>NC_061480.1:6877788-7203478 GCF_022581195.2 Helicoverpa zea | reverse complement strand
TATATTTTCATTCATTTATTAGGTTACTATTATCAAAGTTATGATACCCCCTTAATGGATTAATGAATTAATACATAAAAAAAAAAAAAAAACATACAGGGTGTATAACACCATGTACACCGTGTACTATGTCAATCATAAAAATCATAGATTAAATGCCTAAAATCAACCCATAACGAACGCTTCACCTCTCCCCGCTCACTCCGGATAGAATTCCCCGCCGCCGCCCGCCGAGCTCTCCGTCGCGTCGTGTATAAATAAAGGCCCGGAACACGCGAAGCCGCTAGCCAGTACTCGTGCGGCACTCGATCGTGGTGCTTCGCTGTTCGTTCGTTGTGTTATCGTAAATTCTACAAACTAACCGAGAAGATGACCGGTCGCGGTAAGGGAGGAAAGGGTCTGGGAAAAGGAGGAGCCAAGCGCCACAGGAAGGTACTTCGTGATAACATCCAGGGTATCACGAAGCCCGCCATCCGTCGTCTGGCTCGCAGAGGAGGCGTGAAACGTATCTCCGGTCTGATCTACGAAGAGACTCGCGGTGTCCTCAAAGTGTTCCTCGAGAACGTGATCCGCGACGCGGTCACCTACACCGAGCACGCCAAGAGGAAGACCGTCACCGCCATGGACGTCGTGTACGCTCTGAAACGCCAGGGTCGCACCCTGTACGGTTTCGGAGGTTAGACCGTGTCTATCCGCCGCGGCCTACGTGTCGTCCGTCGACCAGCTATTCTACAGAACCTACACTATGGTGGACGCGGGTGCGTCGTGCGTTCGTGTACTCTCTATGTGTACACAGTAATGTATCGATTCATGCCTCGTTCAACCATACGTAGGTGCATGTAGATATGCGCCACATTAAAAAAAGGCCCTTTTCAGGGCCGCATACGATTCGATATTTTAAATATGTTTCTTTATCCAGAGTTCGTCTAAAAACGTACAACAACATACACACATATTCTTGGTGGGTCCTTAGTAGTAGCCACTAAATAAAAATAACTAAAAACGGTTTTGTTACATTATATACATACCTACATATTATAATATAGAATGTGGACTACTCGCTGTTACCTAGTAGCTACTTAGCTGTTGTGTGGAGAAAGGAAGAAGGGTAAATGAAATTAAAAACCGACATAACGTTGTAAGTATATTATGTGTGTAAGTATAAAATACATAGGTACTTGTACTAAAAGAATAATAAATGTTATATCCTATAGTAGGTAAATAAACTTAAACATAGGTAGGTACATACGTATTCTAGTAATATATTCGAACTACTATATTATACAATGTTTGTACCTCCTAATTCCTATGCTATTGCTATTGTTGTTGTTTTCTAAATTCACTCGTGCCCGCCGCGGCGCCGCACCGCAATCAATCCCGTCCGTAGTCGTCGCTGCTTGCTTGCTTGCTTGCTTGCTTGCTTGTTTGCTGGCTGGCTGGCTGCACTGCTGCCGTTGCCGTCGCCGCTGCCGCCTCTGCCGCCGCCGCCACAGCTGCTGCCGCTGAAAAATGCCGTCGGAGTATGTTATTCACTAGCGTAGGTATTATCATATTATACAGGTCTGTACATAATAATCAACGTCAAGTAGGTAAATACATCACATCATACCTAGGTGTAGTCTCGATGTTTTCGATTTATTTATGTACTACCGATGCAGGTAATAAATAGAAAATCAATAAATAACAACAAGAACGACGAACCGACGGACTCACGGACCAAGTTGGGAGTTCGCCGTCGTCGCCGTGTCTTCGAATGCGCGGCGTTAGGTAGGTACTCTGTGCGGTGCCTGCGGGAGGACGGTGCAGCGCAGGCTGCTACCCGTCCTGACCTGTCGAAGGGCACTTTTCTCTTTCGATAATAAACAAGAAGAACAAAGCAAAATATATTACCGATTGGTTGCACGTCCTGGACGCGGAGCCTCGAGACCGTCCTTAGCGGACGCGGAGCTCGCCGTGTTTTACGACGCTTCACTTTTAGGTCGATAATGCGTTCGCGTAACTGGCGAATATCGACGGGGTCCTGTTACCACACAAGTTCGATATCCTCCTTGTTGGCGGGTCGACCTCGATCGTCACTCGCTATCACTTTTATAGAGAAAATAACATTTTGAACTGGACCCACTGGTGCCTCGGTAACCAGCCGCCGAAATAAACAACCGCCCCGGTTCCTATTATGCACTATTCGCGTTCGCACAGGCGCCACGACCTCGTCAAGTTCATGTATTATCCTAATCCGATCGCTGTACGCGTCCGCCGCGACGATAAACATTGGAAAAATTTGTTTTATTAGATACGTGTTAGTGAAAACTTTCGAGCCTCCCAAAGAGAAATCCGCCCGCGACACAGAGGCGCCCGACGCCCGACTCCCGACTCCGACTCCGAGATTAATAAAGGTACGAAAAGCAATGTTTCTTTTATAACCGCCGCAAAAGCGGGGATAAGGGCGGTCCCGACTTTACTTTTTTCGGCCAATCAGATAAATGAACCGATTCCATTGGCCGAAACATCTTAGCTTGCTTCGACCAATAAAATAAATCAAGGTATTTGATTGGACCACATGAATCATATGTTCGTTAACTTCCTAAAGTGAAGGATGTTCTAAATGCGTCGGCATCCTTTGTTCTTTTTTTTTATTAATGTACGCCGATTACACAAAGAATAACTCGACTAATTGGAAAAACTGGCCCGGACCGATAGTTTGGATGTATTGCTCGCTGGAAACTGGCAATACTGGAGACAGATCGTGAAAAAACGGCTCCGTAGTTTAAGAAATAGGTACTTTAATTAGTGATTATTGTGTTTAAAATACCTTTATTATCGTGAAATATTGTAAACAAGTGCTAAACACAGTGTTGTTGTTATGTTTTTGTCGTCAAACTTGCAATAAACGCTATAAATATTGTTCGGTGAATCAGCTGTCAAACGGACGTAGGTATTTAGATTCAACAAAACAGGGAGTATCTTGTTCTATTTTATGTTGGTCCTATCTGTATTAGGTATTGTGTCCTATTACAAATACTACAAACAAATCATACACACATTTCGACAAGTTATTGTCACCTTTTGCTTGACAATATTGTGGAAGCAGAATTGACGACTTTAACGTTGTCCCAGACAATAGAACACTTCCTTACACTGCACAAGTGTACTTTCATCATATGTAATCATCTCTAACTAACTTATATTACTGTATTACTGTCTAATAACTGTCCTCATAACTAATATCTTGTAACATTTGTCAACCCAATCAACAGTCCTGCTCAGAGTTAATTTACCTCTTATAAATCCGTAGGTACCTATTGTTTAAAACTATTGATTAACTAAAAATAAACCCTATACTTTTATTAGTTTCTTTCCTTTTTGGTTATTTTTTATTGTATAATAACTTCTGCTGTAGGTATTCATTTAATGTTTATCATATCATCACCGTCCTAAGTGTGTCCTGTGAACCGTATTTGTCAGCCACTGAGCTGTGTATTTTTACATTTCAGACAAAACAAATGCTGACCCGCAGAGCTACAGCTGTGAAAGACTTATAGGACAAGCTGAGAGCTAACCTGTGTGACCTGCTGATGCAGGGGAGAGGAGACAGCGAGGTGGAAGTCCAAGAATGTTGTTGACAAGAACAGTCTTGAAGGATGACCTGGCTGAGCTGCATATTCAACACATGGATCTCCTCGGCTTCACAACCACCTGCAACAAGTGAGACTCATGAACTCAAAGTCAAATTCATTTATTATTTGCAAACATAGGTACGTACAGGTGTTGCATTTATAAAAATTCTCCATATTCTACTGTCACATGGCCATGCAAATTATATACAATTTCAGTTTCAAAATTAGAAACATTATCATTCACATTCACATTCAAATAAAAATTAATACTTGTATAAGTGATAAATAATTGACAATTGTCAAAGAGAAAGAATTACAAATATATAATATCAAATGAAAGGGTATCAATTAGTCAATGATTTATCATTTAGGAAATTGACAATTGTGTAGTTACATTATTTAACATCTTTTTCAATTTTAATACAGGTAACTTACCCTGAGGTGCAAAGAGCTTGAATTGGACTCAAGGAGGTTACAAAACACTGTGAATAGGCCGTTGAAACCCAATATCTCTTTACTAAGCTGGTCGGTACTCATGCAGTGTGCAGCCCGGCTGAAACCATAGACTTGACTGGTGATATGATACTAATAAACACTAATTCTTAGTAAGAATAAGATTAAGAAATATGTCTAACTAACAGGAAAATCTAGACTGGCGCTTAAAAAAAGAGTTAAATTGTATTAAGTTTAGGATATTACATTCAATCCTCCATATGTAATAGGCATAGTACACAATTCAGGAATAGGAACATGGACTACAAAATAAACATTAGTCATATACAAACAATATGCACACTACAATACCTAATACCCTAAATTCTTATTATCATCGTATAAATTCAATAGTTCCTAAAACACAGGCATTATATTTTGTATACCATAAATAATTAAGTCTACAAAGTACATACAGACTGATGAATAAATAGATATAAATATTGTTAAGTAAGTAAGTCATTCAATTTAATTATAAATTAACTATTCCTATTATAATGTTTAAAACTTCCGCCATAGTAATTTAGAATAAGATAGTCATAAGTATTTTTTTGATGTACTGGCATTAAATGCCCCTATGTTGATGTGCCCTGTGCTGTCAACAAATGTACCTAGGTAGCTGTAAGCCCACCTTGTGGAAACGCAAATAAATAAATGAATAGATGATAACTTTGTACAACAATTACTTAGTTTTCCTCTTGACCTAGACCATATGACCTAGACACCCAATATTTACCTAAATGAATGATTACAGACTGAAATCTCTAGCAAGTATGAAGATTCACAAAACCAGCTTCAAGTGCAATGTTGAGATGTTTGAGTCCATAGCTTACTACCAGGAACCTCTCCTGATTCTCCTCCTCTATCTGTCCCCTCACCTGACGTGGATAAAATGTGGACAATGAACATACTCCAGGAGGTTGGTTGGTGGTTATATATCATCATCTCCTGAGCCTCTTCAACGTATGTTGGGGTAAAGTACCAGTGTTTTAAAAGAGACGACTGTCTATCTGACCTCCTCAACCCAGTTACCTGGATAAACCAATAGGTATCCTTTGGTAAGACTTCGGTTGTCAGACTTACAGACTTCTGACTACCCCTAACGACTGCCAAAGATGTTCAACGACGGCCGGGACCTATCGTTCAACGTGCCCTTCGAAACACAGTCATTCAGTGTCCAAGATATACTTAAAATGTGTACAAACTTAGAGAAGTTACCTGCCTGACCTGGAATCCTACCAATCTGTCTTCAAGCTCTTCCATATGGAGAAAGGAAAGATAGCGGAGATACCATAAGCGAGTTAGGTCAGGTGCCTTCTTGTAGGTCTGTCAAGTGTAAGGTTTTACAAATTAATAGTGTTTAAAACTCTTTCGATTGTAAAAGGTTTTGAGAACTTGCAACTGACAACTGACGTCAGACGGAACGCGGGTTTCTTTAAAAAAAGGAAAAAAAAAGAAGGGGAATAAAAGACGGGACTTAGCTGGTCGGGGTTGGCATTTTTAGTTAGCGATTTGAATGGTGGTAATTTTGTGTTTGATTTAGATAATAATACATACGAATTAGTGAAACTTGAGAATAAATGCTCATTGTAAACTGAATTAGTAAACTGGTTTTTCTCCAACGAGTCTATTAGAGACACTTTCCACCACTACAACTTGAGAGTCTTACACAAGTAATGTGTGATCAGTTACGAGGTGTTCAGTTTCCTTGCCAAGTCGAAGACTAGACTTGGTTGGTTGGTGCCAAAAATAGGCGGGTTCCATTCAAGGCGTTTAAGGGCGGAGCTAGTTACCTACGTCCCGTTCCCCTAACACCCGCATATTGGTGCGCTACTTTCTTAGGAGATTTTGCGGTATGACAACCTATCGCTAGTCATTTTGTTCTCAATATTATTCCCTCAAGACTAGGTAAATGTACCTAATACCAGTAAATAGCAATAGCATAATACTGCCAAATGCTAGTTTAAAAAGGCTGTTGAAGAAATGTTACTACTATAATAATCTACCTTTCATAATATGAGTCTGACAAAAATCATCAGAAAAGATGGGTTGACTGCCTGAAAGAGGACATAAGAAGGAATAAGAAGGGAGTGGATGTTAGTATGACGTCTGATAGAGAGAAATGAAAGAAAGAAACATATTACGACGACTCCAAATTACTTGGGAACAGCGCAGGAGGATGAAGAAGACAAGACTTAGCTTCCTCTAGATACGGGGCTGGCATGTTGAATCCTAACTACCTACTGCACATGAATGTAACATTTACTTACACTTATTTGTAACGCCTATGAAAAATGTAGCTATAAGTTCTACTTGACTGATATTGCAGATGACAATGAAAAGGCACTTTTGTAATTTCAAAAACTCAAAATATCCCCTGAGATAAACTCGTTTTTCGTTTTTCGATGAATCGTTAGTATTAAAATATATGTAACACTTCTGTAACTCGACTTTGTTCAAAGGAACTTCAAAAAAAAGAAGAAACCTACTTCATCGAAATTTCTAAATGTTTGCTGGAATTGGTGAAAATAAAACGGTGACTTAATATTTTTGGCAGAATTCTTGAATTAAACATTTTCAATCATATTTACTGCATTTTGTACGAAGATACTTAACGCGAGTCTTTAAAACAATTAATTTAAGGAGTAATGTAAGCGCCTACAAAATAAGTGAAGAAATCAGTAGCAGAGCGCTTCTTGTTACGTATTTTTCAGGAGCTGTTTGTATTTTCTTACTAAAGGTAGGTACAAGCCGCAATTGCATGAAAACAATTGAACATCTAAGGGCTAACTACTGCACGTGCTGCTGTCGCTTCCATCCAAAACGGTTTTATGTAAATCCCTACTAATATCATAAATGCGAAAGTCTGTCTGTCTGTCTGTCTATCTATTAGGAACGCTTTCACGTCTAAACCACTGAACTGATTTAAATGTAATTTGGTACAGAGATAGAGTTGATCCAGTTTTTAATCGTTTTTATCCCGGACTTTTGAAGGATTCTCTTGGAAACGCGATATAACCGAACTCGACGCAGGCGAGCCGCGGGTGGAAGCTGTACACTATAACGGTGTAAAGATGTCTCGGTTTCCCAGCTTTTATCTCCTACGGTTTCAGGCATGTAACGTGTGTGCTGAGTGCTACTGCCTTTACCCAGATAAAATATAGCTTATGTTGACCGGGGATAATGTAGCTTTCTAAGCCTGAAATATCTTTTACCAATCGGTCGAGTAGTTTGGGAGCCTATTCATTTGAAACAAAACAATCAAATCATAATTAGGTAAGTATTACTCATCCTTTCCTTTGCTGATTCGGAATTGAAGTTAATTGTGAAAATAATGATGCATAACTTAAACCTGTTAAAACCCAACTGCAAACAAGTGAGACCTGACAGGACAAACAAGTGAGACCTGACAGGATAACCAAGTGTTCTGTAGAACATTCAGCTTACTGCAATAGGTCAACTGGTCAGTATCCTTGTATTAACGGAGTTTTTTTATTAATATTTTAAATAATGATCTACTGAGAGTAGGTATCTACTTACCTTTATACAAATATATTTCCTGAAAAATATGTAAATCATACTGAAAGTAACACTGATGTTATTGCCATTTTTTTTTGTAGGCGCTTACATAAAACCTTAAATTCCTTACCTCATCGTGACAGTTCTTTCATCAAAATGCAGCATAATTATCAAAAATGGTTATATTCAAGGTCCATACTAGTTTTTAAAAACTGGGATAAATTTTCAGTAAATCTGGCATCAAATAATATTTTTTTTTTGAAAAAGAAGCTTTTATTCTTTTAAAAGTTTAAAGTGTAAGAAATATGGTCACAGAAATGTTAGAATATTGATATAATGGTTAGTTAACACTGTTTTGTGATGCTGAACTCATTATATTTAAGTAAAGATGTTTGGTTATTGAAAATGCGAAGGTGCCTATTCATTCTCGCATGATATCAGTGTAATAACACCTATTGCTATTACTTTTATTTTTTTTTAATAAAGTCACAATTTATAGTTTTTAATAAAGTCACAAAATAGATAAGAAAATACCTACATTTGTATGTTCTCGGCCAAGGGAACATTATATATGATATCCAAACTAATATTATAAATGCGAAAGTAACTCTGTCTGTCTGTCTGTCTGTCTTTTCTTCACGCCTAAACTACTGAACCGATTTGTGTGAAATTTGGTACAGACATAGTTTGAAACTTGAGAAAGGACATAGGATAGTTTTTATTACAAAAAAAAATAAAAATAAAATTATTCCGGACATATAGCGCCATCTATTGGTCAAATCAAAAATCTGCTGGTAGTCACTATTCCACGCGAACGAAGTTGCGGGCAAAAGCTAGTGATATATATATATGATAAATGGCTTCAGTAGCGGATCTACCCACCGTACACCCACAAGCCTTATTTTCCTAGTGAAGTAGGAAGACTTCTGTAACGGTTTTAAATAGGCTCATAAAACAGAATTAAGAACTTTAACCATCTTCTTAGGATCTTCATCATCATCTCCCGTGCCTTTTCCCAACTATGTTGGGGTCGGCTTCCAGTCTAACCTGATTCAGCTGAGTACCAGTTTTAAAAGGAGCTACTGCCTATCTGACCTCCTCAACCCAGTTACCCGTCAGACTTGGGTACTGAATTCTGACTACCCGTAACGACTGCCAAGGATGTTCAATGCCAGCCGAGACCTACAGTTTAACGTGCCATCCGCAACACAGTCATTGGTGTCCAAGATATACTTAGAAAGTACATACAAACTTAGAAAAGTTGCATTGGTCCTTGCCTGGCTTGGAATCGAACCCACGCCCTCATACTTGAGAGGTTGGCTCTTTACTTACTAGGTTACCACGACTTCCCTTCTTGTTATCTTAGTAGCAGGAAAATATGAACTATTGGTAGCTGTATGTAGTTCTGATGTCAATAGGAACAATAGTTTTAGTATTGTTCAAGTGATCAGATGATGGAGATTGGAGCCGGAAGATATGAATTAGATCTTCTTGATGGAACGTAGTAGGTAACATAGCTGTGTTTAGACTTGTTAGAAAAGTCTTATAATGATATTTACGTGAGTGCTTTTCTAGTGTTTTTAAAATAATTTGTTTAGCATTAGGAATTACTAGGTTTAGGTATCCTGCTAGTAAAGCGTACCTACCTACAGATGTTATTATATGTATTTTGATACAGAAAGCTAAATCTACTTATGACATTAGTCATATAAAAATTATGAACCTATCTCATTCTTGATAGAACAGCTGGGTAAGCTAAATAAACTGACTACTTACCCCTTACCCAATACATTAGTTGTATATTCATAAATTGTGTACCTAATAAGCTTCAATAAGCTTTTATAAGAATGATGAAGATGCAATTTTCTCAAAAGATCTATAAGGTAAATCAAGTTAACACTTTTGCTGGTAATTTTGTGAATTGCACCTGAAAATGTGGTTCTATTAGGTAAAAAAAAAAAAAAAAAACCATTTTTTTATATAGATAAGGAAAGAGAACTAAATTCATCATGACATTTATAATAAATGTAAGGACTCAGTTCATTAAAAATAACAATTACCTATGTTTTATGCAAATAAATATTTATCTAACTCCAAAGAAAATATTAAGCATCACAAGACATCATGCCTTATTTCTGATATAATATGCAATCAGTATTAAGAAATTGTCTAGTAGGTAGGTAAGACTTTTTCTAATAAGAATGGTTGCAATTTACTCTAAAAATCTATAAAATCAAGTTTTGAAAACTTTTACTACATAACTAAATGGCATTTCTTATTCCTGATATAATATGCATAGGTATATGACGTCAGCCAGTGGCGGATTAACTCTATAAGCACAACAAGCACGTGCTTGGGGCCCCTGTTCTCCAGGGGCCTCCATCCTCTGCTGGCGTTTCATTTTATACCTACATTTTATCGAGATTCATCCACAATATATCCGAAATCACAAGGCGCGAGCAGTTCGGGAGTGACCCTTCATACACCCCCGCCTCTAAACTTGATTGGTCGCAGTGCTGTAGATTGTTGTACGATCGCAGTGATTTTTTTTTTCAATTGTGCAGTTGTTATACAATTTTTTTTCGGCTTCTACTCATCGTTGGGCAAAGAATTAATAGGCAACGATAGCGTTCCGAAGTCGCTATCGTACAGTCGTTGGGAAGCTCACGCTGTAACTACGAGTGCAATATAACAAACATATCCGAAAATTTTGGATGCTTTAGATCAGTGGTCCTGGTGGTGGTGGGCTGGTGGTGCCTGGAGGCATTCCAAGTGGTCCGCGGACCACCGGTTAAGTCCGCGGACGTTGTTATCGATCTTACGTTATCCATCTTACTTGTCCAACAGAAAGAAATGAAGGTTTGAAATGTAGCCCTTTTACGAAATTTTAGTTCTGAGTCTTAAAACATAATCAAGATTTCCCGCTCGCTTCGCTCGCGTTTTCAAAAACTATATGTCCTCGTTTTTACATTTGTCAACAAATTAAAAGTTAAGTACGTTTGGGCTACATTGTACGTAATTTTGGTTCTGAGTTTATAATAAAAATAATTAAAATTTCGCGCTCGCTTCGCTCGCGTATTCAGAAACTATGTGCCTTCGTTTTTGCATTTGTCAACAAACAAAAAATTAAGTACGTTTGGGATAAATTTTACCTCCGTACGAGTCCGAAAAAAATTTCGCGCTCGCTTCGCTCGCGCATTTGAAACTACAGTGCATCACTCTCGCTTTGCTCGGTCAATTTCTTCAACCTTCTATTTCCATTTAAGTAATAGGGGGTCTACACAGGCTCTGTGCTTAGGGCCTCGGATACTCTTAATCCGCCACTGACGTCAGCACTTATTCAGTAAGTACAAAATTAAGTAACATTCAGAAATCATATAACAAGCATTTTTCTCATCAGGATGATTACAACTCTCGCTAAAAAACTTATTGATTATTGAATTTCATGTTTAGATTATTTTTCTAGGAAATTGAGAATTCTAATTTAATTTAAGAATCTTGCAGGAATAAGGGCGATTCAATCAGACAAATAATCTTACTTATGATGCAATATTCATGGCATGCAGTCAGTAACAATTAACTATGTCCCATGTAAATTAATTAAAAATTGAAAATGGGTGCTACCTTCTGTAAATTTGAGCTTACAAATGAAGTGCTGATTTTCAGTCTACTTCGAATGACTGTTCATCTTTTCTTTTTTTATATATTTCATGTTTTTTTGTAACTTTCTTATAAACTGGACTCGACTTTCTACACAACTTATAAAAAAGTTATAGCAATAAGTGTCATTACACTGATATCATGCGACAATGAACAGGCACCTTCGCATTTTCAATAAAATACATTTTTACTTAAATATGAGAGTTCAACAAAACAGTGTTAACTAACCATTATATTAATATTCCGACATTTATACGACCATATATCTTTAGCTGGGCACTTTTAAATAGAATAAAACTTACTTTTAAAAAAAATCTTATTTTATGCCAGACTTAGTGAAAATTGATCCTAGTTTAAAAAAAATGTTAAGAGCACTTAAATCTCATCATTTTTGAAATATATGCTGCATTTTGATGAAAGAACTGTCGCAGCGAGGTAAGGAATTTAAGGTTTTGTTTAAGAGCCTACAAAAAAAAATGGGAATAGTTTGGTGACTTGTGAAGTATTTTTCAGAGACTTTTATCATAGAAAATACTGCGGATTTTATAAGTTGGGGTAATGTAGCTTTCTCATAGGCATCTGAATTTATTAATCAAGTATTTATCAAATCAAAGTATTTAGTCTGATACTAATTACCTAAATCTAGATTAGCACTCGATCACATGTTTGGTCTTATTGTTATACCTATCCTAAAAAAACAACATAATAAAACTTTTTGTTTATTAATCTATACTAATATTATGAAGAGGAAAACTTTGTTTGGTTGTAATCAAAAACTACTGGTCCGATTTTAAATATTCTTTCATCATTAGAAAGCTACATTATCTGCGGGTAACATACGCTATATTTTATCCCGGTGCGGGCAGTAGCTCCCACGGGACGCGGGTAAAACCGCGGGAAAACAGCAAGTTAATTATATTTAAAATTCGCTAGTGGCAGTTACCAAAAAATGATTGTGAATACAAAGACAATATCTCGCAAGCATCTGCCTCGAGGGCTATGAGAAATGTTATAATTGCCATCAACCACCCAAACATAGTTCATATGTACATTAGATTTTCTCAAAATACTAATAAAAGGCAAGCTCCCAGAGAAAAGTAGGTGTTTATCTTTTTGTTAGATTTTATGAAAAGTTCAAAATGCCTTGAACCATTGGTGTATTGATAGAACTTTGATATCAATGGTTTGGCCCAAAGAACATGAGGAAAGCTAGGTACTTAATTAGATTTAGGTTGTAAGCCAGTTTGTTCATATACTTCATGTTTTTTTATTAAACTTCTAATCTTATGTAAAATGTCTTACATGAAGATAATATCTATACTAATATTATGAAGAGGAAAACTTTGTTTGTTTGGTTGTAATGGATAAACTCAAAAACTACTAAACCAATTTTAAATATTCTTTCACCATTGGAAAGCTATATTATCTGCGAGTAACATAGGCTATATTTTATCCCGGTGCGGGCAGTAGCTCCCACGGGTCGCGGGTGAAACCGCGGGAAAACGGCTAGTATAGTATATAAATAGTCTAACAAAATAGCATGTACCTAGGAAAAGTCATTGTAATATAATCATTATGTAATCAAATTGATAAATAAATGCATATTTTAATTAAACATTTATTAAGATTTTATTTACATAAATAGTGTATGTAACCCTGAAATAAAAATAACAATTAAACATATATTTTATCAATTTATATAATCTATTATGGCACTACCAACTGTATCTAGATCCGAGCCTGTTGGCCGTCTACTTGCCGACTTATTGCTTGTGTAAACTGGAGCTCTGCATTTGCTCTACGTTCTTCAATGGCTAGGAATCGCTTTGTGAGGCTAACCATTTCAGAGCGGCGTTGTGACGGAGGTGACCTTCTCAGCAGTCGCCGGCACGTTGCAGACTGACGCGGAGACAACTGGACACGGTGAGTCAGAGCTGCAATTAACAATGTATTTATTCATATCTCATTGAATAAAAATAAATCAAGAACTATGGTGTCCTACTGCAGAGTTAAAATGCAATGCAATTTTTTTGTTTAGACAATGCAACTTACTCTGATTGCCTGTTTCCAAAACATCATTTGGTTGTGGTGCAGGTCTTATTGGCAGTAAATGAAACCTGAAAACATAGTGTTTAAGTTGCTGTTTGTTTCCTTAAAATAGTATCAATAATAATACCCTATTGTACAGCTTCTGGACTTTGAGCATACTTTGCTGGTTCAGATTGTCTCGGATCAACAGCAACAAAATTAGACTGGAATGAAATATTGTGTTAGGTTCTTTTAACATTCAAGATAACATTTATAATAGGTAGAAACATGTAGTGAAAATTTGATAAATAAACATACACACGAACACAGAGAGAGAGACACACTCACACAAACACACATTATGACAAATCCACTATAAACTATCTGTGGAAATTAATAATGAGAGTCCTGGTACCCATACCACCACAAGTTAAATCTTACTTTGGGTACCAGTGTTCAACAAAATTATTGTACATGAAGATTGTTATAACTTTTCTTTAAAAATAAAAGAATAAACAAATATTACCCATTTCATTTCATGGCCTGACTCGCTATCAAGAACCTCACTTCGATCAGCCGGCTGCTCTACTGGAGGGGCAATATTCTGAAACCAGAATGTTTATAATAATTTAATTTGTAATTAAAATAGATGCACTCATTAAATTGACAAAATAAACTTGCACATAAAATGCTGACTTCACCGTCCACTGCCAGGTTGCTGAGTTCAGGCAAATTGTCTATGCCACCACCAGGACGCTGGCTCGTGGCTGCAATTAAGCCAGACTTTCTCTTAATTGCTCCTTTTTTGTCCGTCCAGTACTGCAGCACAAGTAAAAATTATATTATGTGATGTATTAATTAGCTAAATAAAACTACTTGCCTGATTTTTTTACTATCCATTGCAATTAACAAAGTTTTTATACATACAAGCCTGTAGATGTGTAGATAATACTAATTTGGTAATGGAGTAGTCAATGTAAAAGTATACTGTGGAAGATATACATATACACACAATCAGTACATATAATTACCAACCTTACACCATTGTTCCGATGTATACCCACTAGCATCACTGTTCAGGGCTGTAGTTATTTCGGACCATGCCTGACGACCATAGTCAACCACGGTTTTCTTCAAAAATCTTACAAGCTTTTCTAGCATTATTGGATTCAGTGAAGGCATTGCGTTGCGAGACACTAAAAGATAAACATGTTGGTTACATAGACAGTAATTCCAAAAACTATGTTGTATATTTAAATAGAAATGTTACTGTGTACTTACTTTCGATAGATTGGAAACCAAACTTAAACAAAGAACATGTAGGATGCCATTCTGTAAGGTAGGATCTTTACTTAAGTACACCAGCAACTTAAAACCACTTGGAGCTTTCTCGTTTTGATAACAAAAACTCTTATAAGCTGAGACTAAGTTGTTTGTTTTGAATACTTTTGAAATTTGAAATAGCAAGAACTGAACACCTGAACACAGACTATAAAATATAACCTACAATTACAAATGTCAAAAATCTGAATCGTTATTTTCCAAATCGAAAATGACTTAGTTAATTAATCATTTGTTTGTTGCATAATTAATGAAACATAATATCACGTACATACGTATTGTGCATTAATATTGATTTAAGAAGTTGAAATCACTTCAAAAAATGTTAGTCGAGATTATCTCGATTATATTTAATGAAACTTGGCAACACTGCAAACATCCTACCCATCATCGGCATCGCTGTCCAGCAGATCGTCGACGAATTGTTTAGCTAAGTGAATACGGTTTTTATCAATTTAAAAGCTACGTCTTCGATGCGACATTTGGGAACTCGTCGTTGTTAGCATCGATGATGTGTTTGTTACAGAATCGCGAGAGACATTTTTATTCGTTTTAACGTTAATATTTTCCCTAAGACGACCCACTGACCAAAAATCTATTTTAATAAATAAATCCTGATTTAAAAAGAAAAGAAAGTACCTACTAAGTTGCACAAAAAGACACTGACTGGCTTTCACTGATGGCGATAGACAGAGTAACACAATCGCTAATCAAGCGATGGGTATTTTAAAATGCATTTATTTTATGTTTACTTGAAAAGTCAAGGTTTTACAGTCTCCGTGCCACGGTGCACTCGATATCGGGTCAAACGAGAACTCTATACAGATACACAGTGTATTGAAATTCTTGCTAAGTTCGAGGATGAATTGCATCTACTAATGTAAAAGACGAACCTTTTGGCGAAGTGATAGATTAACAAGTGAATTATAATGATGGTACCTAAAAAAACCTGTTTGAATAAAAACACCAATGCAGGAAAATTACCTCAGGTAATACAGGATGGAACATGCTTAGTGAATGTATTAACCTATGTACTTACCGCGATATAGCTGCTGCCCCCGGCGCGACTGGATCTCAGCACTTCACTGTAAACACTTAAAAATACAAATAAAAACACTAAATAACTTAGAAACACAAGACAGAATTGAAATTACTAAAAATGTAACTATGACTCCACAGACGCATTCAAAAGTAACGAACACTCGCGACTCGCGAATGTGTGTGGTAGCGTCACGCCCGCGCCGGTCACTACACACACGACTAATGAGCAATTACACGGGGAACGAAGTGTTGCGACCTGTTTCAAAAATTTTACCTGAAATATACATATAGATAGAAAACCCTGGATACATAATTCTTATTCTAATCCTGTAGGCGTCAAACATCAATCGAGGTAATAGTATTAAGGTTTTGAGTAAACAGGTTTATTCTTAATTTGTAATTGTTAAAATTACCTGCAGAGTTTCAAAAAAATAATATTAAAAGTACAAGTATTCGAGACTCAAACAGTAGTTTTTCCCAGAATAAATGGGAAATTCTCTGGGGTTGGCGACACTGTAAGGCGCCTCTAGTGTTGCATGTTGCAGAAGAAAAGCCGAGTTGCCTAAAGTTTACACTTCGCAGTCTCATTACTAGATCTACATTCTACAAAATATCTATGTAGGTACATAATAGGAATAAATATCTGCTTCTCTAGCTCTGTCGACCTACTACCTATACACTATTCAAATGTAAAGCGCCTTGGTGTAAATTTTAACTTTAATTAATTAATTAGTATTAAAATATTGTCAATAAGACTGTTTCATTATCATAGGTACCATAAAAGGAATCATATTTTATTTTTGTTTGTACCTTCGAAGCTCCGAAAGTTATGAACCAATTTGAAAATTTCTTCAGGTTTGGTAAGCTACATTATCCGCGAGTGAAATAGGCTACCTACATTCAGAAAAAAAACGCCGTCTCTCGCCATTTCGTCGAGAAATGGCGGAATAGTTAATTGTTTATATACAGTCATCGTTACATAATTTTAACAAAACATCAATCAAAGAGTGTGAAACTTTCGCCGCTGGAGGACATAATATATTACCTACCATCTTTACGGTACAGACAAAAAGAAAATATTTCAATTTTGTTAAATTAGGTATATTACAGAAAAGGTATTGTCTTGTCTCCATCACGTTTTTGATATATGAGATAAACAAAATAGGTTTGAAAAGAATAGCCGAGTAGGTAGGTACCTATAAGCACATAATAATGTATCTATGTCGCTAAACTGCATAGAAGTAACTAGCTTCTGCCAGCGGTTTCACCCGCATCCCTTGGGAACTACTTCCCGTACCGGGATAAAAAGTAGCCTATAGCCTTTCTCGATAAATGAGCCAGAGAACCAGGTGTTCCTGAGATTAACGCGTTCGAACAAACAAACTCTTTAGCTTTATAATATTATAGTATAGATATGAAACATTTACACTATACGTAGGTATCTACATTATTCTAGATCTAAAAAAAGTTTGAAATTGGTTATTTATTTAATTTTGTTATGTTAGTTAGAGAGAATAATGTTCACGACAAAATGGCCGCCGCCGCCGCCGGTAGAAAATTGAAATATGTATTCTTGCTTTTAAGATATAAATTGGCGATGAGAGACAAATTAAACAATTATTGAACAATAGACAAAATTAAAGACATAACGTTTGACCTTTAACGTTTGTACATATTTATATGAGAACCAACTTTAATTATAAAATCCTGAGCTAACAAGAAAAGACTTGCATCTTGCTTGCATCACACAATAATAAACTTATGGAAAATAAATGCATTCACAGTTTTAGTTATAATTTTATATCTAGATTATATTAGATATTATTTTATATCAGATAGATTTACAAGAAGTGATAAATTAACAAGTGAAGTGTAATGAGGGTTTCCACATTATCCAATTACTCTAGAAAGAAAATTATAAACACATGTTAAAAAATACAAATATTACCTGAGGTAATTCTCTTCTTCTAACCCAGGACGGAACATGCTTATTGAATGTATTAACCTATGTACTTACCGCGATATAGCTGCTGCCCCGGAGCGACTGCATCTTAGCACTTCACACACTCACTCGGAAGGTAATGCGCAAAATATTATAAAAATTTTAAGTATTTAAAAAACGACTAAAGTAATTATTAAAAAAAGAATAAATTATAGCAGTAAAAGAAAAAGAATACACTTATAAAACAAGACACAATTGAAATGAAATATGAATAAAAATGTAACCATGACTCCGAAGACGTTTTCAAAAGTAACGAACACTCGCGAATTGTGTGGTAGCGTAGCGTGGTGGCGACACGCCCGCGCCCGCGCCGGTCACTACACGACTAATGAGCAATAACACAGGGAACCAAGTGTTGCAACCTGTTTAAAAATTTCCCCTGAAATATTTATATCGAAAAGCATCAAACATCAATCGATGTAGTAGCATCAAGGTTCTGAGTAAACAGGCTTATTTACAATTATTTATATATTAATTAATGCAAATACATGTTATTTTTATTGTGGATTCTGCTAAAATATAATATTGAATGTCATGTACATTATATATATTTGAGACTCAAACAGTCATATTTCCCCGAAAAAATGGGAAAATCTCCGCTGTTGGCAATACTGAGACGTGTCTAGAGTGTTGCAAGTTACAGAACAAGTTGCCGAAAATCCGAGTCGAAACTGATTTAAATTCACTTTGTACTCTGTAGAAATAAATAATTATAAAAGTAGCTTTTATATGCATTAGTTAGGTAAATAAAACTAAATATATCAGGCCTTGTATAGTTCTCACACAACATGGTTCTGAAAATTGATGTATGTTGTTCGTCTAATTAATTCTTGCTTAAGGTGGATGCTTTAACTGTAAGCGGAAAATTCAAACATGAAATATATATATTTTACCTTAGTTAATTAGAAATATAAGGTGTGATCTTACCAACTTAAGTTCGCGGTACCAATAATACTTCCAAGTATTTTTTAACTGAATACTTTTACATTTTAGATAAAAAATGTCGGGTTACATCATGTAACCCGACATGTAACTTACATCACGGGGCTACATTTACATTTGAACTATTTTTATTATTATTTTCGAGCTGATGTCTAGATGGCGCTGAAGAACGGAGCGTTGTATCTCATCAACAAATTGTCGAAATTAGAAGCCAAAAAGAAGACTTGCATTTATACAGTACCTATATTTTTGAACCAATACGGAAATAAACCACGTTAAAAGTTGCTGCCGAGTTTCAATGGCTCGCATCTGCTAATTTTACTTAGCTTCATAGGATTGATATCCAACTAAGATTCGATCACGACTCAATTATTACGATTGAAGAAGCGTATGTGACATTCTGCTATATTTTCTTTTAAATAAACATTTTATCCATTTCTGTGATTCAATAATGACATTGTCTGCAATTGCAATATGATTGTAGAGCAAACTACCATATAGAACAAAATCACCAAAATGCCAGACCAATTGCAAACCAATCGAAGGTGAAACCGCGGGAAAACGGCTAGTAATAAATCAAAAAACAATATATAGCGTATAGGGGTAGAACTACAGGGTTAATCTATGTTCTGAAACTCGGCAACGCTTCTCAAGCTTACAATATTTTATCTGAGAAAATAAGTTCGTTTCGTTTAACAAAATAATGCGTGTTAAAATATTAAGTTAATGTAAATACATATGTATTTGATATTCAGTCATTTAAAATTATTGTTTTTAAAAAGCTTGATTTAATGATTTTAATATAAGATTTAAAATAAATAGGTATACCTATACAAGTATACATTTTTTATTAACTATCGGTTTCAAACTTTGGTCATAAAAAATAAAACAATAGACAAACAACGCCGCCGAGCGGATTAGCACAAACAAAAGATTCAGGAATGTTGGACATTTACAAAATTTTTAACATGCATTTATTTTATGATTTACAACCCTTTTGCCTTTTGTGTTTCATTGCACAAAACTTAAAGTCATATAACAAAGCAAGCCGACATGTTTTTCTCACATTAGCAAAAATGTTGCAAGAATTGATTTTCTTTTAATTTCTCACGTTGCCGTCTGTTTAAATTGATCTTCAAATCAATCGTTAGGCCCCCTGGCTGGAGGCCTCCGCAGAGAAAAGACCGGTTAAGCAGTACACGGCCTCCTAGGCTGAACTGCGAGATGCCATACCAAACAGGGCCCCGATTCTCCTAAGTTAATAATGTCAAAATCGAATAGAAATCGAATCGCAATATGATCGTAATAGCAGTTTTAACCATATCGGGCATTCTGCTACTAATAAAAGACCAATCGTATTCGATTGACATTTGATTGGTGTGCGATTGGTCTGCTATTTTGATGATTTTGGTCTATACGGTAGTTTGCTGTACAATCATTTTGCAATCGTAAATCATTTGCAGACAAAATGATTCATTATTGAATGACAGAAAAGGATAAAAAGGCTTATTTCAAAGAAAAAATAGCGGAATGCCACATACGCTTCAATCGTAATCGAGTCGGGATTGGATCTCAGTCGAATCGAGTCGAACGTCAATCGAAGGTTGCTTAAGTAAAATTAGGAGAATCGGGCCCCCGGGGCCCGATTCTCCTAATTATACATAAGCGACATACGATTCACATTCGACTGAGATTCAATCACGTCACGACTCAATTAGGTACGATTGAAGCGTATGTGGCGTTCCGCTATTTTTTCTTTGAAATAAACGTTGTTATCCTATTCTGTCATTCAATAAATGAATCATTTTTGTTTGCAAATGATTGTAGAGCAAACTACCGTAAAGACCAAAATCACCAAATTAGCAGACCAATTGCAAACCAATCGAATGTCATGTCGTAGGAATACGATTGGTCTTATATTAGTAGCAGAATGCCCGCTAAGGTTAAAACTGCTACTGCGATTCTATTTCTGTCAGGAGTCAGGGGCCCTAGGGCTTGGGTGAATTTTGGATATGATGTATAAAATTTTCTATTTTCGGCACAA
The DNA here is from genome assembly GCF_022581195.2 of Helicoverpa zea. Taxonomy (NCBI): domain Eukaryota; kingdom Metazoa; phylum Arthropoda; class Insecta; order Lepidoptera; family Noctuidae; genus Helicoverpa; species Helicoverpa zea. The sequence continues at coordinate 7,182,795 of NC_061480.1, read as the reverse complement.
ATTGGTCAATATTAAAAAATAAAACAATCACAGAACCAAGCCGCCGAACGGATTAGCACAAACAAAAGGCTCAGAAATGTGAAATATTTACTTAATATTTTAAATTTTAAATTTAAATTACTCCAAATGCGAACTTTTTGTACCGGACAATACTGACAGACAAGACACACTTTCAAAATTCAATGCAATAGCCCCGGATATTAAATTAATTGATAAGGACTCTCTTTGTCTCCTTGGTTCCCCAATATATGAAAATTCATTTTCGAATTTTATTCAGGACAAAATACAAAATTTCAATCATATTTCGGAAAGGCTGCTCCAAATTAACATGCACTCAGCCATTACAATCATTAGATATTGTTGTTTTGGCCCAAAATTAACATACTATTTGCGCGCTTCCACTCTATGGAAGCACACAAACCTTTTGGAACAACTTGACAAAATTATCAGACACACATTATCATCAATTTTAAATGTGGCCCTAGACGACCGAGCCTGGGTTCAGGCTACTCTTCCCATTCGCATGGGAGGGCTTGGCGTCCGCAAAATTTCTAGTATAAGTTTACCGGCCTTTATATCCTCCGTCCGTGGTACTGAGAAATTGACCAGGAAAATTCTCCCTTCCACACTGGTCAATTGCGAGGTACCATGCCTGGCTGAGGCTGTAGAGGCTTGGAAAATCACCTGCCCGAATATTGATCTACCCGTCAACCCATCCTCTCAGAGACAGTGGGATGAGCCGCTCTGCAGAGCTACACGGAATAATCTGATTAATACGTCAATTTCTTCTGCAGAGCGAGCGCGCCTTCTGGCTGTGGGCGAATGGGAGTCGGGTTTATGGCTTCTGGCACTTCCGTCGTCAAACATAGGCACCTTGTTTGACGACACCACTTTCCGGCTTGCTGTTTGCTTGCGTTTGGGTGCTCCGTGCTGCTCTCCTCACCGCTGCCCATGTGGTGAAGCTGTCAGCAGCCTTGGACACCACGGCTTGTCATGTAGCCGCAGCGCCGGCCGTTTTGCACGGCATGCGAATATCAATGACATAATCCGTCGCGCTCTTGTTGCCGTCGGCGTTCCAGCCATATTAGAACCCAATGGTCTGGCACGCGACGATGGCAAGAGACCAGACGGTATGTCGTTGTTCCCGTGGAAGATGGGTAGGTCTTTAGTATGGGACGCGACCTGCGTCGATACTCTTGCACCATCTCACCTTCCTAGCTCGGCGCGATGTGCTGGTTCCGCTGCTGCGGCTGCAGAGGACCTCAAACGGCGCAAATATAGTACCCTGGTGGGTAACTATACCTTTGAGCCGTTTGGGGTTGAAACCCTCGGGCCGTGGGGTCCAAGTGCTCATCTCCTATATAAGGATATCGCTAAGCGACTTGCTGACACTTCAGGTGACCCAAGGGCTGGTTTTTATTTTGGCCAAAAAGTAAGCATTGCCATCCAACGTGGCAATGCTGCCAGCCTCTTGGGTACACTCCCGGTGGGCAGCGATGAGGAGTTTTTTGATGCAATTTTTTAAATATTTTTATTTATAGTAAGTGTATATATTAGGTAATAAGTTAGTTGTATGTTGTATATATATTTATTATTAAGTTATTGTAAAAAGTTATTTGTAAATAAAAATATATACTTTTAAAATGCGTTTATTTTATGATTTACAACCCTTCGGCCTTTTGTATCTCATTGCACAAAGCTTAAAGTCATAAAACAAAGCAAGCCGACATGTTTTTTTCCTCATTAGCAAAAATGTTGTTAGAAGGATAATCTTTTCATTATTGAACAATAAAAGAATTCTTTAGCAGTAGTTAAATGCAAATGTTAGAATGCAACCTAGGTATCGAGCGTTGTAGGTACCTGTTTTTAGTTGCAACATTTGAAATCTTCAATTCGAGATTACGTCGAAAATGAATTCGATTAATGCCTAGACGGAATACATTCGAGTTTCGAAACTTTGTACTCGAGACAGGGATTCGAAACATAAGCTCGATTTCGAGATAAGTAGCTTCAAAGGGAAGGGTCTCTGTTATACAGGGCCCCGATTCTCCTAAGTTAATAATGTCAAAATCGAATAGAAATCGAATCGCAATATGATCGTAATAGCAGTTTTAACCATATCGGGCATTCTGCTACTAATAAAAGACCAATCGTATTCGATTGTTTGATTGGTGTGCGATTGGTCTGCTATTTTGATGATTTTGGTCTATACGGTAGTTTGCTGTACAATCATTTTGCAATCGTAAATCATTTGCAGACAAAATGATTCATTATTGAATGACAGAAAAGGATAAAAACGTTTATTTCAAAGAAAAAATAGCGGAATGCCACATACGCTTCAATAGTAATCGAGTCGGGATTGGATCTCAGTCGAATCGAGTCGAACGTCAATCGAAGGTCGCTTAAGTAAAATTAGGAGAATCGGGCCCCTGATATCATTTGTAAAGTTCCCAAAAACAGCGACAGAGGGCGTGTTACCTATTACGTGAGTGAGCCTTTGCCGAGATAAAAAAAAAAGATTGCACCGTCCCGACGATGTAGCGCTCCTCAAGAACGTAAACTTACGTTTACATTCGATCGAGGCACTACACGAGCTCATCTCCGACCACAGAGAGAATGCTAAGCGAAAGCTTGAAATCCTCCTCCGCCCAGGTGCCCGATTCTTCTAAGTTAATAATGTCAAAATCGAATAGAAATCGAATCGCAATATGATCGCAATAGCAGTTTTAACCATATCGGGCATTCTGCTACTTAATATAAGACCAATCGTATTCCAACGACATTCGATTGGTTTGCGATTGGTCTGCTATTTTGGTGATTTTGGTCTATACGGTAGTTTGCTCTACAATCATATTGCAATAGTTAATCATTTGCAGACAAAATGATTCATTATTGAATGACAGAAAAGGATAAAAACGTTTATTTCAAAGAAAAAATAGCGGAATGCCACATACGTTTCAATTGTAATCGAGTCGGGATTGGATCGCAGTCGAACGTGAATCGAATGTTGCTTAAGTTAAATTAGGAGAATCGGGCCCCAGTTAGAATCAATTCCCGATGAAATCAACTCAGTCGCTGACATGACGGGCGCGATCGGCTCGTTCACCGAGCACGTACAATCCACCGTGGACAAGTGTTCACGTAGAGTTGAAGCGACGAGCTTTCATCGCTTCAAGCTCCCGGATGACGTGCGTGCTCTGGTGACCGAGAAGAACGCGGCTGTCCGTGCCTACAGTACTTTTCCCTGCGACGCTAACAAGTCTCACATGCGTAACTTACAGCATGCTGTAAAGGAACGCCTTGCTGAGATGCGTCAAACGCGCTGGGACAAGACACTGAGCGAACTCGAGCCGACTCATCAAGCCTTCTGGCAGCTTCAAAGGAAACTCAAATCCGATGAAGTAGCTTCCACCCCGCCGATCAAACGCCCCGACAATTCCCTCGCCTTCGAGGACGATGAAAAAGCGGAATGTCTGGCCGACAGCCTCGAGGCTCAATGCTCGCCTAGTACCCAACCGGTCGACCCGGCTCACCTACTAAAGGTCGAAGCCGAGGTCGAGCGCAGATCCTCCCTACCACCGCAAGAAGACCCCGACGATCCCTTGCTTCCCGTCACTCCAGACGAAGTGGCAGAGATCATCAAACGTCTCAAACCCCGTAAAGCTCCGGGCCCAGATAGAATAACCAATAAAGTTTTCAAAATCCTACCCGCTTCCCTCGTAATGCTCATGACCGCGATCTTCAATTGCGCCATGACCCATAACCTGATCCCACAGGCATGGAAAGAGGCAACCGTAATCGGTATTCCCAAACCCGGTAAACCAAAATCGGACCCGTCCAGCTATCGCCCTATCAGTTTACTCAATGTGTTCGGCAAGATCTACGAGATACTTATCTATAAGCGTCTCAAAGATTACGTCGACGCAAAGAGTCTAATGGCTGGTTTACACAGTACGAGTTAGCGTGCGAGTCAGCCTGCCGAGTAGCTGCACTGCAATAACTCGCACTGTTTGGACGTCACTTACGAGTAACTAGCAAGTGCGAGATGGACAGTAGCTCGCATCCGAGTTACTTCAACATTTTTTGTTTTCACTCGCCTGCTCGCCCGGCAGCAACTCGCACATGACATCGACTCGTGCGTGCGTCGCTCGCATCGTTTGGATGCGTTCGGCAGTAGCTCGCCATTGCCAGCAGGGCAGTTGTGAGTGAAACCCGTGTTTTTTTGTGTGCTACGCCTGTGTACTAAATCAAAGTCGGAATAGCTTGGAAGATGGTCTTCTGACAATAATATTTCATTTATGAAACATGTTCACTCGACATCGCGTACTGGGCAGTAGCTATAGTCTGTTTTTTAATCTCGTAGACTAAATTGACACTTGCAAAATGTCAAACTTCCAAATAATTTTGCTAGCTCTGTGGTGCAGTGTTGTACTAACGATACCGGTTCGTTGAATCGTAACTTTTATGTCCATCAGGATTGAGGAGCCACTTTTTGTATCTTAATGAAATTTTGTACTTATTTAGTAGTAAGTTAAAAAGTATTGTAGGCTCAATCTTGGAATTTGTAGTATAATAGTTCAAAAGTTATATGAACACAAAGGTGGCTCCTCAATCTAAATATTTGGACTGAGGAGCCACGTTGGAACACAGAAAGTATACGATGTACATTCTTGAAAATTTTGTATGATTTAGTAGTAATTGAGCGCAATGAGTACTAAAAATGTTATTCCAGTACCTTTAATATTTAAGAAGATACAATACTTTTAATGTGGCACCTTAACCCATACAATGAAAGTGTGAATTCCCATGAATCGTAAGTGGCAAATTCAAATTACACCCCATATACATTTAGTAGTAAGTGTGTCTGAATTTGTAGTACATAAACAAAGTAGTAAAACTGAGTGAATTTTGTAAAAAAAGGTATTTTAAGTGGCTCCTCAATCCTGACGTTTCTGAAATGAGAAAATGCTTGAGTTACCTGAAATCGGAACGGAATAAAAAAAATAAAGACACTAACATTTAGTATAAATTTCTACTAAATATACATGCACAAATGAAAATTGTATGTATTCAATATCTGATAAAAAATCATCTTTTCCATATTCCTTAGGACGTCGCCATTAAGGGTGACCATGTTATATGAATAAAAATCAGGATAAATAGGTAGTTCTCAGCTTTGCCGCCGATTTTTTACTAAACCTCTGTAGGCAAACACATTTATGGCTATTCCGCCTCTTGAATGACAAAATATTATTAAATACAAAAGTATTTAATAACCTTACTTAATAAAGTATTTGATAAACTTGCTTTGTCATTCAACATTACTGGAGCGGTGTAATGTTCCAAATTCAAAAAACGCGCTTGGTTTTTTTGCCCTTAGGGCAGGCTAAAGTGTTACGACCATACTGCCTAGTATTTCGTAGTGGCAATGGATTTGATTTTCATTGTCCGTAAATTCGATACTTCGCATTTTCAAGTCACTTGTTATTTTCTTTGTTACTCGCTATCTCGAAGACGCCTGGACCGATATAATCTTTGTTTCTTTCTACTCGCAGTTTTGTCCCATAGCTAACAGGTTATTCGTGATATGACTATGAAGGTTTGGATCTTACCTGATGATGGAGGCGACAGAAAATCAAGGGAAGTCCGTATCGCTATATAGCAACTGCCAAGTGTTTGGGCTCATTGGCTTCGTACTGACGAGATCTTTACACCGAAATATGATATGAGTACCATATCAGACCTGACAATGAAGACAAAATGCGGTTAGGGAACTCCTTAACGGTTGATAGCAGCTACCTTGTGTTAGGCCATATTTTATTTATATTGATAAAGAGTTTCCACAACTGCCACTGAGGTTACTTAAAATACACTCTTTTGCAAAAAAAATATTAAAATCTTGGTTTTAAGGACTTTATGGGTATTTCAAAAAGTTTTAATGACTGCAATATATTACTAGCATCAAAAGGTTTTGCCAAGCATGCGTATCTATTCTTAATTTTAATTTTGGAGTATTGCTAAGTAAGTTGTTAAAACCTTGTTCTGGACTAATTCCTAGTAGAAACTTTGTCGGTGTTTTGAATAGCAAGTTTTCCAAGTGATGTTCAGGAAACTGATACTGCAGTTTTAATAACTGATTGATGAACATTTTTGCTACATCAAAACATTTTTGAAAAATAATGCACATTTAGTAAAATTGACAGCTGTACTGAATGATAATAAGATCATACAGAGGAACTCAGCACGACGATTGACGACAAATTATTTGAGATAAAAAATAATAAAGAATTTAAAAAAAAATTGGCGGCAAAGCGTCTTCTTCTTTCATGTCGATGACATGTCATATATTGAGACTACACTATGTTAGCCCAATATGCCGCCAGAGAGAGAGCACGGCGGCAAAGCTGAGAACTATTTATCCTGATGTTATTCATATAGCATGGTCACCCTTAATGGCGACGTCCTAAGGAATATGGAAAAGATGATTTTTTATCAGATATTGAATACATACAATTTTCATTTGTGCATGTATATTTAGTAGAAATTTATACTAAATGTTAGTGTCTTTATTTTTTTTATTCCGTTCCGATTTCAGGTAACTCAAGCATTTTCTCATTTCAGAAACGTCAGGATTGAGGAGCCACTTAAAATACCTTTTTTTACAAAATTCACTCAGTTTTACTACTTTGTTTATGTACTACAAATTCAGACACACTTACTACTAAATGTATATGGGGTGTAATTTGAATTTGCCACTTACGATTCATGGGAATTCACACTTTCATTGTATGGGTTAAGGTGCCACATTAAAAGTATTGTATCTTCTTAAATATTAAAGGTACTGGAATTGTTCGCGACAGACGCATCCGTGCGCCGCGAGTGCAAAATCATAATGCCTGAGTGTTCGTGTATGTGCGTTACTATTTATACTCTAACAATTTTGTGATGAGGGTAATGAGCAAAAAGTGCCGTGAGCCGCGCCAAGGTATGTTTTTCACGTGCACCCTCCTTCTAAATTGTTATAGAATTGTGTTCAGATTTTGATAGTGCTTTAATTTGTAAATTATAGTGTTTTTTGATACCAAATTGTAATAGTTTTGTAGCGGTAACCTTAACCTACCTAATTATGTATAATAAACCTAATAGTTCTGCCGTTTAAGGCCTGATTTACCTATGTAAACATTTCTCGATAGCAAAAATCCTAGACTTTCATTAGTGAAATAGTGTTTAACTGAAAGCCTAGTCCTGCGATTCTATAAAATTCGATCAACAACTCGCATTTCACTTCGATTCGTAATGTCATTTCATACTTTAGGGGAGGTAGGGGAGGGATGGGCACTTTTTCACATTTATTGCATAAAAAATCAGATTTTACAGATAATCAATTTTATTGCCATTTCTTATGTTTGGCTAGATAAAATCAAAGAGCTATCCTAAAAATTACAATCAGTTTCAACATTACGAGATATTTAAACGGTGTAAATAAAACCGTCGACACGTCAAAATTTTGTTTAGTCTGACATGCTTTAGTTGGTACTTACGTAGTGTTTAAAGTTACTTTTTGCTTTTTATAGGGTTTATCGTTTATAACATTTTGTCATAATAATTGCGTACTTTTTTGGGTCGGGGGTTTTTTTAAATTTATAATTTTATTTTATTTCATGGTTTTTTAAAGGAGCTCCTTAATTTTTCCTTCTTTTTATGATGGGTTCGCTATAATTATGCGATCTCAGCCAAAGGAAGCTGTTTAACAATCCTCATGACAAACTGGCTCTGGGAGAATTGCACAGATTGAGAAACAATAAAGATGGACCTTTGTTGATCCAGGGTTATATACCATTCTAGGGTTTCATCCGCCACATCCCATTTCCAGCATTAGGTTCTCGTCAATTAGAAACATCAAGAAAACTAGTCAAGACAAATTAAACGAGCCCAAACTCGATGGGTTTACTAAAAGGCAGTTCAGGGTTACGTCTCCTATCTTCGTGTCCTAACAGCAGACCAGCTCAGTGGTTTCAGAAGACATTAGTATTTCAAATTTTAGATCCCACATATGCTTGCAAGTAAACTGAGCGTGTAACATTCCTATCACACCTAACAAACGAGCTGATGACCTTGAAGACCTGAACCGATTTCCACCAAACATAGCTAAGAACACTCCCGAATGACATTCCTTTTAAACAAAAAAAACCGCATTACAATCGGATCATCCGTTTGGGAGCTACGATGCCACATACACACACACACACACACACACACACACACACACAGACACGTCAAACTTATAACACCCCGTCGTTTTTGCGTCGGGGGTTAAAAAGAATGGTTTGCGACGGGAAATTCCTAAAGATTTAATATAACGAGCAATACAAGAGGTATCAAAAGGTTAAAAAATAAAATTAACAGCTGATAAATATGGAGTCCCTAGATCAAGTTGGCAACGGTACCTGAAACAAGATTCTATAAAGGATTTTTAGCGCAGATTTATAACCTCACAAATTTTCACTGAAGAAGAAGAACAAAAATTTACAAATTATACATTACATGGTATGTCCAAGCCTCCCTACCATAGGGAGCATTGGACACTTTTGACTTAGTTTATAAAAAAAAAATCGGTAAAAAAACTTAAGTAAAACGGTTTTATCTTATGTGCACTGAAAACTAGAAAATAAAAAATAGTTACTTACCTGTCAACCTACGTAGGTGGTCCCGGTCATATTAGACTAAAATAAAAACGTGGGGCCCATAAACTATTGCTGTAGTACCTCTTCTAGAGGTATAATAGGTGTGGATTGCATCGACTTACTATAATCATAACTGGAGATTTTGACAATCAATCATTAATAATAGAAAATACACATACCTTTCATTAGTTTTCTCTTTATAACGATCCGAAACCGCAACAAAATATTTAAGTACTTTTACGAGTGTTTGTTCTTGACAACTCACAGAAATGACAGATAGTCTATGGATGAACACCGTTACCAGTCGGTAACGTAAACTACCCAATAAAAAAAAAAAAAACTATGATCAAATCAGAATAAAAGGACCCCCCTTTTATTCTGATTTGATCATGTCTCCCAACTGCCCATCTCTCCCCTACCTCCCCTATAGATAGACAGATTTTGGCAGATCTGTCAAAATCTCGAGTTTAATTTAGTTCAACTTGTCAACACGCTCGATAGTGTAGCGCTAGTGTAGTTTGACAATGTCAATCACGAAACTTTAAGGTAGAATTCCGTGGGTCACGATTGTCGCAGCCGCGCGCGACAAAAGTCAACCTATGAAAATGTATGGCACCGCTGCCGAGGGCCGCGACAGTCGCGCGCGGACGACGAATTTCGTGAGCCGCTCGCGGCCGTACGCTTCTCAACATGGTCTAGCGCTTAATAACATCTATAGAATTTTAGTAAAACCAGAATTAAATTGTTGACAATGCCGCGAGCAGCTTACGAAATTCGTCGGCCGCGCGCGACTGTCACGGGCCTCGGCAACGGTGCCATACATTTTCATAGGTTGACTATTGTCGCGTCCACGGAATTCTACCTTTAGATCGAAGTCGAAGTGAGAGTGATGTCGAAGTGAGTTGTGATATTTTATAGAATCGACATGTAGGTCTCATTGTATAGAAAATAACTTAATTTATAGAAATATTGTTAATAGTTTAAGTTATAGAACAATAAATAATGTCTGTGTTTTGACTTTCATTTCACATGCAAATTAACAATACTAGGTCTTAGGTCACATTGTTAGGATTACTATCGCCAGATAGCCCATGAAATGCCCTAAAGGTGCGTACGGATTGCGCGTTCCTGTGTTACGCGTAGTTGGGAAGCACTGTCCACGCGTACATTGGATACGCGTACAGCTCCTGTACGGACCGCCGCGAACCTGTACGCGAGGTCAATCGATCCAGAGCGCTCCGCGAGCCCCAGTCATTCGCCATGACTCCGACAAGAACACGCGTGTTTATTCATTTTGCCGTCCAAATATAGCGTAGCCGGCCGCGTGCGTCCTCTTTGACGCGCGACCAAAAACCGACAGACGGTGGCTCGCGCTGCGAGTTGGCTCGCGCGATACGCGTGCCCCAAGAGTGAACGCGTAGCTGCAGGTATGGACTAGGCGTTCCGGATACGCGTAAACTGAGTACGCGTACCAGGGTACGCGCAATCCGTACGCACCTTTACACACACTGCCTTTCGTATCGAGATACCCCCCATAGTTTGTTTTTTATCTCGAGATAATCTTCACATAAGGGCCGATTTCACATAGTTTTTTATAGTTATTCGGTTATAGTATTTCAGCCCTGAAGGTATGCAGGGTGTGTGTGGTATAGTTCAGTAGCGCACTTCATGGGGCGTCTGACGCTATGTGTCCTGCAATGATATCATGTACCAATTGTTTGTAATACGGCTGTTAAATTGAAAGGTCAATAAAACTGAGTTGGTCGGAGGGACGAGAAATCGAGGTGCTCGTCACGGTAAAGTTTCGAGCTCATTCGGTGCGCAAGCGCCGCCGTACAAATCGTAGTCATCGGTATGGATTTTTTGATAGTATAACAAGTAAATAGTGAAAAGTAAATAGTGTAATTATAGTATGGTAAGTGCGTCGAAGCTCGTCCCTTCAAGACTCCTGAAAAATATATGAAGACTTATTATTTCACCGGCATTCCTGAACCTATAGTAGCAGAAAGTCTAAAACCCGTCTAAACGTATTCTTGTTTCTGAAATTCCTGTTTCTCGCCACATCGTAAATACAGTCCACTCGCCCAGACGTCCAAGAACCAGCGACCGACGGGGCGTCAACGTCTCGAAGCCACCCCATAGTACCTGCTTCTGAGCTACGTCCGTCCCGCACAGGAATAACATTTTTAGTACTCATTGCGCTCAATTACTACTAAATCATACAAAATTTTCAAGAATGTACATCGTATACTTTCTGTGTTCCAACGTGGCTCCTCAGTCCAAATATTTAGATTGAGGAGCCACCTTTGTGTTCATATAACTTTTGAACTATTATACTACAAATTCCAAGATTGAGCCTACAATACTTTTTAACTTACTACTAAATAAGTACAAAATTTCATTAAGATACAAAAAGTGGCTCCTCAATCCTGATGGACATTAACTTTTTATGTATGATTCTCTAGTTAATAATGTCAAAATCGAATAGAAATCGAATCGCAATATGATCGCAACATCAGTTTTAACCATATCGGGCATTCTGCTACTAATAAAAGGCCAATCGTATTCGATTGACATTTTTGATTGGTGTGCGATTGGTCTGCTATTTTGGTGATTTTGGTCTATACGGTAGTTTGCTCTGCAATCATATTGTAATAGTTAATCATTTGCAGACAAAATGATTCATTATTGAATGACAGAAATAATTATCCCTTTATCATCTTTTCGTTTCAAGTTTTACTTAAAAGACAGGTATCAACAAAGACAGGTTTATTAAATATTTTCCTAGAGGTTGTCTATGAAATGTAACGAACATTTCCAAAATTTTACGGAGAGTGTTGCCAACTTTGGAGTTTTGCCCCAAATTCAGGGAGTATGTAAGCATGTGAGATTTATTTACGAGCGTTACATTTTTAGGTAAAGGACATTGTTAAAACTGGCCTATGAACCAACACGCATGAAACATTTACTATAATTACTAGCTCTTTTAATAATATACATTACATATAATAAAATAGAACGGACACTTGTTAATTTCGAAAACATTTTAAAAAGTATTCACTTCCGTCCTTAGCTTCCATCTTGATAGTTCTATTGATTTTTGGTTCCATTTGAGACTTATTATAGGCAAAGGTATTATAACTCATACAGCCAAGTCTGTGTAACAGCACTCTTAGAGTTTGAAACAGATAAGCGTTAGTATTCTCAACACTTTATATATAATGATTTTTACTTACACAGTCCGCTTAGATGTCCCGGAACCGTAATTAGCCATAATGTATCAAAAATCTCGATTGAAAGAGCTGTTTGAAACGAGCATTAATGTCTACACTGACAGTTGGTGAATAATTGACAGACGACAACATTGACATTTTGACAGTTATTGCTACATACCGGATGTTTTTATTGACGATTCATTGATGATTATAACCTCAAAACCCGAAATTGTTTTCATTTTTTCAGAATTCTCATAAGTGTCCGTTATTTTAATTTAGGTTCAATCGAATATATACATTATCTACAACCCAAAGAGTAAATACAGCTCTCTGTTGGGTCTTAGGCGAACTATGTATGGACGACGAACAATGTCCTTTACAATTTAAATAATAAATCTCATTTTATTTTATATGTCGGCTCTTCGTTACCAACATCAGAAATCTCCATCACTCTAGCCGCAGACGCTTAGTTTATAATGAATAATAATGTCAGCACTGTCTTGAGTACACTTTATAGTTAGAAATAACAATTGTGGTGAAAAACAAACAATAAACTAAATTACGACGTCGAATTGAGACGATTCGCCTGGTGAGGGCGCGCGGGCTCTTTCTTTGTGTCAAAGTTCCCGCGCTGCTCCCAACTTGACGCTCCGTCAGAGTGACACTTCCTCAGCTGTCACTCTAATCCGACGTATTCTCATATTCTCTACGGCGGCGCCGACACGGCCAGACTGACAATCGTCCGTCCTCGGACGTAGTAGTTTATTGGCGTCCTGGAAAGATTAAAACAGTACACGGCTAATGATCCGCTCGTCCACCCTGACGAACATAATGCCATAATGTCTACCATAATACAGAAGCAACATTTTGCCCACACAACAACTTTACACACGGCGACTTTATATACTACAGCTTTACACACCATAACTTCATACACCGTAACATTACACACCACAACGTGGACCGGACGAGTGCGTCCCTTCGACCAGCCACCAAAGCGACATGGACCGGACAACACTGTCCCTTCGACCAGTTGTATAACACAAAACCACAAACATGGACCGGACGAGTGCGTCCCTTCGACCAGCCGCCAAAGCGACATGGACCGGACGACACTGCCCCTTCGACCAGTTTGTCACAAGCATGAACCGGACGAGTGCGTCCCTTCGACCAGCCGCCAAAGCGACATGGAGCGGACGACACTGCCCCTTCGACCAGCCTGTATAACACAACCACAAACATGGACCGGACGAGTGCGTCCCTTCGACCAGCCGCCAAAGCGACATGGACCGGACGACACTGCCCCTTCGACCAGTTTGTCACAAGCATGGACCGGACGAGTGCGTCCCTTCGACCAGCTTGTATAACACAACCACAAACATAGACCGGACTGCACTGTCTCTCAACCTTGATCTATCACACATACTCATTCATAATACATAACACAGTAACTAACCTTTCTGTTATGGACGATCCTGCTCAGTATGAACTTCGACTTCATATTGTACATCTAAGGTGTCAGAGTCATAGAAGCTAAGTGTATCTGACCACGCAGTGAGCGTTTCAGAATCAGCTGAAGCAGTGACCGAGTCTGCACGCAACATATCCCCGAAATGTGGAGTATCACCGAAATCATTGCTGTTTTGTGTCAATTCATCCGACGCCGACACGGTCTCCTCTTCATTCAATAGGCTGTCAGTGATTTCAAGTAAACCGGTATGTCCCTTAGGTACTGGACGCAAGTTCTCATGAGCATTTGTAAACGCGATTTGAACCGTTAATATTTTTCAGTTCGTAGCGATCATTTTCTAATACCGATGTTATAATGAATGGCCCTTTAAACTTCTTGTCTAATTTAGTTTGGTTTCATTCACCAGTTTTGAGAAAAACAAAGTCACCCTTGGTGAATGGTTTGATATTGGCGCGACCACGATTAAACCGACGAGTGTCTGCTAATGCAGCCTTTTCGATATTATTTGACGCATTCTCTCTAACGGATTCTAAATCTAACCTTTTAATTTCCTCGTCCGATTGTGCGATATAAATTTTAGACATACCCAATGATTGTCGCGAATCCCGAACATTAATTCTGTTGGTGAGTATTTAGTCACTGTGGATTTCGTACTATTTAGCGCTAACTGAATATTGCCTGGTTGGTCACGCCATGTTTTGTTCTGTTCATTTTCTACTATTGTAAGCAAGCTTTTCAACGTTCTCATGACTCTCTCTACTTGACCATTCGCTCTACTAGAACCTGTTGTAATGAAATGAAGACTGATTTTGTGCTCAGTACAAAATTTCTTGAATTCGGCAGGTAACTAATAATTTTCAACTCTGGGATCAAACCTAGGTTCACGGTTTCTGATTCTGATTATCTACGATTCCACTAATTAATAAGCACTCCCACTAAACAACGAGACTGAAACTGCCTCTCAAGTTTATAAATGTCGTAAGGCAAATAACCTCAACATAAAGCAAAAATGGAACGGTCTCACCGGGTTTCCACTCAACGTGCGTGACGATGCGCACATCGCCATGGCGCGCAGTACAGCGGCTTTCGCGAACGTGAAGCCAGCCACGGAGATGCACGAGCACCAACACTCCGAAGTCACGATGACACGTTGGGCTCCTGGCAGGCGGCTGGGATGCTCCGCAGTAATTTTGTCGCCATATTGCACAATAACCACCGTCATTGTTGAAACATGAAAAAAAAAGAGATTCGGTTAATTTTCTAGCATACCCTCAATAACTAGCTTGACATGTAACAATGGAAAACGATACCATTACCTTAACCGTGGTTACCATACTTGTACCTTCGCTGAAATTCTTAATAAATCTTTTACTACAAACTCCATTTCAAATTATCGACGTTACATTATTTTTTTTTGTTAGTGGGTAGAAATTTATCTTCGGATGGCGAATTTGAAACGCATGTGGGCATTCGGATTGCATCCCACTTCTGATGTCGGCTCTTCGTTACCAACATCAGAAATCTCCATCACTCTAGCCGCAGACGCTTAGTTTATAATGAATAATAATGCCAGCACTGTCTTGAGTACACTTTATAGTTAGAAATAACAATTGTGGTGAAAAACAAACAATAAACTAAATTACGACGTCGAATTGAGACGATTCGCCTGGTGAGGGCGCGCGGGCTCTTTCTTTGTGTCAAAGTTCCCGCGCTGCTCCCAACTTGACGCTCCGTCAGAGTGACACTTCCTCAGCTGTCACTCTAATCCGACGTATTCTCATATTCTCTACGGCGGCGCCGACATATAAAATAATTGGAACAGAGTGATTCTGACAGTTTAGAGTGAAAAATGGACAGATATTCATAAAAATAGTCATAAAGACAAAGGCACATGTTTCTCCGTGATCTTTGCTTATTGGAAATTCGTTGGTTAGTATTGATGTTACTAACTTGTTTCATATAACTCTGGAACTTTTCTATTGTACTGTCGTGTCAACGAGTTTTATTATGATAATTGTGTTTTTTACTGCAGTTCTAGGGGTAAATATTTTCAAGAATTGGTAACACTGTCTTCGGAACAACTTCCATCTATTGAATTCCTTCATTCCTTCCTTCCTTCCTTCCGATCGCCCCTTCATTCTTTCTTTTCGAAATCGTAGTTCGGCGCAGCTAGTATTTAGCAAAAACAGTTAATTTAATACTTCTAATAACACCTGTGACATCTCAAACAATAGAAGATTATATGGTGAGTAACATTTTTAATCAATTAACTTTGTATTTAGCAGAAAAGTTCGATTGCATGTAGATTGCTATAACTTCAACTGCCTTTTAGGTACAAAACCATCTTGATTGCAGTAATTTAAAGCTAAAAGCCAATCCTCTATGACGACGCACTGACCAATTATTATTGTAGTTAATGTTTTGTATCGCGGTTTTGATTTCTTATCTATCTAACTGTCCTTCGTAGTTTAATTCTTTCAACTCCGCCCCTAAGTCTTAAAAACAGGCTATATTTTATCTAGGTATGGGCAGTAGTTCCCACAGGCAAAGTGAAACTATGTGAAAATGACTTGTATTTATTACAAAGCTGAAGGAAGAGTGTTTGCTTAAACATGCTAATCTCATTATCTACTTGCCTAATGTCCATGATTCTTACTGTGTTGGATAGGGCATTAATCAAGGGAGGTTGCATAACTGTATAGAAGTTGTATTTAATACAGTTTATGCACACTTACACTTTAGAGTACATAAGTACTTTTACCCGTTCCCAACATTTTATCTAGTTGACATAACTTGTATGGGGCAAATCTATCTCCAAGCTAATGAACAGAGGTAGGGTTAAGAATATTGAGAATGATTGTTAAAGACCAGAACTAGGACACCACAACTTGTTTCATATCTATGTGTATAATAAATACTTATTTTTTGTGTTTATTTTCAGGTTTTTGGCCATTAAGCCTGCATCTGCTGGGTTGATAGAGATGTTGTCAAGAGTGCTTGCTTCGCATGATTCAGGTATTACATACTTAATTATTTTCCTTTTTTTTCAGTACTTTATAACCGTACTCCTTATCATTACCATAAACACCAATTCATGCCGGGCTGCATCCTCCTCTCACACAAGTATTGAGAGTTAATCACCGTGCTTGTTCATTATGGTTTGGTAGATTTCTAATCTACTATCTAGGTAATTCAGATTTCCTTCACCTTTAATCAGTCATTGGTGTCTAAGATAAACTTACAAGAGCACTTACAGACTTATAAAATTGCATTGCTACTTGCCTGTCCCTGAATGGAACTCTTCACTACTAGGCTGCTGCGACAAGTAGGAAATACAGGAAATATAATTATAATAAAACTAGCTTCTGCCAGCGGTTCCACCCGCATCCCGTGGGAACCTGTGTACGAACCCGGATAAAAAGTAGCCTATAGCCTTCCTCGATAAATCTAACACTGAAAGAAATTTTCAAATCGGACCAGTAGTTCCTGAGATTAGCACGTTCAAACAAAGAAACAAACAAACTCTTCAGCTTTATAATATTAGTATAGATAAAAGTTATTAATTCGTAGTAGGATGATTATTGGCACATTGTCAAGTTCAAATTTACAAATGACAGCTCTCTACATAAAGTGAGAGTTTATAAATTCCACATGTTTTCCATGCACAATAAATTATACAGCAAATTCCATAAACTGGTGAAATGTGAATCTTTTACTGTGTCCCTGGGTTAATTTCTGCCTGAACCTGGACAAAATATAGTCTACAGCTGCTTTTTAAAATCTGTTTGTACTCTCAGCGCGTTTTAGTTAAAATCAACCAAAGAAAGTGTTTCCCCTTTACAATATAATTATAGATAAAAAAGTAACCGGTACGTATATTCTTTATTTTCAGGAAAGGAGGCTGTGATTAGTTCAATGAAGAATTCAATAAACAAATGGCGAAGACCTCAAGAATTATTATCAAGCAACCATCTTATTCACAAGATGCAGCTTCAATTTATTTTCTTTCCATATTCTTGAGAACAAATTACCATTTTGAAGTGTTCAGTTTTGGTCTGAATTGGCGAGATTTTTGAGTCTTAAAAGTTGGTTATCAAATTATTGCCTGGCTAACTGGGTTGAGGTCAGATAGGCTGTCGCTCCTTGTAAAATACTGGTACTCAGCTGCATTTGGTTAGATTGGAAGTGTCGACTTCAGTCAACATAGTAAAAGTAACTTGGAAAAAGGCTCGGGAGGTGATGATGTTGGTTTTCAATTTAATTTCTTAAATGCCTTCATGGCAGCAGATGTTTTCAGATTGGCTACAGTTATTTATTAATTTGTACATTGTATTCAGATATTATAAAGGTCACTTCCTGTATTCTTCAATACTATTGCATTGAAAAGAAAGTTGAAACTTATTTATTTCTCAAAATGAACACCTTTGTCTTCATTCGTTATTTGAATACATCTCTATTTACTTAATAATTACTAACTTATGACATACAAAAATATTTTAAAAAGTTGTTTGATAAAATGTGTTCCAGTAAAATAGTTTATCTTAATAACTGGTTGTTTTACATCGTGAAAAAGTGCTTGTTATTCATCTGTATTAATATTATGTATGTACCTAGTATTTATGTATGTGTTTGAAAATTATAATTGGTGTTTATATGCCATCAATCTATTTTCTATCTTATTTATAAATGTGCATGATTTGTCTTAAAATTATACAAAAATTGGAATGAAGGCATGATGATGATTTGTCTTATAATGAAATTCGCAAAAGGTTGTGGTCTATATTTGTCGGTTTTATTTTCTTATTGGTTGCATCGTCTTGAAAAGCTTTTTCGTATATTATAGTTGTTGTCATGGTTGCAGAAGGTTATTGGTCGGTTTTCTACTAATTCATTTTATGATGTTTGGGAAAACAGTTGTACATTGTGTCTTACATCTGGGTATACAATGAAACCAGGGTAACATACAGTACAATGTTACCATATCACTATTGAAATCATATTACTATTGAAATGAAAATTCATTTGAAGACTGTACTAAGTCTGCTAAGTGAGCTTGATATAGTAGTTAGAAATTTGTACAATATTATTTCGTTCTGAGTTTTGGAGGGCATGATAAAGTGTACTTGGTCCCGGCTAACTGTACCTGGGTCCTGGCTACCATTTGCACATATTTAGATGTCTTTATGGGTAGTCAGAGGCCAGTAAGTCTGACAAGCAGTCTTACCTAGGGGTATTGGGTTGCCCCGGTACTGGGTTGAGGAGGTCAGATAGGCAGCCGCTGTTTGTGAAACTGGTACTTAGCTGCCTCCGTTAAGACTGTACTTTGGTACATCGAGTTTTTAATCATCGTTTAATAATGAATTAACTCTTAATTAACAAACTTATAATAATTAACAACATAACAACCACGTTATCTTCATTTTAAAATTTTAAAACTTAATCAGTATATAACTTCTAAATTATTACAAAAAAGAAAATCAGTCTTAATTGCTTATCAGTTAAGCTGGAAGCATCCTATTCTCTATTTTTGGCAATTTAAGTAAAATTAGTAATCAAGTCATCATATCGACACGTCCTACGCATAAGTCCGTATGTGAAAAACGTCAATTTTACAGGAGAGCAATTACAAAGTTATCATAAGTTGGTCAAGTTATTACTCCAAAACTACTGAAGCGATTGTTTTGAAACTGATTAATAATGATAATTGTAAGTCAAATTTTATGATTCAATTTTGATTTCTTAAATAAAGAATTATTGCAGATACGCTCGGAATTCATAACAACATGTTTTAGTCAAGTGATTTTTTGTTAGTGGCAGATACGATGTTTTACAAAGGAAGTTGCTGTTCTTTTTTTAGCGTATATACAGGAATGAATTTTACCTTCCCATTCTTGGTAAAAAAGATACATTCGGGCTATACTAAGAGATCCATCCAGATATACTTTTGAAGAGCGACTTCTCACGTAATGTGACTCAATAGGCGCAAAACTGTTGATGTGATCATAGACATATAGATCATAGATTTCATTTCTTCAGTAATAACTTTTCTGTAATTTGTATGGGTACCACGGGCATCCACAGAAACAGTGCCTTCATCATTTAATTAGCTTAGAGCCGACTATACCAAACCTTCTTTAATGTCAAAAGTATTAAGGAACATCGTCTTGCATACCTTTGTTTTTTCTGTGCCGTCGTCTACTTTTGGCAAATTGTACTGAATAGTATGATTACGTCTGGAATTCGTTTCAGTAGTAAAACGTCATTTAGGATTGTTATCGCAATATTTATTTATATACTCCCACTGTCTGACTAAGTCGCCCAATTTCCAAAAACTTCTGAATAAATTCTGTCTTTGAGTCATATTATTAAAGTTGATGCTACGAGCAGTGGCATTAATCTGGGAATGATACTGAGGTGAAAAGCATAAACATTGTCCTTTTACATCACCACAATAGCAGCTTAAATCTCTATATTTTATCTCCTTTGTCTCACTATCATTTAACGTGATTACTTAATGTTAATTTAATGTACCAGTCAACGTTTTGAGGTTTTGAAGTTTTGCCGTGTAGTTTTCGATTTGACTGTCGTCTACAAGAAAAAACTTAGTAATCTTAAAGCATTGGGTCAAAAAGTAATATATTTGAGAGGCATTTGTTGCATCGGCACCATATGCAACATGTTTATCTAAAGTACGTTTTACGGATCCTCCTCATGTTACCAATTAAGTAATACCATGAGTTCTAATTTGGTAATTTTTACCTGGCTAAAAAAGCTAACGATCGCTAGAATATTTTCCAAATACTAATTAATATACTGGGGTTCCCAAACGTACGTCGCTTCGTCGTCGTCGTTTAAAATTTAAGCATGCAACATGCAGCAAGCATGGCTTCTGTCACAGCTCCGGCGCTGCGGGGCTCCGGCGGTCCCATGCGAGCTTATCGTCGCAGATGGTTTTCACGCTCACCATGCGCGAGCGCTGAAACTACCTGCGCCTCAGCTCGCAGTCCGCCTCGCCCCTCCGCGCCTACGCGGTTTTGAATTCCACTCTAGGGGTAGGGCAGACAAGACTACGTGGAGTCGGTTTTGCAGCGATTCGTTTTCGTCACTAACTTCAATTTTTAATACAATTTTTTAATTGAAGGTTATAAATGGCAATATACTAAAAACGAGGCCGAGTTAGTAAATTAGATGACAATTTATAAATAAGAAGGACAAGTCACAATAATAGATGATCTTTACTTGAAGCTTTCTATAGAATATTTAGTTGGCGTTGTAAAAAAGACGGATTAGTTTATTAGAGGCTATGTCATTTCCCCGTTGCTTAGTTATAAAATTAGAAGTTTAATCACACTTATAATTTCCCGTTTTATTATATTCCCGTTAGTGTTTTTCTGGTAATTAATGGCTTGCTCTTCAGTCAGTGCTTTCAAGTAATAAAAGTTACTGAAATGCATCTCATGAACAATGAAAGGGTTTCCTCTTTTTTTAGCATCTCGTATCAAATTAACATATTGATCTGGTACGTATATGGGTCCAGACTTTTTTGCCCTTTTTATTGATTTTTCAATCAAAGAATGGGCATTATCGCCTTCATTTTGACTAAGGCCACTGATTAAAAACTTATGGCACACAGAATTTAAAGCTAAATTTTTGACAGCATAATAATACATGCTGAACACTAATCTAAAAATAAAAAATATACAGTTAATAATTACATAAAAATATTCACCGTCAAAAATGATATGATACGTACCTATTTTTTTGTTGACCACAACAATTATCACTGTAGAAAACAACATCGAAATTTGGATGCTCTTCAGCAACTTTCTCTAGACTCTAGAAACTTGTAGACGCAAGTTCCTCTTTCTGTAGAACCTTTAGAACCCAAGCCCTCATGCCAAAAGTAACAAGTAGTTGAATCCGTTTTAATATAAGAACACTTTATTTGTTTATTTAGAACTAAAATTAAAACTTTGTGCAACTACACAATTAAAGGAGATCATCCATTTCGTACCCAAAACTGAAAGTGCCGGCCAGAGTAAAAAAATAATATATTCTTGTAGAGAATAATGCCCTGAACATTTTTTACTATTACAAGAATCGTCTACAATTAACCCCCCGGCTGCTATTTGACTTTGAAAATACCAAAAAATTCCACAATGTTTGGAACATTGCATTACGGCCCCAAACTGGAGAAGGCAGCCGCTGCCTTCAAAGGACTCCTACCTAACCTGGGAAGTCATCAAATGACTCCCCTCTCGCTGTGGGGAAGTCAGACTCCTACTGACTAAAACCCATCATGGGGTAGCCAGAGCCGCGGTAATTCTTTCGACTCATTCGATTCTTTAGACTGCCTCGTTGGTCTAGTGGTTGCAAGCCCGGCTGCTGTGCTCGAGGTCTCGGGTTCGATTCCTGGGTCGGGCCGAAATCGCTTTGTGGGTTTTCTTAAACTTTCACAAAGCAGCCCCAGCCAGTCTGGAAGTTGGTGATTGATTCACCCGTGCATCGGAGAGCACGTAAATGTCGATCCTGCGCCTGATCTCTCTCCGGTCGTGTCGGATTGCCGTCCCATCGGGTTATGAGAGGGAAGGAATAGGGAGTGCACCTGTGTCTGCGCAAATGCTCGTGCACTATAATATGTCCTGCGCAGCTGGCTGAACTCCTTAAAATGAGAACAGCGCCGTAGCCGAATTTGGCCGTGGACGCCATTATTTATTATTAATTCTTTCGAACAATCCCGCAGCCCCGATAGGCCTTGTCCCCGCAAAATATCGTACTATTCTTGTCGAGGATACCCTGAAGATTTTTTACTATTATAAGGAACGTCTTCGGTTAACCCCCAGGCTGCTGTTAGAGTTTAAAGGTAGAACCGTGAATAAAAAATCTATACTTGAATGTTACGGCAAATAACGTCCACAGTTTTTTTTTAACTAATCAAACGTCTACGATATACCCCCCCCCCCCTCCCTCCTGCTATACCGAGGAGCCTGTTACTGATTGTTGTGTTCCTTCTGACCATGCTGCAGGGCCGCGGTAACTCTTTCGAACCCCGAGGCCCCGCCAGGTTTTGGGGGTCGCCTGAGGTTTACTGATTCTCTGAGAGGGGCGTGAACAATGCACGCCACCGACACCTGCTGTTTCCAAGGAGACAGAGGCACTATGAGCCAAAGGAAAATCTATAGGGGCGAGGAGGAATGGGATGCCTTCGTCTCCTTCTGCGCAGCATGCCAGAGAAGGAGGCAGTGCAATAACTGAGAGTTCGCGCCTCTCGTCCCATCCGCTGAGGTAGACGTGGAAGTCACCACGCGCGTTGGGTGTCGAGAAGACTCCCGGCACCGTAGACGTCGGTTTGTGGGCGGTGAGTTTAGGGAGGCTTATCGTCCCTTCGTTTCCTTGGAGACAACAGGCCTGTTTCGGAGGCGAGCGTTGACAAGTCAAGCCCTCCTCAGACAGTCAGCAAACCCCAGTGGGGCCCACCAGGGTCAGAACCTGCCAGGGCTGCGGGATTGTTCGAAAGAGTTACCGCGGCCCTGGTAGATTATCAGAAGGAAAATGATGGGTTTAAATCAGTAAGTCTACTCGGTGTAGCAGGAGGGGGGGGGGGGTATATCGTAGACGTTCGATTAGTTAAAAAAATACTGTGGACATTATTTCCCGTAACATTCAAGTATAGATTTTTTATTCACAGTTTTCACACTTTAAACTCAAATAGCAATCTGGGGGTTAACCGAAGATGTTTCTTATATTAGTAAAATATCTTCAGGACATCCTCGACAAGAATCGTACGATATTTTTAGCGGGGACAAAGCCTATTGAGGCTGCGAGATTGTTCGCAAGAATTACCGCGACCCTGGTTTCTCCATGATGGGTTTTAATCAGTAAGTGTCTGACTTCCCCACGTCATTTGATTCCCAGGTAGGGACACGATATCGCAACCATAAATATCGATATCGGTATAGTATCGGTATCGAAACAAAAGTATCAAATTAGTAATAGTATCGAAACTCCAGTATCGATATGAGTAAGTATCGAATAAATATGGTTTTTTTTATTTTGTGTGTAAATCCATGTTTTTACATATAAATAAATAATATGGAGTTTCCGTACGAATAATGTATGGAGTTTCCCTACTACTTTAAATTAATTCACATCCAAAATCCACAACAGAGATGCGCAGACCATGAATTTGACCTGTTGTGATTTATTAAAGGGCCACAATGAAAATAAAAAAAACACCTTAGACACAAAAAAAGGTTTTATTTCTAGCAAACAGATCATGGAGAAGATATAAACAAAAGCACTTAAATATTCCACTCTTCTTCAGTACAGTCACCGAGGAACAAGAGTTTATTAACTCTTTTTCCTTTAAGTCTGTTTCTTGCTCTACTTAGTGTTACTCCTGCCTTCGAAAATAACCTCTCTGAGGGTACAGATGTAGCAGGTGAGTGAAGATATTGCTGAGCCTGTTTATACAGTAATGGAAAAATAGTTTTCATATCTTCCCATTGTATGTGTGGGTTGACGGTAAGAGGGCCCACGGGGTTTGCCAAATACAGAGAAAGCTCATCCTTTTCTGCACCCGCTGCATCCCATTTGGACTTTTTTTTATTTTTACCATGTGCTAAATTTTTATGGAGTCTCCAAAAATCGTATTCCGGCGGCAGGTTTGAATCATTTGACTCAGCAACGTCACTCTCTTCGCCACTACTTGTAATATAGTCTTTCATATTCCTTCGAATAACCGATAGCGCTTTAGCGCATGCTTTTGGATCCGTAAAATGTAAGGTTTTGAATCGAGGATCCAAAATACAAGAAACCGCTATTATGTAATTATCTTCCACATGACCAAATCTCTGTTTTATTTGGTTTAAAATCGTATCCTTGACTTTATTAATTACTTCACATTCCTCTTCTTCTATTTCTACTTCAGCAGATGATATTTGTGATTTTAAACAGTTTATTATAGGGATGATTTTACTTGCCGTGACATAATTCTCCCCCGACATTTCGCGCGTGACATATTCAATAGGTTTTAATATTTTTAGTATTTTATTTAAGTTTTCTAGGTCATTTGCAGATGGAGTTGGTGGCGCCTTAGGATTCATAACTAATATTGGATGAATTATTGGAGCTAATTTTACATACCTTTCTATCATGAAATAGACCGAATTCCACCATGTGCTTACATCAAGAATCAATTTTAGAGGATTATCACCTTGTTTTGATCGTAATATGTCACTTTGTATAACACTGTCACGAAAAAATTTAACAACTTTTCTGATTTTATTACATAAGGACACAAACTCTTCAATTTTCATAATACTTTCAAAAATCAAGTTAATGGTATGTGCGAAACAAGGAAGGTGTTTTGATCTGTCCAAAAACATGTTGATTGCTGCTATCATATTTGCGGCATTGTCTGTTACTACACTAGTTATTTTTTCTTTTGTAATATTAAAAGAATCACAAATATTATCTAAATTGTGAGCTATGTAGATAGCTGTGTGCCTCTCATCTAATTCGACTGTAGCTAACACCTTTGCTTTTAATTCATTTTGATGATAGTAATGTGCAGTAACACCAAGATAACTTGTCATGGTCATTGTTTCAGTCCAAATATCACATGTAAGGGATATGTAACCTACATTTTCTATGTCTTGTCGAGTTTTCAACACCATCACATCGTATAAGTCATCTAGACGACTTTTAAGTGTATCTACACTAGGAATTTTGAAAGTAGGGCATAATTGCTTTATGAGTCGGCGAAATCCTCTTCCTTTGACGATATCAAATGGTCTTTTGTCGACACATATAAAGTATAAAAGTAACTTACATAATAAGGAATGCCTAGATCCTCCTTCAGAGTATAACATTTTACGATTCAAAGTTTCTGTGATTGACATTTGTTTTTGTTTCTGGGATGGTGTGACTTGTGAAGCAATTTTAATGTTTTCAGCAGTGTCCTTGTCAAATTGTTCAGAAGAAATTGTATTACATATAGAATCAACAGTGGAAGAAGTTGAAGGAAGAGAATTATCTGTTGAAGTGGAAGAAGTAGCAGCTGTAGCAGAATCTGCAGTTGTTGTACAATGCCTTTTCAGTTGCTGTTGCAGTAACCGAGGTTTAGGTGAACTGACTTCGTCCAAGGAACTGAAAGAAGAGAAATAGAACAAATAAAGTCAAGTACACAAATTATGTACCTACCTAACCTACTACACATAACTGAAAATGAAAAAGTTTATTATTTCTTCACAAATTTTCAATATAAAACATTTGCTAATCATGCAGAGCAAAAATCGTGAGTTATATGTGCGTGCATACTTGAATAAATTTATCGAATGCAACAAACTGGTTATACTGTAAAAAAATTTAGGTATTTTATTTATATATACTGTCATGTCATGTCATTACACAAATATCGCGTATTCATGAATTATCGTGTGTTACTTAAATTCGAATATTCTTTATAAACATCGATCGATAATTTTGTCGACTGCAACTACATCACTATTAATTTACCTACTTTTCATGAGCCACACCCGCACGCGACTTGGCTTGGCCCGCGTTTACCACGCGAAAGAAGTCGCGGGCGTGATGTGATATAATCCCCGATAAACGGGCTTTCCAATAGTGAAAGAATTTTTCAAATCGGTCTAGTATGTAGTGTAGCTACAACAGAGCCTATTAGATGCAAACCAACTTTTTTATTACTATATCTATAGTAATGAAAATAGATATAAAATAATTATGACGCCTTACCTGTTTGAGTGCTGCTTCACATGTTTTTTCATGTTAGACGTATTCCCACTTGTTTTTATTATTTTAAAGCAGGTCTTACATGACGCTTGTTCATTACTTATTTTCTTAAAATATTTCCATATCTCGCTTTGGGGAGGCGCCATTCTTGCAGCGTGTAAACTAGACTGTCCACAATTACTTCAATAAAACTTCAAATAAATCTCATCACAGTCCCACTAAGGTTCACTCCGTTCACTGCAGGTTCTCCAAATGAAATAATTATCATCAATACGTGAACGAAACTAATGCAAATTTCAATTATTGTTCTGAGTGTCGATACATGCGTGTTTTGCGTGATTGACAATAAAACAAAATGGCTACCACAGATTATATAGATGGATCATGGATGTGAGTCATGTGACTACTTGGTATTGGTAATTGGTATTGCCCATTCCGTTTCATCGTTTTATAAGGCCTTTGCCGTCATGTTGGCAGTACTATATTGCGTTTATTTATTTTTATGTTTTTTTAAATTACGTTGTGTTCTGAATACCTATGTAGGAACGTTAAAATGCGTTAAATTGGTATTTATGAGTTAGTTGCTCGTTTCATTTTTTTTTTATGGAATCGATACTAGATGCTAAGTACTGATATGAGTACTAAGTATCGAAAGGAAGTATCGAATTTCTGAATACTAGTATCGAATCAAAAGGTAGCGATATGAGTAAAGTATCGGATTCGATATCGTGTCCCTATTCCCAGGTTGGACAGGAGTCCTTTGAAGGCAACGGCTGCCTTCTCCAGTTTGGGGCCGTTATGTAATGCTCCAAACATTGTGAGATTTTTTGGTATTTTCAAAGTCAAATAGCAGCCGGTGGGTTAATTGTAGACGATTCTTGTAATAGTAAAAAATCTTCAGGGCATTATTCTCTACAAGAATCTACTATTTTTTTCTTTTGGCCGGCACTTTCATTTTTGGGTACAAATTGTTCGAGACTTGAATGATCTCCTTAAAGAATTAAATTTGGCTACTCTTCTAAAGCTTCACAATCCTCTACTTCATAAATGATTCAACTGGCTTTGACAACACATCGCTGAAATATTTTAACTCTGGTAGTTCATTCCATCGTTCACATTAATGAGTAGTGAGTAGATTTTTAACGTCTCCTAGTTTTTCGTCTTTAACTTTGACGTACAGAGGTACAGGGTCTGGGTTAATCTGACTAGTAGATTTTCCTTGCAAATGTTCTTAAAATCTCCCAGACGGTTGTGGTAACTTTCTTCGGCACGTTCCACGACGTTTGTCTTTTTTTTAAAATAAAAAATCTCTTTCATTTTTTAATTGAGAAGTGCATTGTAGTTGTAATTTTAAATATGTTTCCAGTTGCTTCTTTCCATTGCACAGCTTGCACGTCAGTGCCTAAATGGAGCACAAGTAGCCTGTTCATTAAAACAGTTTTCATAACCTTATATATTAAGGTTTTCATAACAAAAAATAAGAAATTCCTCGTCGTAAAACCCAGGACTATCGCAAAACTGACAGTTCCATTTTTTGTAAGGCTGGCTTACATGAATAAATTTTTGAGAGTTTAATGCGATAGAATAAAATAAAACCGATAAGCATTTTAAATGTTTTATATTACTTAAACTTATTTCACAAATCAGATCAAACAATTATCAAAATAATCACAAATTGAATTGTTACTTTTACAACTCACGTAATAGCTAAAGTATTTTTACAGCCATTGTTTATTTCTGAAGTCCTGTAAAATTAACAAACTTAGGAAGTATAAATTGTATTATTTTATAAACAGTTTTTGTAGGTAAATATTCTTCCAATTGTTGTACGATAATTATTAGAAGCGCCATCGTATCAATTATTTCATTGATAGATAACGAGCAGTTAATCCAATTTCTGCTGTTGCTTGATCGTCATTAATAGGTACGAGTATCTACAGGTTGATCAAAGGGTAGATTCATCACAGCTGAAGACAATAAAAACGAATCAACTGGATTTATACCATCCATACCATTAAGAGTTATTCCAGGATCTATCACATTATTTTTTATTTATTTGATTTACACGACTTCAAAACACTTACATAAATCAGAGTAAGTAAATTTGTTACAAGGGAAACTTAAAAATAAAGAAAATTGAAAAAAAAAATACAGAAAAAAAAAATGAAACAACATGAGGTTTTGGAGAAAAACACTCCCACTGTCCTCTTTGTTCTCTACAAAAGCAGCTTACATCTCTATATGCAATGTTGAATTTGTCATTTTTGTCTTTTATTATCTGATGCAATTGCATAGTTTTTTGAGAACTAGAACTTAAGCTGGCAATATTTTTGATATGTTGTAATATCAAGGACGGATTTTTCCACGGCGGGCGTCTTGATTTGTTTCGTAACTATTTTCGTCAGGTAATCTACCTAAAACCTGATTTTCATTAATTGGCCATAGGTATGCCTGTTTTTCTGAAACCTGCTAATATATTACCGCATTTTCTTTGAGGTTAGTAAAAAGTTGTTTAAAAAGTTTTGGGAAGCATCCCTTTAGGACAGACGATTGTCTTTCCATCAGTTTTCTTCCATTTTAAAAGTTAATGTTATACAAATGTTCCGCCACGTATACACATGTTCCCAAGATGGTTTGTTTAAATTTTGCAACATTGAGTGTTTGGAACGGTATTGTCGACGGAATTATGATTAACTAGCTTTCCGCCCGCGGCTTCGCCCGCGGCTTCGCCCGCGTGGAATTCGGTTATACTGCGGTGTAAATCACAACTATAAGAAAACTTCTCATTCCCACGGAAAAATCTAAGAAGCGCGATGTAACGCTGGATACGATTAGTTGTTAAACCAAAACTGAATGGTACACTATATTATACGTTTTCCCTTGTGGAGCAAAAACATGCAGATTTTGGGCACTGGAAACCCGGGAACACGCTACATAGAGCATAGGGATTAATTATCGTATCATTTAGCTTCTAAATTTACATGTTTATATTCGTTTGCAATATATTACCTTGTTTTAAACGACACACAGCGCCATCTACAATCCATCCATCAAGCAAACAATATTTTTGTTTTCGCTCGGGAATATCTATTTTTTTCGGGATAAAAAGTACCGTATTATTTAATCCGGACTTCTAACTTTACGTCTGCAAAATTTCAAAGCAATCGGTTCAGTAGTTACGGCGTGAAAGCGGAACAAACAAACTCACTTTCCGATTTATAATATTAGTAAGGATTTCTTGCACCTTTAGGCCCGTGAGAAACCCATGTATTATGTGCTTTGTATACCACGTATGGTGGTAAAAGCTGGCCCTCTGCTGACCCAGCTATCATTAAGTAAACACTGGCCTTAGTTCATGGCCTTAGTTCTTGGTTCATGACGCGTTCTGGATTTAGTGCCGCGTTTCGTGATAATTTTTCTGCGCCCTGGATCGTCAGCGAGATTTGTCTCGCCATAATTGACGATATTTGCCGCTGGAACATCGGCCAGAGATATTTGAAGTTCTTCGAAATATTTTGTTATGATATCTGCTAACACGGCAGACCTTTTGATATTTTGGCATATTCGTTTCGAAATTTTATCTTTATAAGTATTTAGAAAACAATGGATGAAATTGGGCCCAGAGAAATTATTTCTGAATCGCTTGTGAGTAATCCCAATTTTATCCAGATATATTTTAACAATATATCTTAAGTGAGTCCAGTGGATAACCCCATTTTTTTTGTTTGAATGGCATC
Source organism: Helicoverpa zea (assembly GCF_022581195.2). Lineage (NCBI taxonomy): Eukaryota > Metazoa > Arthropoda > Insecta > Lepidoptera > Noctuidae > Helicoverpa > Helicoverpa zea. The sequence continues at coordinate 7,152,932 of NC_061480.1, read as the reverse complement.
TCGTACTTCAGCCTAGGAGGCTGTTGACTGCTTAACCGGACAAGTTCCCTGTGGATGCCTAGTGGCCTTAAGGCCTCGAGCCAGGGGCAAAAAAGCTTACAAACTAAGCGACTGCGCTAAGGGCACCCCCTGTGGGGTACGAGCCTCGGCTTAGGGCGTCGCTGACTACAGCAAAGGGACAAGCTGGATCATAATTTTAGGAGCGTTTTAACTTTAAGGTCTTTGCACACCGCGGGCGCGGCACGGCGGGACGGGACGGCGACGCGACACTGAGCAGTTGTAATGTACTAGATATTACGGACGACGCCACACAGAGCCGTCCCGCTCGACGCGACGCGACGTGACGATCTAATACATTGTGTCGCGTCGCCGTCCCGTCCCGCCGCGCCGCGCCTGCTGTGTGCAGAGACCTTAAATCTTAATTTTCTTCCGAAGTTAGCCTGGTTTATAATATCTAATTAAAATTTTAAATAGACTCTTTCCAGTCCAATCCAAAATGCTTTTGTAACAAATTGTCAACGTCGGTAATTTTCGCACGCGTCACAGGCGCTCCCAATAAAATGGTGGTAGGTCGAAGCATGCTTGTTATTTGACCAGTTTTACAAACATTTGAAGATTTACTTAAATTACTTAATACTAATTAATACTCGCCGCGGATAAGTGTGCTTTTTTTCGCATGAGGGGTCAACGACTCTTTAGGGAAATGTATAATGGAAACACGGGCGATGCTGGAGGAGAGGAGAGAAAAAGAAGATACGGCTAGGGCTAAACTAATTTCGCCGGCGACAGTTTGGGTCACGACACCGACAGTTCCTTATTTTAATGCCCCATTTACCCAATCCGGGATACACCCTATGCATATCCCGCAAGAGCCGGCGAAAACGGGCCGCCTCTGATGGGAGTTGTTTTAATATGTTGTGGCGGTACATGTACTCCCCCCATGTACCACTTAAGGCGACGCTGGCTCCTACATGATCGACAGTGTCGCCACCTGGGGCCGGTACTCCTAACGATTCGTCAACCGGAATATCGATGGTCCCCCCTACAAAATTCTCGCTATGGTTCACCGACGAGTGACCCCTCATGCCCAAGCGTAAATGTATGTTGTCATATGCTCGGCGCATGTCCGACATTATATACGTGCCTGTGCGGACATTTGCCTCGACAATAATAGGGTCCAGGGTCGTACGCGACTTAGCCGGAATGAGCTCTACGTGATTTTTTTTGGTAAGGCGGCTTAAGCACCCAACCGTCTTACCACAAAAACTTTTAAACGTCAGTTTATGCCTTGTCTAAAAAAATGACAAATTATGACATTGACATATGGTTCATTATGCAGCCAAAATTTTATTAGACAAGTGTAAAACAGGGTTTAAAGTTTTTGTAGTAAGGCCCCAAATGTCCAAGTTTGCCACCTTAACAGCCGGCTCCGGTGGTATTTTCTGATGAATAAGTGGGTCTCATCTATCTCAACGATGTCCTCGTTCCCACCGAGCAATTCCCTATCGTGGGCTTCTGCCACCTCACACACCTCTCTAAGGTAGTGATAGGTTTGGATTGCGGTTTTTTTTGTCACCCCAACATCTATTGCCGCCTGCGAGACCTTATCCTTTCTTAGGAAATGCAGCATCAGACGCAGCGTATCAAGTACGCTTACGTGTGACCTTTCGAAAAAAGTATTTTTTAGGGGCGAACTAATAGACGGTCTGCCCTCCCTAGCGCACCTCCAGCACCTTAATCGGTATTTTAATTTATAGCTGAGTTTGGGCTCCCTCGACATATTGCCCCGGCATATCGGATACCGAGGCGTCCGGGCCGGTATAAGCAGCCATGCCTTGGCTGCAGCGACAACGGTCTCCTCGTCGCGAATTGCGCAAGCGAAATTCCAAATATTAAAGTAGCGAGCTAAAATAAGCTGCAACGGATCCATTGCTACTTCTGGATGCGGATGAACATAAAATAAAATAAAAACTTATTAAAACTACAAATCAACAATATTTATTTAAAAAAGAAGAATAAAGAAAACTTATATCTAAAATTACAAAGAAAATCTACAACTACCTTACTAACTACTATTAAAATAATTAAAACAAAGAAGTTGGCTCTTAAAAGAGCCTTTGATTGCTGACCGTTAAAGGTCAACAATAATAATAAAAATAAAATAATAAACAACCTAAAAACTAACTAATGACTACAAAACTACTTAATACAAATTACAATAAAACAATTACAAATTACAAAAATAACACTTGAAAATGGAGAACTGCATACGCAAACCGAGATTTGAGTACAGCTCATAAAAGCGTTGCCTACATCAAGTCGGTTGTTTGTCAAACTGGTATCAGTCAATGCATTGCAGATTTTCCCGTCAACCATTGTGAACAAAAGTTTGTGACGTATATTACAATACTGCGACCATTTATTTCGTATGCAGAGTTGGTATCAAGTTAAGAATTTGTGTGTTAATATGGTCATGTTCTTTTTTAGCGAGTTCAGTTGTCTCATGAGCAAATTTAAATTTAATCGGGCGACAAAATCTTGTGGATGAAGGCCTCGGGTTACTACAATACATAACTCGTTCTTTTTCTAGGACCTCGGGATCGCCAGATATAAGTCTCAGAGGTACAACTGACTTCCTACGCTATGCTAGCGAGAAGAAAAACACAAACAAACTCGCTAACTAGCTCTGAGTTTCGGGCCTGAAGGGCCACTAAACCTAACTCCTCAGGTGGGATTGCCTGGGGATGTGTACCCTCCCTGACGGGTGTGGCCAGGGAGGTGAGTACCTAGGGTGAGCCCTGAGCTTGTAATCCCACTGGTAATCTTATTGCCCAGTGGGTTCCTGTGGGTTTTGCGACCGATCCGGGCCGTTGGGGTAGAGACACCCAACCCTCCCGGGTGCTGCTGTGGACAAACGGGGTTTAGAGAGTGTAGGCCTTTATATCCGTGATGAGTTTACATCATATTTTCTGTCTCCTCAAGGTCAAGTTCCGTGGCAGTATCAAAATAGGTATTACAAAAGCATGAAGTGTACTTTTCCTTAATGATAAAAAAACACTATATATATTAAATTACTATTATACATTACAGATTTTATTATTTATTTACCCACAATGGCGAATTTTGCCTGGTATTAAAGCTTTTTTCTGCCTCTGTTGGTTGCTACACCCTGAGTCCGTGCATTTCTCTTTATTTCCAGGTTTTGTATAAAAGAATCATTAATTGCCTCAGAGTTTATTGCATGGGGTAGTCTATCTAGGAGAGGTTTGGCATCTAAAGGATAGATCCCGCATTTTGTAAATCCGGCTTTGAGGTTATTAGCACTGTTCAGGGTTATTGCATCCGTTAAACGTTTGAGGGAAAATTTAAAACCCTTTGGGAGATCTGCATTCTTATACCCACTCGCACTAGATTTCCAGTCGGACAAAATGGACCTCCAAGCATCTTTCAGTGGGCGGAAGAAAATCCTGCAATACGCTTCTGCGTAATTTGCCGCTCAGCTCTTATCATCTGCAGCAGATTATCGCTTCAAAAATAACCAGTATTTGAATTATACTAGCAAAAGGTTACTGGTAAGAGAAACAAGAGTTGATTATAATATTTGTATTTTTTATGCGTAGCAGCTGATCCGCTTTTGGTAGTAGTTAGTTCCTGCCGTTGTTTAACAAAACCATCACGAAGCGTTCTCCACGTTTTTTGAAGTAATGTTCCTAAAACCAAATAATAAAAAAATAACTCATATATCAGATACTTAGCAAGTGGTTGCTCGTTTACTGAGCTTCAATTCAGCCACAGAATAGGATTATCAACCATCAGAAAAATCGTGGAATCAGTTTGCAAGGCCATTTGGCACTTCATGAGAGTAGAGTGTTTTCCTGAGCTCACGATTGAAGCGTGGTTAAGCATTGTTGAAGGTTTCCAACAACGGGCAAATTTTCCTCATGTGTTTGGAGCTATTGATGGAAAACATGTCAGAGTTTATAAACCATCCTTAAAAGGATCATTGTATTACAATTACAAACATTTATTTTTTTCAATATTGTTATTAGCCATTTGTACAATCACCACACGTATATTATCACTTTAATAGATTTACACATTTTACAGTTTTAATTTACAAAGTCTCACACACGAGGTTAAAACACTTTGTTTTTGAAGAAAAACTTAGTTTTTCTAATGAAGAAGGACAAGTGATTAGGGAGGGATTCAGAATATATTTTTCTCATGAAGGAAGAGTTGATTTCCAAGATCGAATGATTGTTTATAAATAATTTTACCTAAGTATGTAATGTGTTTCATATTTAATACCTAACCTATATTCTTCGATCCATTCGATCATTTCTCGGAAGCAGAGGATTTGCATACAGGGATGAAATAAAATGAACTAAAGTATACTTGTTAGTTTCTAATAGGGGTTCAACAAAATTCAAGGAGATATTAGAATGTGAATACGAGGGTTGAAGAACTGATATATTACTAGTATTTTCGCGTATTTCCCTTTCCGTGTTCAACTGGCGACACCGGTCTCGCGAAATCCACACGCTTTTGTTTTACTACGGAATCCTACGATCCCGTGTTCAATTTGCGTCAACTGAGCACGACTTTGTGGTCAAGTGGCGCTGGGTAAGGTTTAACAAAATCGTGTGCAGTTGAAGTGAACACTTTTTTGACTTGACTCTTAGACTGTTTAACGGCCAGTTTCTTCATCAAAAGTTTAAGTTAAAGTAATGTCTAAAGTAAAAGTAACGGTCAAATTCGTTTTTTCAAGGCTAAAGTGACAGCAAATTCATAGAAAAATTGAATTTAACCGTTACTTTTACTTTAGACATTACTTTAACTTTTACTTTGGCTTTAACTTTTGATGATGAAACTGGCTGTAAGTCTTTAAAAGCGTGTTGAATTAGCGACGGTATTATTCTATAGTAGACAGTAGGTTGTGTTATTCACTCTATATAATTTCAATGAAATATGGCATACAATACAATTAATTATATTTATTTATTTATTATCAGCGCAAAAAAAAACACCGACAACTATTTGATTTTGATGAGGAACGTTCGTTTTGGTCTATGTTCACAGCGATATTGTGTGCACCTTTCTTTTTAACAGGACGGTCGGACTGAATTCTACCACTGCTGGGTAATTGTTTTTGATGCCATCTCGAAATAGATGTAGGTTGGACCTTTTTTTTTCGTGAACGACGTATTTTCTTATCATGCATGTATGAAACAGTAGAGGAAGGAGTCTGCAATCGAGATAGTTCAAATGAATATTTCAGTATTCATGTGTTTACTGGAGTTGGTTCTTCGTTAAGTACTTTGATTATTCTAATAAATTCAGACTTTGCGTCTACAGTAATCATATAATTTTCTTGTAACAAATTGCAATGAGAAGCGCGCGAATCCAACTTTGGGCGCTCTCGCCTGCTTCGGCCCGCACGATTTATCCCGAACATTTACGAACACGCTAAATCAGTACGGATTTGTTTCGAATAGACAGGTTAAAAAACCGTGTTCATTTCAATTACACACTGTTTTGTAAAACTTCTTTTAACGTTGATTGATCGCAAAGGCGTGCTCAGTTAACGCGAATTGAACACGGGATCGTAGGATTCCGTAGCAAAACAAAAGCGTGTGGATTTCGCGAGACCGGTGTCGCCAGTTGAACACGGAAAGGGAAATACGCAGTATTTTCAGAATGTGTATTATCAGAATCGGAATTAAATATCCTACCCCTAGCAGTAGCATGACTATGGTATAGATCAGCGGTTCCCGAATTCTTTTGGCTTCGGAACTCTTTTCGTCTCACCATTTTTCGGCGGAACCTTAGCTTAAGAAGTAAACTAAAGACGTATATACACTTAGGTACGGCTCGTGGCGCGTGGTAGCGCACCAAATGGTTATATGGTTAGAGACATATTCATTATACTCTTGCGTAGCATGGCCACACGAGCCAGAAAACAATTTAGCCGCCCTTGACTTTGTGTATTATGTGAATAGTTTTCAGTTTGAAGACTGACAAAGTAAACGCAAAAAGAAATAGATTGGGTTTGTACCGGTGCGAGCGCGATTTTTTTTAACTAAATTTTATTTCGTTTTTAACTCAAAAAGTACAATTTGTACAAACTGCCAGACATGACGGGACTCTTTAGGATATTCAGCATTCAATACAAAAATCGCCTTTAAACAAGCTTCTACAGCTTTTGAAATAGTTGGCATTTCATATGTTATGTTATTAATCACTATGTACTGTTACACCAGGACCGATTATCTTGCTCAAAATGAAAAACTGATTCGATATCACGACGTTTATTGCTTGGGCTCGAGAGGTGAAGTGACACACTTCAATATAAAAAACTTATTCTATGGAACAAATCGAATACATTTGAAATGATTGTCCGGTCAGTATCAAAAATATCTAACGAATAAAACCTTACAAATGAAAGAGTTTCTAACTACGTTACAGTACCTTGCTGTAATTGATTTATTCGGTGACACAACTGCAATTACAAAAGGTTGCATTTGAAGGTCCATTTCCATAAGCTTGTCTCTTTTTCTTGTTATCTCTACTGCTACCTCAGCTGGACTTGCGACTTGAGTTATGAAGCCTTCCAATACCTCTCGCTTTGATGGTCTCCATTGTGTCTTTTTAGTTGCTTTCTTTGTAGAAGTAACATTTGATGTGCTCATCAAAAAAGGTAGCGATGTTAGAGCGGCTAAATCAGTTTGTTCTTCATTGCACTCTGTAACAAATAAGAAAAAATAAATAACCCTCTTTCTAGCGCTGTCAGATAATTAAATAACCCTTCAGGTATCTCCATCAAAGGAAGAAATCATCAATTATCATCATGTAAGTTACAAGGCCGATGAACGACCCGACAAGCCCTGGTTGCCAAGTCACATGATGTGGCCGGCGACACTCGTTCTGGCCGCACGGCTTTGCTCGGCATAAGACGCGCCGATGTTTTTTCACGGCGCACTTGAAACATATGCCGTTTTCCTTAATGCGGCGGTTACACTCGACGGCGGCGATAACTCACGAAACACTGAGTGGACTGTATGGATTAGAGTTATACGCGAATGTATTACCACAGGAACTTGTTTAAATAATAAACGAATGCGACACTTTTACACGGCTTTTATTTATCACCACAATTGTTATCACTGGTTTACATTAAGTTTACTCTTTAGTTTACACGACTTTATTAGATTACACACGATTGTAAACACTACGAGATTTATCACAGCAAAGTTATAACGATTTAAAACACAATAGTTTGAACACAATAGAGTTTAGCACAATAGAGATTTAAACACAATGAAGTTACAAGTTTTAAACACAATGAAGTTAGGGTATAAGTTTTAACACTAAGTTAGGTCACAAGTTTAACACTGTTAGGTCATAAGTTTAACACAGTTTTATAGTACAGTTTACACAGTTTTATAGCACAATTTACACGATTTTATAGAACACAATTATTAGCACATAGATTTAGAACAATTTTAAGAGTTTTAGGGCATAGGTTTTACCTTAGTACTTTCACTATTTTCACTGAGCACTGGTTATTACGAGCATTACTTGCTTACTGTGGGTCGACTACAATTTCTTCGAAAAATGACTCTATCTTTAAACAATTTCCTAAGGTCTCAAGTCGTAGGGGTACCGGACGGGTTACAATTTACGTTGACCAATTAGCTAGAATTCTACGGCTTACGCCTGACCTTTTTTAGTCCCGCTACTCGACACGAGGGGGCTCTTTGATTAAACCAAGCATGCTCATTGGTGAAAGTTATGGAAAGTTACTGATGACCGTTATCTTTTTACGCACACATGTAAACTTTCTTATCTCTTGCGCAATGATTAATGCTATTACATCAGCCAGATATTATTACTAAAACCGTTACATTCAAAATCTTATTACGTAACAATCAAGTTAGTCACAACATAAAAACATATTAAACAAAGCCTATCTGGCTATCAATAGTATCAGTAATAGCATGTTTCAGCATGCGTGTTATGCAGATTCATATAGTTTAGCAATATCGATTTCCTTATTACCTTAATGACATTCCTAAATCTAGTACAAATTATATACAGTTAGCTTATAGTCTACTGCAGGCTCGGCGTCCGCAACACTTAATAAATTCCCAGCGTTGACTTACCTCCATGGCCTTGTACTTAGGGCAATGTGTCAACACGTGATTTTCCTTGCATAAAAAACATTGCTCGACCGCTGTTTCAACAGCGGCATACACCGCACCTGGTTTCTTCTTGCCAGCGATCGGGAACTTGGTTGCTGTAGGCCGGACCTCCCGCTTTTGACCGGCAGTCGAGGCGCTTGCTACCGTAGTATAGGTATACCTCAGCACCCTGTCTGCCTCGCGCATCAAGAAGCGTGCTAGGCTGCATATTTCCGGCTCTGCAGTACCTTCGTTGTCGCTAGCAAAGTCACACCATCTCGATCGTAGGTGCGGCGATAGTTTTTCCAGAATTTCCCGGGTGAGCAATGGATTGTATAAATATCCGCGGCGATCTATAGCTTTTAATGTACATATAGTGTTCTGTACCTTTACCGCGAAGTTATTCAGCTCTGCCGCCGAAGGTCCGGGTCGTGGCACGCGTTTTAGTTCATCCAGAGCCTTATCAATGATCATCTCCGGCCGACCAAAACATTGTTCTAATGTTCTCATGATGACAGCCGGATCAGTGGCGGTATGCAGCAGTGCTGCTACTGCCTCTCGTGCCTCGCCTTTGAGACACGTCCTAAGCCGCTGAAGGTTTTCAGCCGTAGGCACCGTATACATATTAATTGTGTCGTTAAAGGCGGCCTTAAACGCGAGCCACTCACTTACCGTCCCGGAAAATGATGGCAGGTCTGTATGTCTTAGCCGCGGGCGTGCCATCTTCTCCAAAGTAGCAGCTAGCTGGTCTATGCTGTTCCTGGCTCTCGACGGCGACCTCTCCCGCGGCTGTTCATCCCGTGCTGGCCTAGGTTCTTCCGCGGGATGTGCGGCCCCCTGCAACGGGGGTATGGGTATTCAACCACTGGCTCACCTTTTGGTGCTGATGCTGGTGTTCATCGTGCAGGGCCTCGTCCTGCACGCTCTCCTGGTCATCTTGTATTACCGACACTTCAGCGGCAAGCCGCTTCTTCACCAGCTCAACCTCCATCTCTAACTCTCGGCGAGTGAGGGCAGCTAGCTTTTCAGCTGCCTCTAGCTCGGCGAGCCTTAAGCGCGTGGTCGCGCTGGTAGTCGACCTAACTGACCTTACCTCTCTTCTTTCACATGAAGGACCAGCGATCGCGTGCTCAGCGGCTAATACTGTGGAAGGTTCTACCTGTGGTGATGCCGGCGGGTCCATGGAGAGGCGACGCATTCGCTACCTAGCGATTCTCTCTCTATGGCAGATTTACACATCAGAGTTAGTAATTACCAATACATAACATTAGTTAACATTAAAAGTTTCTTTGGTATTAATTACAAAGCTTGCCTGGCTTTTAAGATATGACATTCGTTATGTCCGCAACAGATATTCTTATTTGGAACATAGTTAGGACACATAGTCGATCTGGTCCTACTATCAACCAGCCAAATTGGGAGTTTTGTAGTACAGGTTGATTGGCATTTCCCAATTTGATATGATTAGTAGAACAAATGACATCCCAGAAAATATCAGCTCCCAACAACAGATCTATTTGTGCAGGATTATAGAAGGTAGAATCTGCGAGTGTGATATTTTTTGGTATGTTTAATGCTGAATTATCAACTTTAGAATTAGGTAAGCTACTTGTTATTTTTGGTATAACAAATGATTTGATTTCTTTACAATAGAAATTAGAGCGTGTTTTAATAGTTATGTTACAACATTCTAGAGCTGCACATTTCATGTTATTGATGCCAGTAACAGCTACACTATCAATAGATTGGCCATCAATACATAATTTAGATTTCAGCGATTCTGAAATAAACGAGGACTGACTGCCACAGTCTGGGCAGTTTTCTCTTCCGCGTCGACCTCCAAGTTGGAGTCTTCTTCTTCACATTGCGCGAGTTCCAATCTGACGCGAGCCAACTTGGTCGCCGTCTGAGCTGCTTCTAGCTCTCGGCGCGCGAGTTCTTCTTTGGCTTCCAGCTCGCGTCGTCGCGCTGAGAAGCTCGACGTCCTCACGCTCTTCGCTATGCGACCAGCACCCGCCGGCTTCTTCGAGGTGGTTCCTCGACTTCCGGCGTTTGATGTGGTGGTTTTCTGGTCGTGTCTTCGGCGGTGTCTTCGCTCTTCTTTGTCTTGACGCCGCCGTGGTGACTGTAGTCTCCGTCGCTTCTGTTGTGTCCGTGGCTGCTGTTGTCGATGTGTATCCTGTTCCTGTCGTGCCGGTGGACACCGTTGCGGAAGACGCCTCTTCTGACGTCGCTCCCCCCGTAGCTGTCGGGGGAGCATCTTCATCACGCACGACCGGCGGCCGCACCGGGACGCTCTTCTGTGATCTTGTGACTGGCATCTTCTGTTCTTCTGCGGCTTCTTCGGCTCGAAGGACCAGCTGTTTCGGCCACCCGTTGAGATGTTAAGTCGGTGGTCAGGGACGATCTCCCTAGTTGGTGCAATGTATGAAGATGTTGGTTTGCCGGTTACGCCGCACCCCGCGCACCCTGCTTATGCGCCGTCGAACAGAAGATACACGATCTCTTGAGCGCCGTAAGACGGGAATAAATAATACAACAGCTTGATTGTTGAGACCAGCAGCTCGGACGTGCCGCGTCGTTTCGGCGGAGACTCGTAGCGAAGTGATGCGTGGGTTTTTTTTTTTTGGTATGGCATCTCGCAGTTCAGCCTAGGAGGCCGTGTACTGCTTAACCGGACTTTTCCCTGTGGATGCCTAGAATTTAAGGCCTCCAGTCAGGGGCGTAAAACAACTTATAAATTAAGCAACTGTGCTAAGGGTCGGACCTCGGCTTAGGGCGTCGCTGGGGAGGCAGCAAGAGGACAGGCTGGATCATATGATCATTATTATTAAATGGGGAATTTAAAGCTACTGGCTCAGCTCGCGGCCTGGCTCGATGAGCAAGGGTCGGGAGGACAGAGAACGGGACGTCGCGGCGGGCCTCGGCGGCGAGGTTTGTACGAACGCGGTTTGTGTTTGTGCAGAGTGCTAGTGAGTTTACTACTCTCTTAGAGGACAGATCTCATCATCTGGTTGTGAAGCGTGGGCGGGCGGTTTTATTTCTCCACCAATAAATTCTTATCTTTAATTGTGTACATGTGTATATATCTTAAATTCTAGTAACAATCTAATTCGTCTTACAATATATATTTGTGACTTTTAACATAAAATATGAATAAATCTAGCTTAACCTTTAATTAACAACAGTCTGAAAATCACAATCTTTTCAATTTGTAAGTTTAATTAACATCAACAGTATATATCAATAACAAATAGCTATTTTTTTAAAATAATGATGTATCTATGTTATACTACACTAAATTACTCACGGCTTTTAATCACAGATAGCATATAGTGGCAATGTACCTAAGCTAATTTTTGAAATGATATCCTTACTTTGATAAGATTGATTCTAATAATTAATTTGTCTTATAAATTCAAAAAGGTGACTCACTTTTTAATATCTCCTTATCAACATCACTCACTCATAAAAATTCGAATATAAAATTTTCTTCTCCTGCATTGGCATTATTGTCTCCAGATAGATTAATTGGATGAGGAGCTGGCGAGTCCTGGTTTGTGTTGTTAACTAAACTTATATTAGGGTAAGCTGGTGATGCCATCGATATACTCGTATGGAGTGGATTATATGATGTAGAATCGAGCTGTCTGAGTTCGATATTTGAAAACAATTTGGCCATTTCCAGTTTAACAATGGCTTGTTCTCAGGGCGGAAATTTATTGAATGTATCGGCATAACTAAGGAATAAATTGTCAGTAACGTCGAGTTCCTTCTTATTTTTATTAGAATTTATAAATTGTATCACTCTCCCTACATCATCATCACTTCCTGGATGTCCTCTTGATCGTTTAGTGCGGCGGTTACACTCGACGGCGGCGTTAACTCCCGTTACACTGAGTGGACTGTATTGTTTATAGAGTTAAACACGAATGTATTTGCCACAGGAACTGATTTGAACAATAAACAAATGCGACGCTTTCACAAGACTTTTAATTTATCACCACAAGCATTATCACTGGTTTAAACACTAGCTTTTACATTAGATTTACTTTGGTTTACACGACTTTACAAAGTCATACGATTTTAAACACTACAAGATTTATCACAGCAAAGTTAAGTTTATAACGATTTAATACACGATAGAGTTAGCACAATAGAGTTTTAATAAAAATTAGCTTAGGTACATTGCCACTATATGCTATCTGTGATTAAAAGCCGTGAGTAATTTAGTGTAGTATAACATAGATACATCATTATTTTAAAAAAATAGCTATTTGTTATTGATATATACTGTTGATGTTAATTAAACTTACAAATTGAAAAGATTGTGATTTTCAGACTGTTGTTAATTAAAGGTTAAGCTAGATTTATTCATATTTTATGTTAAAAGTCACAAATATATATTGTAAGACGAATTAGATTGTTACTAGAATTTAAGATATATACACATGTACACAATTAAAGATAAGAATTTATTGGTGGAGAAATAAAACCGCCCGCCCACGCTTCACAACCAGATGATGAGATCTGTCCTCTAAGAGAGTAGTAAACTCACTAGCACTCTGCACAAACACAAACCGCGTTCGTACAAACCTCGCCGCCGAGGCCCGCCGCGACGTCCCGTTCTCTGTCCTCCCGACCCTTGCTCATCGAGCCAGGCCGCGAGCTGAGCCAGTAGCTTTAAATTCCCCATTTAATAATAATGATCATATGATCCAGCCTGTCCTCTTGCTGCCTCCCCAGCGACGCCCTAAGCCGAGGTCCGACCCTTAGCACAGTTGCTTAATTTATAAGTTGTTTTACGCCCCTGACTGGAGGCCTTAAATTCTAGGCATCCACAGGGAAAAGTCCGGTTAAGCAGTACACGGCCTCCTAGGCTGAACTGCGAGATGCCATACCAAAAAAAAAAAACCCACGCATCACTTCGCTACGAGTCTCCGCCGAAACGACGCGGCACGTCCGAGCTGCTGGTCTCAACAATCAAGCTGTTGTATTATTTATTCCCGTCTTACGGCGCTCAAGAGATCGTGTATCTTCTGTTCGACGGCGCATAAGCAGGGTGCGCGGGGTGCGGCGTAACCGGCAAACCAACATCTTCATACATTGCACCAACTAGGGAGATCGTCCCTGACCACCGACTTAACATCTCAACGGGTGGCCGAAACAGCTGGTCCTTCGAGCCGAAGAAGCCGCAGAAGAACAGAAGATGCCAGTCACAAGATCACAGAAGAGCGTCCCGGTGCGGCCGCCGGTCGTGCGTGATGAAGATGCTCCCCCGACAGCTACGGGGGGAGCGACGTCAGAAGAGGCGTCTTCCGCAACGGTGTCCACCGGCACGACAGGAACAGGATACACATCGACAACAGCAGCCACGGACACAACAGAAGCGACGGAGACTACAGTCACCACGGCGGCGTCAAGACAAAGAAGAGCGAAGACACCGCCGAAGACACGACCAGAAAACCACCACATCAAACGCCGGAAGTCGAGGAACCACCTCGAAGAAGCCGGCGGGTGCTGGTCGCATAGCGAAGAGCGTGAGGACGTCGAGCTTCTCAGCGCGACGACGCGAGCTGGAAGCCAAAGAAGAACTCGCGCGCCGAGAGCTAGAAGCAGCTCAGACGGCGACCAAGTTGGCTCGCGTCAGATTGGAACTCGCGCAATGTGAAGAAGAAGACTCCAACTTGGAGGTCGACGCGGAAGAGAAAACTGCCCAGACTGTGGCAGTCAGTCCTCGTTTATTTCAGAATCGCTGAAATCTAAATTATGTATTGATGGCCAATCTATTGATAGTGTAGCTGTTACTGGCATCAATAACATGAAATGTGCAGCTCTAGAATGTTGTAACATAACTATTAAAACACGCTCTAATTTCTATTGTAAAGAAATCAAATCATTTGTTATACCAAAAATAACAAGTAGCTTACCTAATTCTAAAGTTGATAATTCAGCATTAAACATACCAAAAAATATCACACTCGCAGATTCTACCTTCTATAATCCTGCACAAATAGATCTGTTGTTGGGAGCTGATATTTTCTGGGATGTCATTTGTTCTACTAATCATATCAAATTGGGAAATGCCAATCAACCTGTACTACAAAACTCCCAATTTGGCTGGTTGATAGTAGGACCAGATCGACTATGTGTCCTAACTATGTTCCAAATAAGAATATCTGTTGCGGACATAACGAATGTCATATCTTAAAAGCCAGGCAAGCTTTGTAATTAATACCAAAGAAACTTTTAATGTTAACTAATGTTATGTATTGGTAATTACTAACTCTGATGTGTAAATCTGCCATAGAGAGAGAATCGCTAGGTAGCGAATGCGTCGCCTCTCCATGGACCCGCCGGCATCACCACAGGTAGAACCTTCCACAGTATTAGCCGCTGAGCACGCGATCGCTGGTCCTTCATGTGAAAGAAGAGAGGTAAGGTCAGTTAGGTCGACTACCAGCGCGACCACGCGCTTAAGGCTCGCCGAGCTAGAGGCAGCTGAAAAGCTAGCTGCCCTCACTCGCCGAGAGTTAGAGATGGAGGTTGAGCTGGTGAAGAAGCGGCTTGCCGCTGAAGTGTCGGTAATACAAGATGACCAGGAGAGCGTGCAGGACGAGGCCCTGCACGATGAACACCAGCATCAGCACCAAAAGGTGAGCCAGTGGTTGAATACCCATACCCCCGTTGCAGGGGGCCGCACATCCCGCGGAAGAACCTAGGCCAGCACGGGATGAACAGCCGCGGGAGAGGTCGCCGTCGAGAGCCAGGAACAGCATAGACCAGCTAGCTGCTACTTTGGAGAAGATGGCACGCCCGCGGCTAAGACATACAGACCTGCCATCATTTTCCGGGACGGTAAGTGAGTGGCTCGCGTTTAAGGCCGCCTTTAACGACACAATTAATATGTATACGGTGCCTACGGCTGAAAACCTTCAGCGGCTTAGGACGTGTCTCAAAGGCGAGGCACGAGAGGCAGTAGCAGCACTGCTGCATACCGCCACTGATCCGGCTGTCATCATGAGAACATTAGAACAATGTTTTGGTCGGCCGGAGATGATCATTGATAAGGCTCTGGATGAACTAAAACGCGTGCCACGACCCGGACCTTCGGCGGCAGAGCTGAATAACTTCGCGGTAAAGGTACAGAACACTATATGTACATTAAAAGCTATAGATCGCCGCGGATATTTATACAATCCATTGCTCACCCGGGAAATTCTGGAAAAACTATCGCCGCACCTACGATCGAGATGGTGTGACTTTGCTAGCGACAACGAAGGTACTGCAGAGCCGGAAATATGCAGCCTAGCACGCTTCTTGATGCGCGAGGCAGACAGGGTGCTGAGGTATACCTATACTACGGTAGCAAGCGCCTCGACTGCCGGTCAAAAGCGGGAGGTCCGGCCTACAGCAACCAAGTTCCCGATCGCTGGCAAGAAGAAACCAGGTGCGGTGTATGCCGCTGTTGAAACAGCGGTCGAGCAATGTTTTTTATGCAAGGAAAATCACGTGTTGACACATTGCCCTAAGTACAAGGCCATGGAGGTAAGTCAACGCTGGGAATTTATTAAGTGTTGCGGACGCCGAGCCTGCAGTAGACTATAAGCTAACTGTATATAATTTGTACTAGATTTAGGAATGTCATTAAGGTAATAAGGAAATCGATATTGCTAAACTATATGAATCTGCATAACACGCATGCTGAAACATGCTATTACTGATACTATTGATAGCCAGATAGGCTTTGTTTAATATGTTTTTATGTTGTGACTAACTTGATTGTTACGTAATAAGATTTTGAATGTAACGGTTTTAGTAATAATATCTGGCTGATGTAATAGCATTAATCATTGCGCAAGAGATAAGAAAGTTTACATGTGTGCGTAAAAAGATAACGGTCATCAGTAACTTTCCATAACTTTCACCAATGAGCATGCTTGGTTTAATCAAAGAGCCCCCTCGTGTCGAGTAGCGGGACTAAAAAAGGTCAGGCGTAAGCCGTAGAATTCTAGCTAATTGGTCAACGTAAATTGTAACCCGTCCGGTACCCCTACGACTTGAGACCTTAGGAAATTGTTTAAAGATAGAGTCATTTTTCGAAGAAATTGTAGTCGACCCACAGTAAGCAAGTAATGCTCGTAATAACCAGTGCTCAGTGAAAATAGTGAAAGTACTAAGGTAAAACCTATGCCCTAAAACTCTTAAAATTGTTCTAAATCTATGTGCTAATAATTGTGTTCTATAAAATCGTGTAAATTGTGCTATAAAACTGTGTAAACTGTACTATAAAACTGTGTTAAACTTATGACCTAACAGTGTTAAACTTGTGACCTAACTTAGTGTTAAAACTTATACCCTAACTTCATTGTGTTTAAAACTTGTAACTTCATTGTGTTTAAATCTCTATTGTGCTAAACTCTATTGTGTTCAAACTATTGTGTTTTAAATCGTTATAACTTTGCTGTGATAAATCTCGTAGTGTTTACAATCGTGTGTAATCTAATAAAGTCGTGTAAACTAAAGAGTAAACTTAATGTAAACCAGTGATAACAATTGTGGTGATAAATAAAAGCCGTGTAAAAGTGTCGCATTCGTTTATTATTTAAACAAGTTCCTGTGGTAATACATTCGCGTATAACTCTAATCCATACAGTCCACTCAGTGTTTCGTGAGTTATCGCCGCCGTCGAGTGTAACCGCCGCATTAAGGAAAACGGCATATGTTTCAAGTGCGCCGTGAAAAAACATCGGCGCGTCTTATGCCGAGCAAAGCCGTGCGGCCAGAACGAGTGTCGCCGGCCACATCATGTGACTTGGCAACCAGGGCTTGTCGGGTCGTTCATCGGCCTTGTAACTTACATGATGATAATTGATGATTTCTTCCTTTGATGGAGATACCTGAAGGGTTATTTAATTATCTGACAGCGCTAGAAAGAGGGTTATTTATTTTTTCTTATTTGTTACAGAGTGCAATGAAGAACAAACTGATTTAGCCGCTCTAACATCGCTACCTTTTTTGATGAGCACATCAAATGTTACTTCTACAAAGAAAGCAACTAAAAAGACACAATGGAGACCATCAAAGCGAGAGGTATTGGAAGGCTTCATAACTCAAGTCGCAAGTCCAGCTGAGGTAGCAGTAGAGATAACAAGAAAAAGAGACAAGCTTATGGAAATGGACCTTCAAATGCAACCTTTTGTAATTGCAGTTGTGTCACCGAATAAATCAATTACAGCAAGGTAAAAGATTCTATGTGTGAGTTAAGTCATCGAATTTAAATCAATTATTTTGATTAATTTTTATTTTGTAATAACGCACCATTTTTAATTTAATTGATAGTTGCATTATGATTGTGTAAAAATATATAATATTAGAAATTTGACACATTTTGTAGATAGAACCGTATTCGTTTTATTAGCTTTAACTTAATAATCATGTAGGAAGTACTAAATAAAAGAAAACGTATAATTTATGTGTTATATATTTTAAAAAATGTACTTAATTATGTATTTCACAAACGTTTTACTAAAACTCAGTCTTAATGACGGAATCAGAGAGCAAAAAGGAGCACCTTTACATATTGTTTTTACTTTTTTACCTTATATGTTAATATCACATTGATTAATCTTCTACATCACATGAGTTAACAGTCTTTCTTACAAACTTACGTAGGTACCTATTTACTCAAAGAAGTATCGCATAAATAACATTAAAATGAAAAAAAAAAAACAATGTTTCAATCTAATGATAACTGTGTTTTTTATTAATTAATCATATTCTTCTAAGGATAAGAGTAATTCAACAAGCTAGAGAGTATAATTATACAAGCGATGGTATATCATTACAAAAGAGATACACAAAAAAAAAGAAAAAACAGTTGTAAGCAGTGTTAAGAAAAGCTCTGACTTAGGAACTTCAATCATGACTAATACTAATTTGCACTTTAATTTATCACATTGATTAATATTCATTTTAAAATCACATGAATTATATTATCAGTCTTTCTGACTAAATTATCTAAAATTATTATGTACTTAAACAAATATTTACTAAAACATAAAAAGTCTGAAAATCGAAAACGCAACTAAAAAAAAAACTGTTTACAAAGCAAAATGAAGATAATATTCTTTAGAAGTATATAACAATCAAAAGGGCATACCCATCATATAAACTTATCTTTTAAGAATAGATAAAAATAATCGAAATAATAATCTTACAGTTAAGAGTCAATTACAGCTCTGACTTAGGAACCTCGATATATCACATTGATTAATCTTCAGCAGAATCAGATGAATTATCAGTTTTTTTATCAAATGAGTTGAAAAAGTTATGATGTCTTTGTGGAATTAAACCTTTATTGCATAGATATTGAAGATCTCGGACCTTTAATGCAGGCAAAGGTAATGGTTTATTATAAGCTGGAACTAACACCTCTTCACATGTTATTGATGCGGATTGTGTATTCCGTGTGACCCGCGTACAATTTTGGATACCACAATTCAAAATCTTGTATCTCTCTTGGCTCAAACGGTTTTTATAATATATTATATCTTCAGTATGGTCATGTCCATCTGATGTGTAATCTACAAATATTTCTTTAATATCTGTCCAGGATATTTTTTCATTCTCTGTGTTTTTACTCCATTCCTTTGTGTCTAAATGTGCTTTGAAATCATATACTTCATTTTGCTGTAACTCGTATACTTCATATGACGGCTCATTAGTTTTGCTCCAACGCACTAGGGTATAACATTCGTTGGGAGTGTAAATAAGTTTTCGTTTGGCAGATCGTTCAATGTTAGCATGAACAGAGTCACCCTCATTTTGGGTATGACCTACCTCCATAAATTTGTGACTGATTTTGATCTTAAGCTTTTTGGCTACGTGTAAATACATGAAAAACACGATGCGATTCCGGTTTTGGCCTGTACAATTGTCAGACCAAAATCTAAAGTCAGTCACGTCATTATTCTGAACTTGTTCATTAATGTATTCGTATAGGCAACTAGCTACTTCATTTGAACCTCGTTTAGCAGTAGCTTCATGCCACATGTAGCATTTACCAGTATTTGAACCCATTTCAAAAAGTGTGAAGTTGTATACGGCTAATTTTCTTTTATAATAAAAGATGCTGATTTCCCCAAATGGACAACTTAAAACTTTTTGAAAGTCGAACGTCACAGCTTGAACATGTGAATTGTTCCTAGATTCTGTCTTCTCTGAGGCTTTGAGGTCGCGAGCAATTCTTTTCTCTTTTAGATGGTTTTCATAATCAGATGTTTCCTTCTCAGATGGTTTTCGTTGATTTTTATATGTGTGACATATATCACACTGGTCTTTTTTTGGAATAAAAGATCCAATATTCATGTGAGTGTTTGTTATACCGCGGTATTGTCTGACTGACTTTGCTGTATCACGCTTAGTGATTTGTTTTTCGACACACCACTCTCTATACAATTGAAACATTTTTGTGAAACTTAAGTCAGGATCAAGATATTTTCGCGAAGAATCTTTTCTGATCAAATGTGAATCAACGGGTTTAAATGAATTCACATGACGAATCACGTTCTCAATCATTGCATCAGTTATCACAGTTTTATGTTTGCCATGCCTGCCTCTATTATCTATGATTTTTGATTCGCTTTGGTCTTTTTCTAACGATGTATAAACCATCTTTTTGCTGATACCTAAAGTGTTCAAAAACATAACCTGACATACTTTGATTACGGAACTTCCAACAGGCATAGTATATTGGTACGTAAAAGAACGTCTGGAAGATGTGGAGGGACTAGTAGTGTGCCGCTGTTTATCAATTTTTTTTACATATTTTGCAATAAAATTCCATTGCATAACGTGTTCCCCTAAAGACCAGTATTTAGCAAATAGTTTTTTCCTTAGCAACTCAGGGCATTTTTCGTAGCATTTGAGATTACATTTGCAAGGAGATTTCATTACCTTTGCTTGTCTCAACGTGCCATCCCTTGACGCGTAAGCTTCACCTAAATTGCATCTCACTTTTCGAACGTTATCTATCCAAGCTTTATCATTTTTGCTTCTTTTTTTTCCAGGATTAGTTTTTTTAACACCCTTGCGTGACTTTTTTTCGTGTACATGGGTTGACTCATCACTCAACGCAGTCTCGTTTAAAGATTCCAAAGATGATGAATCCAAACGAAGTCGCTTGTGTTTGAGATGGCCTAACGTTTTTTCTTTTCTTTTAATGAAATTTTTTATGGAGAATTTTCTCTTTAACACTTTATTTATATTAATCAGTTTCAGTGTCACTTGAATCGGAAGGCATTGGTGTCTTATTAAAGTTTACACAACTTCCGGGCCTGCTTATTGGGTTTGTAATTATGGAATTGTACGAAGGATCTCTAATATTTTCAAAATGATTAGTATTCATTTCATTACATGGACCACCCGATCTCGAAAAAGGTAACGAACTCATTTTTCCCTTAGCACAAACATCACAATTCGATATTTTACGTAAATCTGCTTCCTTAGTATTATATCCGCAATGGTTCAACAACTTTAAGAGATCTTTACCATTTAAGTGACCTATGCGACTATGCCACTCTACTATGTCGATTGGATCAGCAATAAAATGTGCTTGTTCATCCAATCTCTTAAAAACGTAAAGATTTCCTACACGTTCGGCTGTCATTACAGTATTTCCGTTTGACGAATTAATACAGGCCCTATCTTTATGAAATTGAACTTCATACCCATTGTCTGCAATCCTCGCTACAGATAATAAATTACTACGAAGATCTGGTACATACAGGGTATTCTTCAAAATAAGCCTCCTGCCTAATGCTAACAACCTTACGTCACCTTTGCCCTTTACATCCGTCGACAGATCTGATGCTAAGTTCAGTTTATCCTGTAAAATACAAAAATTATCTGTATATATATATAAATCGTTACATAAATGCGATGTACAGCCACTATCAAGGATCCAGTCATTCTTTTTAATTTGTAAATTATTAGAAAAGTTGGTACAATTAAAAAGAATATCAAAAATACTGTCCTCCTTGTTGTGTTCTGTTGCACATCTCGCGTCATCATTCTTTTGATTCATTTTACATTCTGAATATTTATGTCCAACTCCATGACACTTATAACATTTATATGTGGGATGGTCAGAAGGAGCCTCGCGGCGGTTCTGGCTGTCACCTTCCATCGGTTGTGTCGCAACTACCGGAATTCAAAAATAAAGGCACGCTTGTATAGTCCAATGTTCCATTATTTGCTTTCCTCACCATTTTATTCACAATCGCACACAATCAGTAAGATGGAATGAGATTTCGAGCCAATAGGTTAGTATGTGCGCACTTCAGTTGGCACCTGTCACCAGAATGACTGCTGCCATAACTCGTCGTGACACTTACTACTCTATTCGGGGTTACCCGCTCATAATTTTAATGTTATAAACGCGCCGACACGGCCATCCTGCATTATCACACGTCCTCGTGTGTACCGGTTTCATCTTACAGTCTACTCCGTTCGGTCACCCTGACCCCTCAAATGACTCCCATTGTCCATGTTGTACAACATCTTACAGTGGTTACAAATTTGAAGTCCAAGCGCAACAAAATGTTTCCCTAAAGTCACACATTTCCGAAAGTCAATGCCACACGGGCCAATTGCTGCCACACAGGTTAGTCATTGCCACAGAGGCTAATCATTGCCACACAGGATACTCATTGCCACGCAGGCTATTCGTTGCCACACAGGCTAGTTATTGCCACACAGGCTAGTCGGTGCCACACAGGCTAGTCGTTGCCGCACAGGCCAGTTATTGCCACACAGGCTAGTCGTTGCCGCACAGGCCAGTTATTGCCACACAGGCTAGTCGTTGCCACACAGGCCAGTTATTGCCACACAGGCTAGTCATGCCACACAGGCCAGTTATTGCCACACAGGCTAGTCGTTGCCACACAGGCTAGTCATTGCCACACAGGCTAGTCATTGCCACACAGGCTAGTCATTGCCACACAGGCTAGTAGCTGTCACACAGAGTTCCCTTAGCCAAGCTATGAGACACATGTTACCAACTGTACCACAGATGTATACGGGTCTCGTCCTGGTCACCCTGATGCCGTCACACAGGCCAACGAGTCTCTTCCAGGTCACTCCGATACCCATCATAGGTACAGCTTAACACAATAAAAACAACAGTACCGCAGACTTTACACAGGTCTCTTCTTGGTCACCCCGATGCCATCACGAAGCCAACGGGTAATTTTCAAGTCACCCCGGTATCCGTCATTGGTACAACTTAGCGCCAAATGTTACCAAAAATCTATAGTCTGATGCACATTCAATCAATTCAAAAAAAAAAACGCGATTTAAACTGCCTCTCAAGTTTATAAATGTCGTATGACAAATAACCTCAACATAAAGCAAAAATGGATCGGTCTCACCGGGTTTCCACTGAAAGTGCGTGACGATGCGCAAATCGCTATGGCGCACAGTACAGCGGCTTCACGTTCGCAGGCACCACGGAGATGCACGAGCACCGACACTCTAAACTCACGATGACACGTCAAGCTCCGCAGGCAGCTGGGATGCTCCATTCACGACCGTAATTTTGTCGCCATATTGCACAATAATCACCGTCATTGTTGAAACATGAAAATAAGATAAATTTGGTTAATTTTCTAGCATACCTTCGATAACAAGCCTGACTTGTAAAAAAAATGGAAACCGATACCATAACCATAACCGTGGTTACCAAACTTGTACCTTCGCTGAAATTCTTTATAAATCTTCTTCTAAAAACACCATTTTAAATAATCGACGTTCCATTTTTTTTTTTTTGAGTGGTTAATTAGCACTTTAAGGATTGCAATCTTCACGTGGCAAATTCTCCCGAAACCAATCTGTTCACAAAATTCTTGTTCGACATAGACAGCTCCATGAACATTATGTTGCAGTACGAGATGTTTCCACCCAGGATTCTTCCTTGTGATAGCAGTGTCGTATCAGACATCATTTTTTTCGCTACTAGCGTTTTCAATTTTTTTTGAATACTTAGCAGGGCAATCCTTAACACATGTGGGCATTCGGATTTCTATCCCACTTCTGATGTGGGATGGTCAGAAGGAGCCTCGCGGCGGTTCTGGCTGTCACCTTCCATCGGTTGTGTCGCAACTACCGGAATTCAAAAATAAAGGCACGCTTGTATAGTCCAATGTTCCATTATTTGCTTTCCTCACCATTTTATTCACAATCGCACACAATCAGTAAGATGGAATGAGATTTCGAGCCAATAGGTTAGTATGTGCGCACTTCAGTTGGCACCTGTCACCAGAATGACTGCTGCCATAACTCGTCGTGACACTTACTACTCTATTCGGGGTTACCCGCTCATAATTTTAATGTTATAAACGCGCCGACATATATATAAAACTCTTTGTATTTTGTTCTTTACGATTCGAGTTCTTTTTAAATCCTTTATTCTTCGCATACATGGCTCCTTCAATACTTTTCATTTCAGTACAAGTCGAGCTATATGCCTTCTCCAAGATCTTAATCTTTAGTACCTCTATGTTTGGTAGTTCGTCTCTGCTCTCCATAGAACATCTAAAATTTTCGTAACTCTCTGGCAAGCTATACAGTAATAAGATAGACATCAAGTCTTCGTGTATTTCTACACCCATATCATTTAACATATTCGCAGCTTCGAAGAAATTATTCAGGTGACTCTGTACGTCATCTCCTTCCTTCATGCGGCTCAACGTTAACTTCTTTAACAGACTTGCCTTTCTTACGGGACCTTTAGATGCATACGTTTTCTCCAATTTTCTCCATATCTCGTGCGACGTTTCACACCCTCTTATGTGTTTAAGCTCACTTGGACACATTGCCATTATCAAATCAGCCTTTGCCATATCGTCTTTATCAGACCATGCGCACGACTCCACTGCTGAGTCCGGCTTAGGTATAGTTCCATTTACGTATTTCCATACCTGATTTTTCGTGAGCAACGCCTGCACTTGAACCTTCCAGGTTTCATAATTTGTACCATTCAAATTCTCAATTTTCGATGTAAACGTCGTCTGGGCCATGACCTATTGGTGGGAGCTTCTTCCCACCCCAGAGAGTAACACACAATAGAATCCACAATAATATTTATTTAAGAGAAAATTATAAATACATTTTCATGAAAGCACAATGACATGACACAACACAGACAACCCATTTTTTTATATTATTCTTTTTAAGTACTCCAAATTCAAAATTGGTTAATAGGCCAGTAGGCCGACAAGTAGTAAGAATTGAAACTTTAACACAAATAAACTTATTTTAGGGTCATACAGGACAGTACATCCAAGAATGTTGGAAAGAAATATGTGAAGAGTTTGAAATTGACAAAAATAAAATTGCATCTATTACCACTGATGGTGGCGCAAATATAGTGTCAGCGGTACGACTGTTTTTAGGTGATAATCATCGGATTCCCTGTATGGCTCACGTCTTAAACCTTGTAGTTGATGGAGTACTGAAAGAAATTAAAGAATTTTCAGCACTTACCGATCATGTCAAAACCATTGTGACGTTCTTTAAGCAGTCAGTCAACGCTATGGATCAATTACGAGCTGAACAAGAATCATGTGGAAAAAAAGAAGGTGAGGTGTTGACATTGATACAAGCTGTCAGCACTAGATGGAATTCTTGCTTCGACATGCTAGAGAGATTCGTTAAACTGTCTGCACTAGTAGCTAAAATTTTAGCCACAAAAAGCCAAACTAACAAGAATACACCAGATATGGTTCCATCGTCGCAACTTAATGTAATACGGGATTTTATTGCTCTTCTTGGCCCTTTCAAAGAAGCTACTGAGGAAATAAGTGGTGCGAATTATGTAACGTCAAGCTTAGCCATTCCTCTTACAACTTCAGTTACCCAAGTAACAGATCAAGCGACTCCATCGACCTCTTTAGGATTGATTGTAAAAAAGGCTTTACTCAAAAAAGTTGAAGACAAACTGGCTCCTTTAGAACGAAGTTCTTTTCTCTCAGTAGCTACTATTTTGGAGCCTCGGTTCAAGCGTATCCACTTTACCTCGCCAATTGTCGTGTCAAATGCTATATCCAAAATTAGTACTGAGATTCAAGCAGAACATCTGCGTAGAGGACAACGTTCTCCGGATAAAAATCCTGATCAAGCAGCATCAGAACAAGCTAGTGGGTCCTCTATCTGGTTCAGACATGAAAAATTATTAAATCTGAACATAGCTACGTCAGAGGTTCCAAGCAGTGGCTGTGTCCCCAATGAACTGAAGCAGTATTTGGACCAACCACTTTTAGAAAGAAAATCTGATCCAATCAAGTTCTGGGTAAATTGCCGACACTTCACGCCGGTTCTCTCGGATATCGCCCTAAAATATTTGATTTGCCAAGCTTCTTCAGTGTCATCTGAAAGAGTAGCTTCAATGGTGAATTTGGCTGTGCCGAATGATAGGAGCAGATTAACAGGCGAGCACATCAAGCAAAGAGTGCTCTTGATGTCAATATCAGACAAATACTGGTTTGAATAATGTAATTTTTGTTGTGTTGATGATGTTGTTTTTTTCTTGGCTTTATGTACTTATTTTTTAATAATAAAACTGATGTCAAAACAGCCAGATGTGTATTTGCTTTAAAATTTCGAATATTTTGACAATTTTTATAGATAATTGCTTATTGCGCAGAAAATATCGATATATCAACATATCGATATTTTTTCCCCATTTGCCCATCCCTATATTGGCATTACAAAATCTGGCAATTTTAAGAATATTATGGATGTTCATTTTTGATGGATTTTTTTTTATAATTGCTGTATGCTTTGCACAGCCTTTTTCAGGCGAACCGTTGATCCTAGACAAAAAGTACCTAGATTAATGTCGTCTTATTTTTAGGCATTCTATACGATGGAAATTAAAAACTAGGCATTTATAAGAATTTTCATTTGTAAACGTAACCTAAAGCCCCACTCAAATCGTGAATAAGTTACAAGTCCCCGGCTCCTCTACCTTCAATTATGGTCGAAGATCCGACCTTACATCGACCTTCACCGACTTGATAATAGAATAAAATATACTTTATGACAAATTTCATATATTAGAAAATATATTAAAAATAGGTTGTCTAAAAAAATCCTGGACAGACTATTTTTAAATAATTTTTAACAAAATTTTGTGACGTTAAGATAATAAGAAAATTTTTATTCTCACTTAAAGTATAAAGCTTATAGAATGTGCAGCCATTGGGTTGTCTATTATTTACCTGGACAAACTGCTCGGTTGTCAGGTATAAACAGGTTTGTTCATAGTAGTTACCTTCACTTGAAATGATAATAGAAAAATTTTTATATCAATAGAAGCGCTGTTTTATTACGAACACGTTGATATAGGGTTGTCTGTGAAAAATTTGGGCCCAATAGGGGTTTGCGATTTTTAAAGCTGTTAATTTTCACGTGAGTGGAAATGTGTGACAAAGAGGTCCGAGTTTAATATAGCGTGTAATAATAAAGGACACAGCATTGCAGTCACACGTGACGGGGCCTCGAATATAAGACAGTGCACATGCTCGGTATTTATACGGCGGAGAATGACAGCGATACTCTAGTAAACAGTGAGCGTTATTTTGGAGCAACTGATGTTTTAGTTGCAAAAAGAATAATTAATTAAATACATATAATTCATATGAATAAAAAATCGAACACAATAACATCATTTAAATAAATAAATTTTTATGAGAATTTGTCTATTCATAGTGACTTATAAATCTCAAACTATCGGATTCTACAATTTTTCTGGCTACTTCTGCGACTAAGAGCGAGTACACTAGGGCATGCAATACCGGTTTACCGGTTTCGGCTTTACCGGTAAAACCGCCCATTTTCGCGATTTTTAATTTACCGGTAAAAATAATATGTAACCGGTAATTTACCGGTTTTTACGTTTTTGTGATAATATATAGCAATTGTTCATTTAACGTCACATCTTCATTATGTAGCCTGAACATAATGTAATATTGCATACATTACATATTGTAAGAGTGTTAAAGATGCTGTTTTTTAGAAAAGTAAACTTATGTGGCTCCTTAACTATCTCTAGGTTAGATACAAATCTTTATTCTCATCTTAATTTATAATATCTAAACAAATTTTATTCATTCGGTTAATCTGAATTTCCTCATAGCTGTCAGTTCCTATTAGGGTAAAACTGTAGCTTATTCTTATTTACCTACTCTATGACCTTATTGAGCAAGGGCTTTTACAGGCCTACGCAGACCGGGACGGAATGGCAAGGGATTTTAATTTTTACTAATGGACATTCAACCGTACTGTTATGCTACGGCCGCACTCATCGCGATAACCCGAATATTCACGTTATCGCGATATGTGTAGCCAAGTATTCGCGAACCCTTCGGCACTTCGGGCGAAGCTTCGGGCTTATCGCTTCGCTGTCGGTAAACTCTCGC
Source organism: Helicoverpa zea (assembly GCF_022581195.2). Lineage (NCBI taxonomy): Eukaryota > Metazoa > Arthropoda > Insecta > Lepidoptera > Noctuidae > Helicoverpa > Helicoverpa zea. Next base: position 7,125,271 of record NC_061480.1, on the reverse strand, counting down.
AGATCAAAGGGTTTTATTGCGATGAACTTCGCGGTGCGCGGCCACACTTCAGTCGGCCCGTACGCATCGGCCAAGCGGACGTGTTTTCAACGCTAGTATTTTCTCTATAGTTTTCACTACAGTGCTGAACGAACATGGATTGGAGCAACGAAAAAATTTTAGAATTCATTGCGAATTATGAGACTGAGCCGATATTGTGGAACCCATTAGAAACTGGCCATAAAAGAAAAGATCTCTGCTATGACGCTTGGTTGAGGATTGTTGTTTTTGCGTTTGTACATCGCGATAACATTTGAGCGATAAACTTCGTCTATTATATGTGGCCACCAAGATTCGCCGTAGCCCGAAGACGAAGTTTATCGCCCGAATGTTATCGGGTTAGGGGGAAACTCGCCTCTGGGCCGCGGCCCAGATTACACGGTATAATAACAGTCGGGAAAACTGGTCCGAATGTGCGGGCCAGATTACTATGTGAAAAAAGTGACGGAGGTAAGTCGACCCATTGGGACTTAATTTCATAAAATCCGATAGTTGTGAAATTTTTCACAGCTCAAAATCGTCAGGAGACAAAAAGACTTAGATCTTTTTCATAATTTTCATCATAAATATAATACTTTGTCTAGATACTGGACTCCTAGTAGCTAATATAGACTTCGTTAAATAATGAAGTTCCTGTAGATATTTGATACATAGTTATTATTTTTACTTTTTTTTAATATCTAGATTAGTGGAGATAGTGGGATATTTACATATGTAGAATATGTGTGTATAAGTAGGATATAATATTTATTTTTATTTACTTACAGCATGTTAAAAAACCCCATTAAAGTTTTTGTTGCATATTTAGTTCCTATACCTATATATTTAATAATCGCAAAATCGTCAGGAGCTAAAAAAATAAAGATCTTTTTCATAATTTTATCGAAAACTAGCTTTTGCCCGCGGCTTCGCTCCCGTCAACTGACTTCTCTACTTTACCCTATTTTGTTTCATAAGAACCTTCTCCTGACAATAACAAACACAACAAAAAAATAATTAGTCAAATTGGTCCAGGCGTTGTTGAGTTATGCGCTTACCAACACATTTTGCGATTCATTTTTATATTATTTTATATTGATGTCAATATATCCAATGTCAACATAAATGAGTGTTACAAAAATACTCTTGTTGCCAAAAGGGGATTTGTTTTTTCTTGTAACACTCGAACAAAATTTTGATAAAAAGAAACAATGTTTCTATATTTACGTTTTACGTATAAATTGAGATTATTAATTAAGTATCTATAGGAACTTCATTATTTAACGAAGTCTATATTAGCTACTAGGAGTCCAGTATCTAGACAAAGTATTATATTCATGATGAAAATTATGAAAAAGATCTAAGTCTTTTTGCCTCCTGACGATTTTGAGCTGTGAAAAATTTCACAACTATCGGATTTTATGAAGTCCCAATGGGTGGACTTACCTCCGTCACTTTTTTCACATAGTAATCTGGCCCGCACATTCGGACCAGTTTTCCCGACTGTTATTATACCGTGTAATCTGGGCCGCGGCCCAGAGGCGAGTTTCCCCCTAACCCATGTTATCGCGATGAGTGCGGCCCTAGCATTACAGAAATACGACATAAATTGCTATGCTTTAAAATGATGCCGTGGCATTGAAAGGGATTTAATCGAAAAGACACGCCACAGGCTCCCGTGGCGGGATGCCGCGGCATACTGCGGTAGGCAACGGCATGACACGGACTCCGGCGCTCGTCACAGGCTCCCGTGGCGGGATGCCGCGGCATACTGCGGTAGGCAACGGCATGACACGGACTCCAGCGCTCGTAGTAATATACTGCGGGGTGCGGCGGTGGGGGTAGAGAAGCGGGGAATGCACACCATTGACCATCCATTTGCGCCCGCGTCTTTGACGACTGTGTACCTACGTGTTTTTTTCGGAGACCAGTTTTTTACGTTTTTTATTCCAACATGGAGGAAAAATTAACAACATTAGTTCAAGCCTATGATTATTTATATAATATGTCATCAAAACATTATATGAACACTCAAATGAAGAACAATGCGTGGAGAATAATTGGGACAGAAATGAATAAAACAGGTAAATATTTTTGCAATATAATTATATTTTAATACTTCACACGGTATTAATGTCTATTTACAATATCGTTTTGCCATGGAATCGAGCCCTCATCAGAGTTAAAGTAATCTTTAAACATCTCCCGTACTGTCGTACCATCTAATGCATTGTTCATATTATTATCGTTTTCTAAATTAATGCTTACACTTGCTATACTTTGACTTTCTGTGCTTGTACCACCTATGATGAAATTGTGTAAGCAAGTACATGCTAAAATGATATTATCAATATATTTTGGTTGAACCTGAATTCCTTTTTGACATAATTCGAAACGTTCTTGAAGTATACCAAATGCATTTTCGACGATACGCCTGGCTCTACTCAAACGATAATTGTATATTTTCATTGCTTCATCTGTCAATCGGTCGCTACTAAATGGTCTCATAATGTTTGTGGTTAACGGAAAAGCCTCGTCTGCTATAAAAACATAGGGCAACTCAAGATCTGTCCTCGGTAAACGTTTTTTTGGGGGAATATCGAGGGCATTAGAAGTCAATTTTTTTCCAAATATTGAGTTTTGCATTATACCTCCATCACTATTTCGTCCATATGATCGTACATCTGCAATCACAAATTTATAATTTGCATCCACAACCGCTAGTAGCACGATACTAAAAAACTTTTTATAGTTCATGTAGAGACTTCCACTATTGCGAGGTGCCCTTATCCTAAAATGTTTACCATCTATTGCACCGATGCAGTTCGGGAAATTCCATTTTTCATCAAATTCCATCGCGATTCGCGTCCATTTTTCCCTTGTTGGTTTTGGCATAACACTAGGCCTTAGGACATTCCAAATGACTTGGCAAGTTTCATGTACTATAGAGCGCACTGTACTAAACCCCATACGATAGCTGTAACCTAGAGACTTGAAGCTACTTCCCGTGATCAAAAATCTGAAAGATAATATAAAGAGGGGTAAGTGAGGCAGAGTGAAAGACAGGGTACAGTTAAACAAAGTCAATTAAATAATACGATATATTTATTTATATATAATTATGAATTCCTCACGATATTTTCCTTCACCGTAAAGCCAGTGGTAATTTTTACTTAGAAAAAAAATTAGCTCAATATAATCCCATAAACATAGCTGGTGCTAACCTAGTCACCTAGTCACTATCTAAGGCCTTTTCCCATTACCTACTTATTCTGATTCTATACCATTTTACCTGCTTATGTTTTGTTTTAGGTGAAGAATGTCAGAAAATATGGAGTAATATACGTAATAATTTTAGGAAAGCTCTGAATAACAGAAAAACAAAGAGTGGTGACCCGTACACAAAGCGACGCCCTATCAAGTTTGAAAAAGAGCTGGAGTTTTTGAAAAAATTCATTCAGCACAGAAAACAAACCTCGAATTTGGACTCCTCTTCAGAGGATACGCAGACTTCTTTTGCAGAATCCGCTGTCGTTGATAGCGATGAACGTTCAGTTTCGCGAATGACCAATGATTCACACCATTCCTCAATAATACCAGAACCTACAACAACTGCTGAAATACTAAATAAATATATTGAATCGAAAAAGGAGGTGGACGCCATTGATTCGTTCTTTCAAACAATGGCTGCCACAGTAAAAAAGCTACCAAAAAGAGAGCAGGTCCGAATAAAGAGACAAATATTTAATATGGTAACTGACGCCGAATTAAACTACATAGAGGGAACTCCAGCTCCAACATCTGAAGATGTCTCTACCAATTTGCAACATCAACGACCATGCCGTACCGCTTTTACTTCAAGATCTGGCTGTGGAACCGCGGCAGGCTTGGGCTATGAAGCTGTATCAGGATCTGGCTATGAAACCACCTCAAGATCTGGCTATGAAACCACCTCAAGATCTGGCTATGAAGCAGCTTCGGGGTCTGACTTTGGAACCGCCTCAGGCTCCGGTTATGAAGCAGCTTCGGGGTCTGGCTTTGGAACTGCCTCAGGCTCTGGTTATGAAGCAGCTTCGGGGTCTGGCTTTGGAACCGCCTCAGGTTCTGGCTATGAACCTGCTTCACGGTCTGGTTATGAAACCGCCTCGGGCCCTGGCTATGAAGCTGCTTCAGGGTCTGGCTACAAAACTGCAGTTTCTGAATACGAAACTAATCTAAACTAGTAGGTACTCTAAATTAAGTAAAAAGAAATAAAGATCCAGGAATTATCAGTGAGAAGATTTATCAGTGCAAAAACATAAAAATCGTTATTATGTGTCTACAATTCATGATTGTATTTGGCAAAAAAAAATGTTTTTTTAATTAAATAAAAGAAGAAAATATTAAACTTATACAATCATTTAACTGCCCACCTCAAACACAAGGATAATCTTTGATCGGCTTCAATGGGGTTGCGAAAATTGGTCCTCTGTTTTTCGATATATGGTCGACATATCGCTGCTTCAATTCAAAACTACCATATATAAATATTACACTTTTTTACAGGAGCTCATTAAAAAAAAAAAACTACTTTTTGCACAATACTTTCTTATTTTATATTAAATATATACATGTTATACGTTGTTAGAAGCGTATTTTTAAGCCACGTCAAATGTTTTAAGTAGTTTTATAATTAACTAAATACTCGAGAAGTTATAAGCAGATAAGTTACTTTTGAATATAAAAATATGTTTCAAATATAATTAAATATGGAATAAAACAACCATAAATTAAGAAAAAAAATTGTTTATTGTATTTTATTACAAAACTTTTAGGGAAAATAATAAAAATCGCCTTGGCAATTTAATAAAATAATTGAAATGCTATCTAAAACTTAAAACAAATCAAAATTTTCTTCAAAATAACAAATACAAATCTTCGAAAATGTTCCTAAAATATTCAAATATAGTTATATTCGAATCAGAATATATTTTTTAAATAATGAAAACAAAAAAAATAATAATAAGGAAATTGACCAAACTAATTAGCAAGTTTTGCAAAACTAAAAATGCTTTATATTTATAAACTTTAAGAAAATATTCAAAACTTTTGAAAAAAAAATCACACTCTAGGTCAAAATCAACAATAACTTTTAAAATCTTATAGCATAATAGTATTTTAGATGCAATTAGGAAACTTTATGAGATCACGAATTCACAACCATATTTTATTAATTTTTAATTCTCCGAGCCTTTTCCCAATCATGTTGGGGTCGGCTTCCAGTCTAACCGGATTCAGCTGAGTACCAGTGCTTTACAAGAAGCGACTGCCTATCTGACCTCCTCAACCCAGTTACCCGGGCAACCCGATACCCCTTGGTTAGACTGGTGTCAGACTTACTGGCTTCTGACTACCCGTAACGACTGCCAAGGATGTTCAATGGCAGCCGGGACCTACAGTTTAACGTGCCATCCGAAACACAGCCAATGGTGTCTAAGATATACTATATTTTATTAATTTAAACTTTATTAAAACGTATCTTAACGTAACATTATACTGTCACTGCGTTTCTTTTAATCTAAATTAGTAATCTTATAAATTTGCAAAAAAAGATTCATAATATTTGGGGATAATATTTTTATTAATAAGATTAAGAATACCCTGTTTTTTTGCCAGCGGAACATTTAGTTTTTGGTTATAAAGCTTCTTTGGTGTACTAATAGTATCAGAATGATTTGTTTTCTGCCTTCCCTTAAGTGTAGACACTGATTTAAATTCATTATTTTGATATGAAGTCTTATATAGGAACTTGTTCTTCTCGTATTTATCTATTTTTAGTACTTTTATATTAGCCCAAATAACCTTCTCTCTGTCTTCATTAGTAGTATAGTTACCGGAAGCTAAAGGTTTTAAATCAACAAAACTATCATGGGCAAGTTCTTTAACTATGTAAGGCAAGCCTTTCATTTTTGCAGTTTTAATTAAGGTAATATATTGATCAGGTACATAAATGGGCGATGATTTTAAAGCTCGAGTTATATTTTTTTGGATAGTAGAATGAACGGCATCGCCTTCGTTTTGTGTGTGACCCTTAATTAAAAACTTATGCGTAACGCTTCTTAGTTTTGGTAATATATTTGTGGCATATTGGTACATTGATACCATGAACTTATTTTTCTGCTGGCCACAGCAATTATCGCTATAAAATATCACATCAAATTCTTCAGTAGCTCTACTATTCAAATCTTTTAAATACATAAGCACACAAGATCCAATTTCGTTTACTCCTCGAGCCCCTTCTCCTTCGTGCCATACAAAACAAGTTGTCTTTTTAGAACCTAGCTCAGTAATTGTAAAATTAAGCACATTTATTTTTGATACATAGTAAAAACTCGATACTTCGCCCCGTGGACAAGGCATTACGGCCTGCAAGTCATATACGGCTACTATCAGATTGTCGCTAACATTTCTTTTATCTTTTTCCTTTTCGGTTCTTGCAAGATCTTTCTCATTTAGGTGTTCTTTGTGTTTTTCTTCCAATATGGACTTATCTTCGCAATTTTTGAATGCAGTACATTCTTCGCATTGGTCTTTTTTTGGCTGCCAAAAGGAGATATTGAATTCATTCATGAAAATGTTATAATATATTTGATAAGAAACATGCTGTTTATTTTCCGACACGCACTTTTCAACGTAATCACGATGTAGGGCCGCAAGTGTAAGGCCACCTTCAATGTATTCACGTTTTGATTGACTACGACAGTAGTGGCTCTCAATTCGTGGGATGGAATTTATATGGGCCCTGACACTGTGTTTCAAAGATGGTTCAAGCTGGTAATGATTGTTATGTTTTCCTCTTTCTTCTTTAAATTGGATGAATTTGGGGTTAGAATGATATTTTTTAACAACAGTTCTGATGACTGTATCGGATATCGAAAGGGTATTCATAAAAAAAACTTTGCATACTCTCGTCCGGGTGCTATCTATAGGCAAATAGTAGGCATTATTATGGTTTTTGCGAGAACTGCCAACTCGAGTATATCGATATTTTGGTTCTATTTCAGTCAGGTTATTATAAATAAATTGTCTTTGTGCTTCCAGATCACCAGTATTCCAATATTCGTTAAAAATAATTAGTCTATCCTGGTAGGTAATTTTTTTAGAACACTGAAACTTGCATTTATCAGAACAAGCCGACCCCATTTTCTTTTCTTCTACGTTTCTCTTTAGTTTCGACATCGAGGTATATGATTTGCCACTGTTTCTTAATAGTTTCGAAATATTTTTCTGCCATGAATTAGGATTGGCTTTCCGTTTGCGGCCTCTTCTTTCAATGTTTTCGTTTTCCATGTTACAAGGAGAGGCCGTTTCTACACTTGATATACCAACGCTGGGAACCTGCATATTGTCGTTGCCTGTTTCTAAGTCACTTGGTTGAGCATCAATCGTTTTAGATTCCTATCTTATCGGTACATCGTCCAAATAAATATCTGCTAGATTACTGCGGCCAGATTCTTCATTCTTTTTATTTAAACCAGAGGGTCCAGGTTGAGGAGATAATTGGTTTAGTCTGCTTTTAGTTAAGAGGTTTACATTTTGAATACAATTATTATCCGAATCTGAATCACTTAATGCTAAGTCCTGCCTCATTAGAAAATCTGGGTCTTTAACACTATCGTCCGAAGAGAAATCTGAACTAGAGCTGGTCGAATTCTTAGACTCTGAAGAGTCGCTATCATAATTGCTTTCTGGAACAACTACGTTTGATCTCTTTTCTAAACATTCATCGTCAAGTAGAGACAAACTAATACTTTGCTGACTATCAGGTATAGAATTACTATCTAAAGACTCATTCAGAGCATCTGGTTCTTCTAACATTAGGTTGTCAATTTGCGAATGGTTTTCACCGTCTTGAACATTTTCTCGACTGTTGTCTCTCACCATGTTGAGTATTCTATGTACTCTTCTACTCATTCTGTAAAAAAAAATCAATAGTATTGTCGTGGCACATAATTATATTATACAATACATACTTAAGCCACCTCCACCCGTCATGGACCAAAGTAATCACGCTAGCATAATTAAAATTACTAAACTTCATAATATAGCATAAAAAGACTTCCTAATAAACAAAAAAATAAATTACACTAAAATAAAATTCATTTATTTAACGTAGAAAACCAACAGATGTAGGTATATTTTACTTGTGTTTCGTGGGTACGTTGAACGATCGACTAAACAAAAGTAAAATATACCTATAGTTACCATCATCATCCTCCGAGCCTTTTCCCAAACTATGTTGGGGTCGGCTTCCAGTCTAACCGGATTCAGCTGAGTACCAGTGCTTTACAAGAAGCGACTGCCTATCTGACCTCCTCAACCCAGTTACCCGGGCAACCCGATACCCCTGGCTAGACTGGTGTCAGACTTACTGGCTTCTGACTACCCGTAACGACTGCCAAGGATGTTCAATGACAGCCGGGACCTACAGTTTAACGTGCCATCCGAAACACAGTCATTGGTGTCTAAGGTATATTTAGAAAGTACATACAAACTTAGAAAAGTTGCATTGGTACTTGCCTGACCTGGAATCGAACCCGCGCCCTCTTACTCGAGAGGTTGGTTCTTTGCCCACTAGGCCACCACGACTTTTTTATACCTATAGTTACCGGCACGGATATTGAGCTCTCGGCGGAAGAGTGGGGATCGCTTTGCGCACTGTACACATAAGGCAATAAACCAATAAATCGCTTCTGCGCAGGTGAATGTCAGGGCTCAATATCCGTGCCGATAACTATACAATGTAATAATAATTTGTTTTGAGATAAGGTCAAGTTGAATACATTGTAATAAAACAACTCTGTTAAAATAAAAGCAAAAGGAGTGTTTTTCTGAATAAAACCATCTTAGTTTGAAATGACAATAGGATAAATTAGTTTTTTTATAATCAAAACAAACCATATTTAAATACCGTACTTCATATTAAATAACTTAAATGCAAAACGAACACATTATTGCCTGATAAGTTTATTTTAATTTGAAAAATAAAGTTCATATAGGTATATTTTCTATGCAAAACAGTCAGTTTTGAAATATGGTCCTTTTGATTTTAAAATAATGTCGTACTTACGTGAATCCTTTATTCAAAACTGCAGTATTCCTAAATGTGGTTGTTTTCTTTATAAAATTAACGAATAACACCGATTAATTTTCGAGATGTGGCACTTTTGTACAAAAGAGACGTGCTTTCAGCTCGGTTGTCGACGCGCAACTAACAATATGGCGGTTTAGATTAGAGTTCACACGTTCAAAACGAAAATTCAAAAAAAACGGTTGTATGGATTTTATATCTTAAAATGCAAAATCAACGGGAATCTTTTTCTAATATGAAAATATACAGACTTACGATTGCATTTTTGCGATAAAAATACTTTTGTATTTTTTTTATTTGTGGTACTTTTGAATTGAAGCAGCGATATATTCAACAGTGCTTGAAATTTCTCATAATCCATTCTATGATAGTCATAAAATTTTTGCACGTCGTATTTTAAGTCATTAAATAAATTATTGAATTCACCCTTTGATTCCCTTTCTTTCCATAAATTATCAACCCAAAATCTTCTTCTATTCCTATTATTAGCCTGTGCACTTTCTTCTTCATCTGCAATAATCGATATCAACACTAAATCCCAATCTACCATTGTAAAACTGAGGCACACCAACACTCAATTAAACGCAACTGAAGACTGCAGGCAGCAGGAGTCGCTGAGGCGTGCTTTGTCATGCCGCGGCACCCCGGGGCATGCCGGGGCATGCCGTGGCAAAGTGCTGGAATGCCGCGGCACGCCGTGGCATGCCGTGGTAAAATGCTGGTATGCCGCGGTATCTAAGCAGCCGGTGTGCGCTGACTCACGGCAAAATCCCTTGCCATGACGTCCCGGTCTGCGTAGGCCCTACTTCACTACCATGCGGACAGCTCTGAGGACACGGTGGAGCACACAGTCTAGGTGTGCACTGCCTGGGAAGGGTACCGCGGTGTCGTCGTCTAGCCAATAGGCAGCGGCGACCTCTCGCGTCCGGCCCTGGTTCAAGCCATGGTCCGGAGCGAGAGGGAATGGGAAGCCGTCGCCTCCTTCTGCGAAACATTCATTCCAGTCATTCTCAGTCTCTCTCAGTCAGCTCGAAAAGGAGACGGTGGAGCGCCTGCGAGTTCGCACCTCTCATCCTAACCGCTGTAGTGGACCAGGAAGACACCACGGGCGCCGAGTGTCGAGAGACGACTCCCGGCCACCGTAGTCGTCGATCTGAGGGCGATGAGTTCGGGTGGCCCATCGTTCCTCCGTCTGCGTAGACAACAGACCCGTGTCGGCGGCCCGAGTTGTTCCACGCGCAGGGCCAAAGCCTGCCGGGGCTGCGGGATTGTTCGAAAGAGTTACCGCGACCCTGGTCCATAAAATGCCTACGATATACCATAAAAAAGGGCTTTCACTTCAATGAAAAAAATGATTTTTTTTTTCACGGTAATTCTTAGCGTTTATCCCGTCTTGTGACGGGGTCCGCTTTCCGTATCTTCTTCTTCCACTTCGCTCTATCCAGGACATCTTCCTCTTCGAGTTCGTAGATTTTCAAGTCACTCAACCACCACCGTTTCAGCCTGCCTCCGCGCCTTTGACCGGGTATATTGAGATTTAGTACACAACATTGGCGATGTATTCAGGTGGTCTCCTTTTTACATGGCCGAACCATCGCAGCCGTTTCTCTTGCATTTTGTCGACGACATCGCGTACGGATGGTACTGACATGTTTTTTTTGACGGTCCACGTCACAAAAAATGTTTACCACCTTATACCTTGTATTTTTAATTATTTTTTGCTTTTAGACTACCCAATCTTATTGATATAATATCACATTTAAAAAAAAAACAAAAATTACCGTTTTACCGGTTTACCGGTAAAAATATTTTATACTTCGGCCGTTCAGAGAATGCGTTCCTGACACCTATCAGTTAGTCACGACTAGTGATGGGCACAACATAACACTGAGTTCGTTACCGTTCCTTCAAAATGAACCGCCGCATTATTTTAAGATTATTTTCGTTTTAAATTGGCGGAATCATTTGTTTTATATTTTAGTTATTTAAGTGGAAACCAAAAAAAGGTAATATTCATATAATAAAATTGTTTTATTTATTCTTTGTTACAAGTACATTGAATTGAATGTGCGAACAGAATATTAATCAGACTCCGATTTGCTTGAGGAGGTGGTGTCTTCATCATCATCTTCGCCTACATGTATAATTATATTATTATCAATAACAGAATCAATCCTGATATCTCGGTCTAACAAAAGCCGGGTAATCAAATAAAAACAGATCGAAAACACTTGAAAAACGTGGTCTATGCGCACGAAACGACAACGGACGACTGTTTTAGCGTCACAAAATGGCGGCCCATAACGCCATTTGGGGTTACCATTTTTAATCTAAGTATAAAAATGCGGTTTGGTCATAGTTTTATTTTTATATTTCATAAAAGTTATAATTAAGTCTTATAGTCCATTATTTTCCAATTCTTAAAAAGAAAATCAAAACGTATTATTTTATATTATAACTGTATAAGAACAGATTACGATACTTGCCTGTTATTTTTAGCACAGCACTACAAAATATAAACCGCTGACATAACCTTGTAATAGCGCAGTATAGATTTAGAAAAATATTGTTTACCAAGTTATTTGACACTCAGTTTGGCACAAAATTATAACATTCATTGATTATTGATATAATAATGTTGTTTTAATGCTCCTCAATTGTTAAAACGGTAAACAACCAGCAAAAATATTTTTATCGTAACTGCAACGCCATTGCAAAGTTACGTCGTCAGTTCAATCGCGACGTGTCAGGAACGCATTCTCTGAATGGCCGAACTATAATTACCGAATTTTTACCGGTAATTTTTATTTTACCGGAACTGCATGCCCTAGAGTACACATTAGGCGTTTTGAAGCGCGCGCTTTGATAACGCGCGTTTTGAGAACCAGTAGTTCTTATTTAGGGTAGGTTCAGATGACAAGCGCTCAACGCGCGTTTTGATAACGCGCGTTTACAACTACATACATTTTATTCAGGCCGTACACATGCTAACGCGCGTTTTAGTAACGCGCGCGTTCAACGCTGCGCTAGCGCTCGACTGTTGTCAGCGCGCGTCAACGCGCGCTTTGAGATCATTGGTTTTCTATGTTTCCGTTCAGTTGAGCGCGCGCTTTCGACGCGGATAGACGTATTTTAGGGTTCGTCAAGTTCGTCCGAAAATCGTCCGAAATGGAAACCGAAGCTTTTAATACGGAATTATTAATTGGTGAAATAGAGAAACGTCCTGCAATATGGGACATGACAAGTAGCGATTATTCAGATAAGAATTTGAGAAGACGGGCTTGGGAAGAACTCGTCCTTATATTTTGTGAAGGACATGACAATGAAGAAAAGAAGAAAATATTATGTGAGTATATAATTTATTTACATTTACAATCGGTTTGTGTTACAAGTTAAATATAACGATCCTGCCAATCTACTTTTCCTTCATTAATGAAATAGTTTGTTAAATGTACTCGAACATTATCCGCCTGTCGCACAGCACGTCCGGTATAATGTGAGGCTAGATTTTCCAGGGGTGGCGTATAAAGTGTGTCTTCAAAATTGTAGCCATCCCTGATTCTGACATAATTATTTAGTGTACATATCGCTTTTACGATCTTTTCTGCAAAACCGATGTTAACATCTAACGGCCTGTGTAAAATGCGCCATTTATTGCACATTATGCCAAAAGTACATTCAACATACCGGCGTGCTAATGTCAAACGGTAATTAAATAATTTTTTAGCATAAGTTAGTGACCTTCCCCCATATGGACGCATTAAATTTTCCATCATGCCAAAAGCTTCATCAGCCACTATCACATATGGCAACGTTGTCGGTCTATTTTGTATTAACAATGCCTTTGGCTCAGGTAGATCTAATGACCTTTCTGTCAGCTTTTTGTACAATGAAGAATTCTTGAATATACCTGAGTCACTGTTTTTACCGTAGGCACCTATGTCAACCCACACAAAACAATAGTTTGCATCCGCTAGCGCCAATAAAACTAGCGAAAAATAATTTTTATAGTTATAATACATAGAACCCGTGTGTTCAGGCTGGATTAACCGTATATGTTTCCCGTCCAAGGCTCCCAAACAATTGGGAAACTTTGAGTTCTTTTCAAATATCGTGGATATTTCACACCACTTTTCTTTCGTTGGTTCACTCATAACAACGGGCCTTAATTTTTTCCAAATAGTTTCACATACATGTGGTATTATAGTAGCCACAGTAGATTTTCCAATTCTATAGTCGTAGCTTAATGTCCCAAATGAACATCCAATGGCCAAATATCTGGAAACAAACATAAACTATTACTAAATACTGTTTTTTTTTTCAGCGTCAGCCCTGCAAAAAAAGTGGAAGAGTTTGCGGGATAATTATATGAGAGAGGTGAAGAAAATAAAGACTGTCAAATCTGGATCAGGAGCTTCCAAAACTTCGACATATATTCATTATAATAGACTACGATTTCTACAGGCATCAATTGCCAACAAAGATACAGAAAGTAGTTTCGATGCAGATAATGCATCAACTTCGTCAGAGGTTGCTGAAGTAGAAATAAGTTCTGGCTTTAAGAGTCCTAAATCTACTTCAAGAAAACAACAAAAATTAAATCCTGCTGATGAAAGATTTGCAAACATATTAGAGCAGAGTTTAGCACAGAAAAATGTGTCTCATCCAAAAGAGATGACGATGAAGACAAGCTGTTTTGTTTGTCACTCGTTAAAGAGATTAAAAAAATTCCGGAATATAGGCGACTTCAAACTAAAATTGCCATTTATAATTTAATTTTGCAAAACCAAAATGAATTTCAAGGACCACAACAACAGACATATGAAAATCAAAATTACCCGGTATCACAACGAAGAAATTATTCATCACAAGAGCAGCGTCATCAGTCATCAGCTTCTGTTGAAGGCTTTCGTTATCATGATTATAGATCACAGCAGTCTAGTGTGTCAAATAATTTTGCACATTATGGTTATACTACAGCAATGGGGTCTCCATCGCCAGTAACACCTACTCCATCGCCAGCACCAACTAATGTCAGCAATGAATCAGAGTTAGAGTTATTCTGTGATTTTTTCTTTAAAAAAATTGTTCTTAAACAAGTTGATTTGATTTATTTGATTTATAGATTATGTTGATTATTAAAAAACTTACCTCAATGTAATTATGAGCTTTTCTTCCGGTGAAATGCTATATCGCACAGCGTTTTTATCTGCTACGAGTTCATCGTTTATGAGAGTCAGTAAGTCATCAAATGACTTGATGGACATTCTGAAGTAGTTAAAGAATTTGGGCTCAAATTGCCTTAACTTAGGATATAAAATAATGTACTGACTTTCAGTCAGCCTGGTTGACAAAATTGGGTGAACCCAATATCTCCGTCTTCTGTTGTGTCGTTTCTGCCGTCTGTATAAAATCACCGATAAAACTGTTTCTACGTCCATCTTCGACAAATGTAGAACTCAAACTGGCCGCAACAACGCGCGTTTAACGCCTGACAAGCGCGCACCATGTGAACACTATACAAAAATTCACTTGAGCGCTTGTCATCTGAACCTACCCTTAGGTGTACACATGCAAGCGCGCGTGTCGGATGAAGCGCGCGTCGAACGCGCGCTTTGATATTTTCGTTCAAACGCGCGTTGGGAGGGCGTCAGCCGCGCGCTTCGAGATACATGAGCCGCCATTTTGTTGTACATTTGATCGCGCGCTTTCGTGTAGAGTGGACGCACGGGACGACGAAAATGGAGACCGAGCATTTCGATTCAGATTTGTTTATAGATGAAATTCAAAAACGACCAGCGATCTGGGATATGGAAAGTCCCGATTATAAGAATAAAGTGATTAAAAAACGTAATTGGGAGGAGCTTGTAGAAATATTTTGTGACGCTGGAGATAGCTTAGAGAAAAAGAAACTGTTGGGTGAGTGATTATTTTATTGAGTTCTTGTTTACAATAACGTGTTAGGAAAGTACTTTTATCATATTGTCTTGCCAGTGAAGTTTTCCCTCGTTTACAAAATAACGGGCAAATTTGTGTCTAGCAGTCCTAGCAGTCAAACTGCCGCGTGGTATATCTTCTGGACTTATAGATTGTAAAGGTGAATGATAAAGTGTATCTTCAAATCTATAACCGTCGCGTGTACGCACGTAATTATGTAGTACGGTGCATGCTTTGATGATATTTTTCGCGAACTCAATATTTACATCTATAGGTCTATGGAATATTCGCCATTTGTTGCTCAATATTCCGAAAGTGCATTCGATGTAGCGCCTTGCTCTCGATAATCGGTAATTGAAAACTCTTTTTGTGTGTGTGAGTTGTTTTCCACTATAAGGGCGCATCACGTTTGACATGATTGCAAAGGCTTCATCGCCTACAAACACGTGAGGCAATGGTGTTCTATCGATATTTGATATTGGCTTCGGGTTGGGAATATTTAATTTACCATCCATCATTCTTTTATAAAATTCGGAGTGTTGAAAAATCGCTGAATCACTGCTTTTACCATAAGATCCGATATCAACGTATATAAAACAATAATTTGCGTCACACACTGCTAGCAGGACCAAAGAGAAATAAACTTTATAATTAAAATAAAGCGAGCCTGTATGTTCCGGTTGTATTATTTCAATGTGCTTCCCATCAATTGCGCCGATACAGTTTGGGAAGTTGGCGTATTTCATAAAACCTTTTTCTACGTCTTTCCATTTTTCGGTAGTCATTTCAGGCATGCACATAGATTTTAATTTGCTCCACAGCACTTTGCAAACTTGTTCCACTATCTGTATAATAGTCGATTTTCCAAGACGATATCCATAGTGTAATTCTGCGAACGAACAGCCTGTAGCCAAGTATCTGTCAAAAATAAAAATAGCATTATATTATTTCTTTTCAGGTTCTACACTAACAAGAAAATGGAAAAGTATTCGAGACAATTACATAAGGGAGTCTAAACGGCAAAAAAATCTTCCATCTGGGTCTGGATCCTCCAAACATGTACCATATGTATACTTCGCAAAACTAAAATTTCTCGAGAGTTCCGTAGTAAATAAGGATACAGAGAACAACTTTGAAACTCCTGCCGTAACAAATTCTGATTTAAACAATGCGGAAAATGAAGACTTAATACCACCTCCAAAAGAACAAACTGAAGGGACAAGGAAGAAACAAAAAATAAATGCAGTGGATAAACAAATTGTTGATATTTTAGAAAAAAGTTTGCACGCAAGACAACAGCTTCAAACAGCACAACTAACTAATGAAGATGATGATAAATTATTCTGTTTATCATTGTACACTGAGCTCAAGAAGGTACCTGAGAATCGACGGCTGTCAACAAAGATTGAATTGCTCAATGTAATTCAAAAAGCACAGAATCCAGCATTACCACAACAAACAAATCAGTACCAATATCAATAAGCATATTCTACACCGTCTTATTCCGGATACACTACTGCTAGGTCCTCAACATCATCACAACAGTGGTCTGCGACACCACCGGCACCGGCACCACCACCGCCAACGTCGACGTGGGTGCCGTCACCTTCAAGCCAAGATTCGAACAGCCTTCATTTATTTGAATAAATTTACTTACCTTAACGTTATAACGAGTTATTCTTCTGGTGAAACTGAGTCTCTTAATATTGTTGAATTACCCGTTATGTCAGTTTTTATAATACTCAGTAATTCATCAAATGATTTCACAGACATTCCTAAATAATTAAAGAACTTAGGTCAATATTGTCTTAATTTTGGATATAATGTAACAAACGACCCATGCGTCAGTCTATCTCTCAGTATAGGGTGCACCCAATATTCTCTTTGTCTTCGTCGTCTTTTATAGCGACGGTAGAGGAGCCACACACAAGCAATCTCTTCGACGTCCATTTTCGAACTGAGCCAAAAGTATGTTCGCCCTACTAACGCTCGTTGAACGCCGTGCTAAGCGCGGTGTGTGTACGCGACCAACGCGCGCTCAACGCAACGCCGAGCACCCAGTATGTACTTGCCTTAAGAAGCAGTCAAATCATCTCGATTGCATCAACTGCATCGATTTAGCATTAAAGTTGGGACCGAAGCTATGTAAAAGTCTACCTGCTTTCCATGCATTTACAGGTTGTGATTACACTGCGGCATTTTATAATAAAGGAAAAGTTAGACCATTTAAAATATTTTACAAAAATCAGCTGTATCAGACTATTTTTGCTTCATTAACTGATGAAGCCGATATTTTCCTTAATGAAAAAATGACAGCTGTTCAAAAGTTTACAGCAAAAATCTATGGCGTGAATCACTGCCAGTCAGTTAATGATGCACGAATTCGTATTTTTATGAAAAAGTACGGCGCAAAAGAAGACAAGGAACAAAAATAAAAAGACATATTTGCTTGATTCGCAGCCAATTGCTGGTTCTTCCGGGAAGTGTAATTTCTATGCCTTTGACTCTAACTCCATAGACGTCAGCTCAGATGATCAAAGATCACAATGTGAAAAAATTGAAGAATGTGTATCTATTAAAGGTAAGGGCAAAGGAAAGAAAAGTAAACCAAAGATTTGATTGATAGGCAGTGTTAAAGCCGAGAAATCTATAAATAAGAAAACCCAAAGAAAGTCACAAGAAAGTATTAGACAATTGATAGGGGCAGTGTTAAAGCCGAGAAATCTAAAAATAAGAAAACCCAAAGAAAGTCAAAAGATACTACAAGTGTTTCGGACGTCATGAGTTTCTCTCATGTATCATTGTCCTGGCCGCTTCCACAAATGTTCTATTTTCTCTCTCAGCCTTTCCACTTTGCTCTGGAGTGTATGGTACTGTAGTTTTGTGTGTTATTCCACGTCTTGTAAACATTTCCTTCACATACCTGTTCACAAACTCCAGGCCGTTATCACTTCTGACTGTCTTCACCTTGCGAGCTAAAATAAGTTGCAACGAATCCATTGCTAGATTAATAAAATAAAATATAAAACTATTTTATTTCTTACGAAAAAAAAATAATACAAAAAAATTAACTTATTTCTAGTTTTGAACGATCTATTGTTAATATTTTACATGCATTTTGTACTTTTTATGTGTGTAAGAAAGAACCCCTCGTTCTCGAAGGTGAAGACCTCTTACTAGATATGGATTGTGAAAAAAAATAAAAAAAACAAAATTGTCGAGGCAAATGTCCGCACAGGCATCTATTTATACACCGTGACTTTTTAGTCGTCTTACAACGGCAGCTAATCGATAAGAATTTGAAATGAAATGTTGGTTACACAGTAGATGGTAACTTCGAGCAGAATCAGGAAATAATGAACAGCTCTTTCACTACATTCTGTACTGTGTTTTATTTTGTGATATCAAATGAATCAAATCATCAGACTTCTACTAACTAAAATTCACCTTTTTACCTTTTGGAGCCCTTACCGCGGTAACTCTTTCTAACAATAATATTGTAGGCACCTTTGTGCCTATATCCGGTCTTCATAAATGTGTTCTTTCATATCTATTTCTTCATTGTTGATTGATATAAATCGATTAAGTCATAGCTACACAGTATTCGCGAAATTGAATGAAACAAGGAGTTGAATGACCTTTCTTGACGATGACATTAAATTCTAAGCAGAATGTTTTTTTTTTTTTTTTTTTTGTGAATGGCATCTCGCAGTTCAGCCTAGGAGGCTGTTGACTGCTTAACCGGTCAAATCCCTGTGGATGCCTAGAGTTTAAGGCCTCCAGCCAGGGGCAAAAAAGCTTACAAACTAAGCGACTGCGCTAAGGGCACCCCCTGTGGGGTACGAGCCTCGGCTTAGGGCGTCGCTGACTAACAGCAAAGGGACAGGCTGGATCATGGTTTAAGGGGCGTTTTAACTTAAACGCTCAGCTACGCGGGCTGGCTAAGCAAGGGTCGGGGGGGGGGGGGTTTGAATTTCTACGCGTGCGCGTACCTAGGCGGCGAGGTTTCGGAAGTTTCCGTATGTGTCTGTGTTTTCTAAGAGTGCTAGTTTCCCTACGGCTCTCTTGGAGCACTGTGATGGGGTCGTCAGGAAGGGTCAGGGTGTGTCTTGGCCGGCGGAGTTTACTCATCCGCGAAGGTTCGTATCGGACGGCCGATACGATCAATGGGTTGCAGTGCTTGATTGCACCGTCAAAGTGACGCTTTGTAAGGCGTTTGAGAAATTGCGCCACGGTAGGCACTTTGAGATCGACGTGTAACATTTCGTTACGAACGTAGAAGGGCGCACCGGTTATTCTACGGAAAAACTTGTTCTGCAGGGTCTGCATTCTGTGGATGAAGCGGGGCTTTGCGTGGGCAAAAATGGCTCCCGCATACGTCATGATGGGACGGATCACTCCTGTGTAGAGGCGCAGTTTAGCTTTGAGAGCTAACTTGCTTGACGCATTGGTCAGGAAGTAGAGGCGGCTCATAGCGAAGGCGGCTCTGCCGCGGGCCGCTTTGATGTGTGGAGCGAACGTGAGGTGTTTATCTAAGATTACTCCTAGATACTTGGCTTGCTCTTTCCAAGGAATAGGCTTGCCGTTCATGGTGACAGGGGGGGGAGTGCCAGGCTTGTGGCGTGGTCTACTGAACAGCACCGCCTGGCTTTTGTCCGGGTTCACTTCGATTCTCCACTTCCGGAACCAGTCAGCTAAGTTATTGACTGCCTCCTGTAGGGTTCGGGCAATGGTTCTAATGTCACGGCCTGTATAGTATATGGCCGTGTCATCAGCGAAGAGTGCAAGTTTAACTTTTCGGGACTTGGGAATATCGCTCGTGTACAGCGAGAAGGCGAGTGGGGAGATGACAGAGCCCTGAGGGACTCCCGCAGTGATCGGGTGTGGGTCAGACAATGACTTGCCGATGCGGTAACGAAAGGTGCGGTTCGACAGAAAGTCTCGCAGGATGAGTACGAGACGATCCGGCACTCCTAGTTGGTATAGCTTATATATTAAGCCATTGTGCCAGACTTTGTCGAAGGCTTTCGCTATGTCAAAGAAGAGCACCCCCGTTGGGAGTTTGCGTTGGAACCCAACGCTTACGTCCTCAACGATACGGTGCACTTGGTGGACACACGAGTGTTGGTTTCTAAATCCAAACTGCTCGTTAGGTATAAGGCTCTTTCTCTCGACATAATCTTTGAGACGCTTATGAATAAGTCTCTCATAGATTTTGCCGAGAGAGGTGAGGAGGCTGATCGGTCTGTAGCTCGAGGGCTCCGATTTAGGTTTACCTGGTTTGGGTATGCCGATGACTGTGGCTTCTTTCCAGGCTTGGGGAAAGATGTTATTGTTCAAGGCGCCATTGAAGATGGCTACCAATAGAACAATCATCTAACCAGAATGGAGTATCCCAGTCAATTTATAGAGAAAAATCTTGCAATAAAGAAAATATAGGTAAATGCATATAATGTACTTACAGCGTACAAATAAAGAAGAAAGTCGTTACTTTTTTTGTCGTGATTACTTGCCACGCAGTGAAGAACATCTATTGGAAGAAATTGTTTCACCCGTAGAAAAGGAAAGGTCTAGGCGTGAGCGTAAACAAACTGATTTCTACAAGTGTGCAATTGGACCAAAGTGAGTGTGACCCCACCACATATGGTGAGGCCATGAGCCGAAGTGATGCGGGTAAGTGGAGTGCAGCTATTGCTAGGGAACTTAAGACTCTGAGTGACAATAATACATGGGAAGTTTGTAATTTACCTGTAGGTGCTAAGCCTATAAGCAGTAGTGGTGGATAATATATCACATAGCAAAATATAGCACCGTGCTTTTTATACATATCATATAGCAAATGATATCGTGGCTCACACTTGTTGCTACTTGCTAAGTTGCTAACTTGCTAATAAAAATATCACACGCGTTCTGTCTCTGTCCGTCTCGCGTAGCAACTCGCATCATGCATGAATCGCAATCGCAGCAAATAGCAGACTAGCAGAGTAGCAGACACGGCGCGGCGGTGGGCGGGGCGGCCAGTCGTCGCATGCTTGAGTTTGATATCGGTCGCTCGCGCTAATATTTTTCGCACCGCGTACTTGCGATCTCAGGCGGCTCACGTACGTAAACATAGACATATCACGCTGTTTTAGTTCATGTTTTACTGTGTTAAACTGTACAGTGCTTAATTAATAGTGATAGATTGTGTATAATAGTGTAAGGACGAAAATGTCTATTGCTCTATGCTTAATTAATAGTGATTTGCCAATATGGAACTTTTTTGATAAGTCCATTGATGGCTGTAAAACTGCTACGTGTAATTACTGTCGTCGGCAGTTGTCGTTTAGGACGAGTGTTACAAAGGAGATCATTCATTTCGTACCCAAAACTGAAAATGCCGGCCAGAGTAAAAAAATAGTAGATTCTTGTAGATAATAATGCCCTGAAGATTTTTTACTATTACAAGAATCGTCTACAGTTAACCCCCAGGCTGCTATTTGACTTTGAAAATACAAAAAAATCCAACAATGTTTGGAGCATTCCATTACGTCCCCAAACTGGAGAAGGCAGGCGCTGCCTTCAAACGACTCCTATCTAACCTGGGAAGTCATCAAATGACCCTCCCCCCTCCCGATGTGGGTTAGCAGCGTGAGGGAAAGTTAAACTCCTACTGACTTAAACCGATCATGTGCCTTCTTAAGCTCTTTATGTATGTACCAGGGCCGCGGTAAGTCGCGCAAACAATCCCGCAGCCCCGGCAAGCCTTGGCCCTGATGGGCCCCACTGGGGCCCATTGGGGGTTGCTGACGCCATAGTAAACATATCGTCGATTTTCGTCGAGGATAAAGCCCTAATTATTTTTTTACTATTATAAGGAACGTCTTCGGTTAACCCCCAGACTGCTATTTGAGTTTAAAGTGTGAGTACCCTGCATAAATTAAAAAAAATCTATACTTGAATATTACGGGAAATAACGTCCACAGTATTTTTTTACTGACCGAACGTCTACGATACCCCTCCTGCTACACCGAGGAGCCTCTAACTGATTTAAACCCATCATGTTCCTTCTGACCATTTACCAGGGCCGCGGTAACTATTTCGAACAATCCCGCAGCCCCGGCAGGTTTTGGCCCTGGTGTGCCCCACTGGGGTTTGCTGACTCTCTGTGGAGGGTGCGGAACAATGCACGCCGCCGACGCCTGTTGTCTCCAAGGAGACGGAGGGACGGTGAGCCACCCCAAATTATATATGGGCGAGGGGGAATGGGATGTCTTCGTCTCCTTTTGCGAAGCATGCCAGAGAAAGAGGCGGTATAATAACTGAGAGTTCGCGCCTCTTATCCTAGCCACTGCGGTGGACGTGGAAGACACCACGCGCGTCGGGTATCGAGACGACTGCCAGCCACCGTAGACGTGGGTCTGTGGGCGATGAGTTTCGGAAAGCTCACCGTCCCTCCGATTCCATGGAGACAACAGGCCCGTGTCAGCGGCGAGCGTTGTTCCAATCCCTCCACAGAGAGTCAGCAAACCTCAGGCCCACCAGGGCCAAAACCTGACGGAGGATTGCTCGAAAGAGTTACCGCGGCCCTGGTACATGGTCAGAAGGAACATGCTGGGTATAAATCACTAAGTCTCTTCGGTGAAGCAGTGGCGGGGAGAGCTGTACGAGGACGTTATTTCCCGTAACATTCAAGTATAGATTTTTTATGCACGGTACCTCACACTTTTAACTCAAATAGCAGTCTGGGGGTTAACCGAAGACGTTCCTTATAATAGTAAAAAATCATTAGGGCATTATCCTCGACGAAAATCTACGATATGTTTACTGTGGCGTCAGCAACCCCCAATGGGCCCCAGTGGGGCCCATCAGGGCCAAGGCTACCCGGGGCTGCGGGATTGTTCGAGCGACTTACCGCGGCCCTGGTACATAAAGAGCTTAAGAAGGCACATGATCGGTTTTAGTCAGTAGGAGTTTAACTTTCCCTCACGCTGCTAACCCACATCGGGAGGGGGAGGGTCATTTGATGACTTCCCAGGTTAGACAGGAGTCGTTTGAAGGCAGCGCCTGCCTTCTCCAGTTTGGGGACGTAATGGAATGCTCCAAACATTGTTGGATTTTTTTGTATTTTTAAAGTCAAATAGCAGCCTGGGGGTTAACTGTAGACGATTCTTGTAATAGTAAAAAATCTTCAGGGCATTATTCTCTACAAGAATCTACCATTTTTTTACTCTGGCACTTTCATTTTTGGGTACAAAATGTTCGAGACTCGAATGATCTCCTTTAAAATCACACCGTAAACAAAAACATATTTCGGTGTACAACAATCTAATGAGTTTTGGAAAAACTCTCAAATCAACAGCACCTGAAACAGTGAGTACCATTCCCTTGTCGTCTGAAATCTAAGGTTTGCATGTGGAAAATGTTGTTGATAGGAATAGGAAGAGGAACACTGCATGCCTTGGTGTTAATAGTGATGGTAATGTTAATGAACCTCCTAAAAAAGTTCAGAGAGGTATGCACGCATACCTGCCAAAAAAACTCAGACCAGAGGAAAGGAACAAAATTGACTTTTGCCTTTTAAAAATGATTTTGTACGATTTTCAACCCCTTTCTATTGTAAATGACATAGGTTTTCGTGAGTACACGCATGCATTGAATCCTAATTATGAAATACCGGACCGAAAAACTTTGTCAGTTATTCTTCTGCCAAAAGTGTATGAGAAGAGGCTAGCAGAACTCAAATCATTCGTTCAGTTGAATGCAAAATCAGTTTGCATTACAATTGATTATTGGACTTCCCGTACTATGGACAGTTATATGGGTATAACGGCGCACTTCATGACGGAAGACCCTATTGAATTAAAATCAGTGCTGATTCAATGTGGCGAATCGGAAGGCCATCATACCGGCATAAAAGTACATAGTGAACTGAAACGATTATTAGAAAACTGGGGTATTTACGAGAAAGTAAACTTTTTTGTCAGTGACAATGCCTCGAACATGGAGAGTGCTGCTAAATATTTTGAGCTAGATGGCTGGGTTCATTTTGGATGTTTTGCGCATAAATTGAACCTCGTCGTTCAAGACGCACTTGCCGAAATAAAAGGCACTGTAGAGAAAGTGCAAAGAATTGTAAACCACTTCAGAAAAAGCACTATATCGAAAGAAAAATTATTAAAATACCAAACAAACCAACAAAATGTAAATCAACCCAAAAGTGTTATAAAATCGGTCCCTACGTTGGAACTCGGTTTATCTTATGCTGGATAGGTTCGTAGAGATAGGAGAATGGTTGCGAACTACCATTCCTGATTTAGGAACCGATCTTTCAATAATAACGATTGAAGAGTGGAATTGTATAGAACAAATTTGTGTCATACTCAAACCCTTTTATGAAGCTACCGTAGAGATGAGTGCCGAAAATTATTTAGTCGCGAGCTAGGCAAATGTTTTAAGTTCCAGCCTCATAAAACATGTGAAAACTACACCAAGCTGCCAGAATTATACCTCCCAGTCAGAAACCTAGCCAAAAAGTTAAAAGAAGGTATGATAAAAAGACTGGGAGATTTAGGAAAAAAAATGAAACCATAAGTTTGAGTACAGTTTTGGACCCTAGGTTTAAACTAAAGCTATAAAAGACCTAGAACGCATCGAAGAACTTAATTAATATTAAAAAAGAAAATTACTTATGAAATAAACATGAAAGTCACTTACTTCACATTACCATCTCTATGCAGACGATTTGCAGCTTTAACAACATTGTAACCTTAAGGAGCTTCCTAGGGCAATTGATGCCATCAATAATGATCTTGACAAGGGCTAAGAGCTTTGACGACTTTTAGTCAACCCCTCTAAATCTCAAGCTATCATTGTTGGTGTCAGATATTTTCTAAATAGATTGCAATCTCCTCCACCACTCTAGTACGATAATGTCATTATAAATTACTCTTCGCATGTCAAAAACCTGGGTGTGCTAATGGATTGTCACTTGTCTTGGGGTAAACACATTGCGGAAGTAAGCAGGAGAGTATTTTGCACGTTTCAGTCTCTTAAACGGCTCCAAAGTTCCTGCCTTTTTCAACCAAAATTACTCTCTTACAAGAAGCAGATGTCATATCTTATTATTCATTCCTCACATGCAGCATTGTTTGTTGAAACCTGGGCATGTCGTAGAGACACTTTTGAACTCGATGGTTTTAATGAGGTGTGTAGATCAGATGGTCCAGCCATATCTAATGCAAATCCAGATTGGGGATCTATCGCGTATGTACGTCGCAATCTTAAGGATGCCGTTAGAGACGGATCATGTGTAAGATATTATTTAAATAACCTAGAAGCTGCAAACGGCCATCGTGAATGCTTGCATTTTGAAATCTTTAATGTTAGAGTGATAACGTATATAGGACACCACAATGTTAAATTAATATTGCAATAGAGTGCAACTACAATAGGTATAATTCATGTTCTCGTCTGATTGTTGTGGGAGACTTCAATATCGATTTTATAATGAATCCCCAGAATTTATTTTCCACATATTTTTCATCCAAAACATGTTTCCGTTAATAAACACAAGCACTACACGAAGTAATACAATTATAGATAACGTTTTTTCGAACTTTAATGTTCAATGTGATACAATTCACTCCTTTTTCAGTCACCATTTACGGATTTGGTTCAAAGGATTTGTTTGTTATTCTGAGAAATCAGGATGCTTTGTCTTTCGATCACGAAATATTGTTCAACATACTTGTTATTCGACTGGGCCTTTCAGACGAAGACAGTGTTACCGTGAAAGAATTTTGTCGAAGATTTACACGGGCAGTTCAAAAGAGGTGGTTACGATCCCACAGGAATAGTGAAGTTTTTAGACGTGATTACAGTAGTTGGCTTGAGGCAAATATTAACTGGCCAAACTACGTGCAAACCAATTTGCTCATTCAAGAATCAACAAGTGAAAATATTCCTACTGAACCTGTACCATCAACTTCAACAATGAAATCAACTTCAACGATGACAAAAAGATCTCGAAAGCCGTTTGAAGATCTAAGTAACAAGCAGAAAAAGAGACGATCTGAAGAACATATAGGCGATGACTCTAATGAAGTGGCTTATTCAGCTGCAGCACTTTTGAAAGGAGATGGTCGTGAGGATATTACATCTGTTATTGTACATATGCTCCAAAATCCAGAAGCAGCAGCAAAAATTAAGGAAATGTTGAACAAACCAGCTCCTTCAACAATATTTTCACCAGAAAAAGCACTGGGTTTGCTCATTAAAACTATCGAAATGGCAATATATCACATTAAGGGAAACGACTATTCGAGAAGGTTCAAAGGAGATATTATATCCTTCTTACTATAAAGTGAAAAAAGCTAAGCTACAGTGCTACCCTCCGAAGACATTTGTGACTGTAACGGATTCATCTGCTAAGATTGCACTACAAGCGTTACTAGATTTAACAGTGAACAGAATTTTTGAAACTATTCGTAGTCCTGATGCGATACAAGATAAACAATTGATATTAATATCAAAGTGGGGATTTGACGGTGCATCTAACCAAAGTAGATATAAGCAAAACAGAGAGTGGTCGAGATGATTCCAGCATATTTATGACGTCTTTGGTTCCATTAAAGTTTAGTTTTGTGAAGGAAACCAAAGACGTTGTTATAAATGAAAAACTGCAATGGATTATGAAATTGAAGCTCTCGTTCCCTCAAAATATCAAGGACATGAAATTAGTCACAAAATCTGTCTGAAGCTAAGTCAAATGCGGCCTGCTACCTGTGTTTGGCTAAGCCTACAGAAATGAATAAGTTAGATGTCATTGCGTCAAAAACCATTCCTTCTGGTGTGTATGAGTTCGGATTATCAACACTTCATGCCCGCATTAATGTGATGGAATGTCTTTTACACATAGCGTATCGTCTCGACTTCAAAAAGTGGTCTGCAAGAGGAGAAGGTCATCAAGAGTTATTGCATTCACGAAAAAAACTCATTCAAGATCGATTCAAAGATCATCTCAATATTTTGATTGACATCGTTAAGCAAGGATCAGGCACAACTAATGACGGCAACACAGCAAGGCGGTTTTTTGAATTTTCTGATAAAACTGCAGCGATCACTGGGTTAGATGAAGACCTAATACGCAGATTTTTTGTGATTCTGCAAGCTGTCACATCTGGAGAGATTGTAGACGTGCCGAAATTTAAAGAATACGCTAGAACAACCGCTGAAAAATACGTGGAACTGTATGATTGGTACTATATATCATCAACCGTCCACAAATTGTTGATTCACGGAGGGGAAATAATTGCAGAAAATACTATTATCCAATTGGAAGTCTTTCGGAAGAAGCTTCAGAGGCCCGAAACAAAGACTTTAGGAGGTTCAGAGAACACCATTCGAGGAAAAAGAGTCGACAAGCATCAAACGAGGTTATCCTTTCACAAGACCAAAATTAGATGCCCGCAAGCGGCAGACATACTTTAAGGAAACATTAGAACTATTATTATTATTATCCACTGGGACATTATAGGCCTTTCAGAAGTGCGAAGGGAAGGGGAGGAAAGAGCTGATAATATTTTCCTTCATGTTGGTGTAGACAACGGTCTTCATGGAGTAGGCTTTCTAGTTGCAAAAAAAATGTAAAAACAACATAATAGAATTCAGAGGATACTCAGAAAGGATTGCCGCTCTTAAGTTCAGACTAACAAGCACCAAAACTTTGATACTTATCCAGACATATGCACCGACATCTGCATAATCTGATGAGGATGTTGAAGATTTTTACTTTTACGATCTGCTGAACCAGGCTTGTGAAGACAACAGGGGAACATTCAATTTTGTTCTAGGTGATTTTAATGCTAAAATCGGTGCTCGACAACATAATGATGATGGCAGAATTATCGGCCCACACGGATTAGGCAATCGCAACGAAAGGGGCAGCCGTCTTCTCCAATTTTCCTGCGGGTAAATGTTGAGTATCAGCAACACCTACTTCACAAAAAAAGCCGCAGCGTCAAAAAAAAGTCTTATACTATGGCACGAAAAACAAATTTTGTATAACATGTACCCGAGCAGCAAACAAAGGACTTGAGCCGCCAGATCATACATGCTATAAAAACTTTAGTGGCCCTTCAACTGCCATGGAAGCAGCTATTATAACGGAAGGTTTCAAATGTTCCGTGTCTGACCATGGTCTCATATATTCCCATTTGATTGCTGATCGAGACGCGAGTACTTATGCTTCTATAAGAAATGCTCGGCCTTACGAAAATCTTACAGTGGGAAAAATAGAGTGTTAAAATCTTTCTTCAAACACCTTCTATCACACATCAAAGGAAGAAAATTAAAAAAAGAAAAATATTTAAGAATACGTTGGGGAGTCGACGCGTCATTAAAGTATTTGACAAAAGAAGATATTCCATTTGAGGAAAAAGTTAAAATTATTAAAAGTGACATTCAAAATGGACCATATCATGTATTCGGTGACCACAGCCATTGTCCATCATAATTTGTAAAAAAAAAAATATCACAGAAAAGGACAATGCTATTCTTTGTATGGAAGTTGGGCTCAAGAGTTGCCCACAGTAACTGCATAGTGTATTTTGTTCCATAGGCTTATAATAGGTCCCAGACCGAAATATTTCGAAATCTATCCCAGGAGTCCTGAGAAAAACTGGTTTGACTCTTATTCAATATTACGAAAAATATGCTTACGAACTCTTAACTTTTCCACTTTTATTACCTTAATTGAAATGCATTATAATATTAATCGACAAATATTCGAAAATACAAGGTATTGAACGAGATTTTTTTTTTACCGACTTCAAAAAATGGAGGAGTTTTTCAGTTCGTTTGTATTCTTTTTACGTAAGTACGTGCATAACTCCGTCGTTTACCAACCGATTTAAACAATCATTTTATTGTTTGAAAGGATTTACTTTCCAAATGGTTCCTTTGTTATTCGGTTCAGGGTCTGGTGATAGAAACCTTAAAACAATAGGGAACTCTCGGAAAAATTGTTAGCGCATATCGAATAAAAACTTGTCATTCGGGTATATGTCTCCGACACCAAAAAACAGTGGAGGTTAAGACCAGACCTGACGATGGAGACGTCAGCGAGACGAGGGAACTCCTCAACGGCATCTATTTACTACCTCGTGTTCGAGCTTATTTTATTCGTCTTGATAAGATTTTTCCATTGCCATTACGGATATAAGTTGCATGGCGCTACACGAACTTAGGACTGATTGTGGTAGATAGAGACTGAAAAGCAAGAGAAACAACAGTTACCTTTAAACGTCTATTTCTGTTTTTTTTTTTTTTTTTTTATCCTGTTAACATTGAAACCACTAACTATCTGAATGCTATTTCAAGAAAAGAGGTTGTTAGGTTTGTGGCTACTTAAAATGGCTTGCTAACAATGGCTGGCTAACATTAGAACCGGTTTTTCTCGGGACCTCTGGGACCGTTTACAAAAATATTTGGATTCCGTCTTAAGAGTGAAGTAAAGAACCTATTTTAACCATTCCCACTACTGGGCAAATGGCTTGGGCTTTATAAAGTGACTGTTCAAGTTTAACATTAGAACCGGTTTTTCTCGGGACCTCTGGGACCGATTTTCAAAATATTTGGATTTCGTGATAACAGTGAAGTAAAGAACCTATTCTAGCCATTCCCACTACTGGGCAAATGGCTTGGGCTTTATAAAGTGACTGTTCAAGTTTAACATTTGAACCGGTTTTTCTCGGGACCTCTAGGACCGATTTCCAAAATATTTGGATTTCGTGTCAACAGTGCAGTAAAGAACCTATTTCGACCACTTTCACTGCTGGGCAAATGGCTCAGGCTTCGTTAAGTGACTATCTATGGAGAACATTTGAATCGGTTTTTCTCGGGACCTCTAGGACCGATTTCCAAAATATTTGGATTTCGTATTAACAGTGAAGTAAAGAACCTATTCTAACCATTCCTACTAATGGGCAAATGGCTTGGGCTTTAGAAAGTGACTGTTCAAGTTTAACATTAGAACCGGTTTTTCTCGGGACCTCTGGGACCGATTTCCAAAATATTTGGACTTCGTGCAAACAGTGAAGTAAAAAACCTATTCTAACCATTCCCACTTCTGGGCAAATGGCTTGGGCTTCATAAAGTGACTATCTATGGAGAACATTTGAACCGGTTTTTTTCGGGACCTCTGGGACCGATTTCAAAAATATTTGGATTTCGTGTTCAGGGTGCACTATGGAACCAGCTGGAACTACTTCCACTGCTGGGCAAACTTAGAGCCCAGACCCTGGCATTGTCCTTTGTCCCCGAACTTACAGCATTTGGAATATTCCAGAAAATTAGATTTAGCTTCTAAAAAAGCAGAAAGTTTTAATGCCAGAGTTGCAAAACTTGTAGGAGGAAAGAGTATCAATTATGCTATGAAAGGCTCCTACAGTGGACGATGTGCAGGCGCAGCTGTTTTATTTAATACCGGCACACTGCAAACAGCCGTACACAAATTTATTTTTAAAACAGACGCAAACGCAGAAATTTTACAATTAGAAAGTAGACGAAATAAAATTAATAAAAAAAGAATAAATATTAAGGAAAAAAAGGCACAACAAAGCTGCATCTCATTCGCGCATCAGCATCCTTCTGCACATTATGGTGCCACATGCCATAAACCGGATATGGATGTCGAGGAATACTGCAGAGCTAAGGAAATTTTCCTCAAGAGGCCCAATATTGCAGAGTGCAAGCCAACTCTGGTAAGAAACCAGACGAAAACTGCTTACAGCTTCTTGGTTTGCCAGAGTTTGCAAGCGGCGCGCTAGCACGAACTGTGCCCCTCTTGTTCACGTAGTGGGGTAGCAGAATTGCGAAACTCTGTATGTAAGTCACACGCGCATGCCAACAGCAACAACACACGCCACGGACAGGTCAAGCGCGCCGAGTCATCAAAATTGCACTCGTCGCCTGCCGTCGCCACTACTAGTGATGCGTCACCGTGCCCCACCCTACCCGAGTCCCCTGCCTTCGGGACGCCAACTTCTAAGAGTAAAAAGTTTATGCCTTTTAAGCTCAAACATATACCTGTAAAATATTATTTGATAAAAATAAATACACCGCGACTTTTTAGTCGTCTTACAAAGGTGGTCCACTCAATGTATCCGACATAAAATACCACTAGGCACGATTATTATTTTTACAGCATTAATTAAGATAATAGGTGCAAAGAAAAATAATTAATACATTAGAAATAAGAAACATCCTGTTAATAATGTTTACGTATCAAACGGTAGAAAGTAGGTAACTTCCCAGCGCTCGAGTCGAGTGATCGTTCCATCTCCATTTTTTACGAGACAAAATATCATAAGCCAATCTAGCACAGTCCACGTAGACTGTCATCCAATGAGATTCATTCCACGAGCGGCACAACGGCACCGCCAAAGACGACGACGGCACTTTTCAAAGAGTCCACGTGGACTTTGATAAATGCCGCCTTTTACTTAAAAATAGGTTTTAAAGGTCACTCTGTGGCTCAGTTGTCGTCCGAACACCGGAAGTGGAAGTGTGCGCGCACTACCGGTAATCAAGTGTTGTTCGCGATCGCTACGAGTGAATAGGGTATACGTCTTGCATGATAAGTGATAGGAACCGTCGCTGCTCGAATATCGAGTACCTACAAATGGTACGCGTGTACGCAATAGCTGGTGACAATTTAAGGGAAGCAAGAAGATAATAATAATGTTACGGAACCGAGGAGTGATCAACCCACACGAAATAATTGTGTTGCGCGCGGCGCGTGTGACTGTTGTGCGCCCTGAGCCGCGTGGGGCTACCGGTAACCCAGCGAGCGGTACACATTTATCGCGCGCAAGTACGTCGAGTGACAGAGGCCTGATATGAAATGAAATGCCCGTAAAAGTATGAAGGAAGAATTGGAATTAAGTGTTACAAGTTAAGTAAGAGTGCAAGTTTACAAACTGCTGCATAATGAGAACATTAAGATTGCAATAGTAAGAAACTTATTTTGCACTAGGGTGAATGAACTTTGATAAAGACGCCGCGCCACGCAGCGCCGCGCCGCTCCATTGATACAAGACTCGGGCCGCGCTCACTACAGGGTGTTTTTATAATCTATGTCATGCGTCATAATAATGAATTAATTTTTATTTTTGGATTATTCAAATGTCATAAATATATATATTTTTTTAATGAACGTGTTCTAGTCATTGGATACATGAAGTGGGCTGCCGTTGTAAGACGACTAAAATGTCACGGTGTATAACTACCTCCGAAAGGTTATTGAACTTTTACTAAATTCTGAATTTATGCAGGAGTTAGTGATTTATTTTTTCTGTAACATCTTGATCTTTCTTTCTGTATTACTATATTAATTAATTGGAAATATACTGTATTTTAACAATAAAAAATAAAAACCAGATACTGTAAGTACGAACAAGGAGTGCGGGGGGGTGCAAACCGGACAATTCGCGCGGGGCAGTGCTGTTGTCTATTGTCTTTCGAGGTGAATTGTCGCTCGCGCGCAATTAAAACATTGTTTTTGTTAAATATATAAAAAACTCGAAGTGCTTCTAAATGCCCACTATTTGGTGAATGTTGTGAGTTAAAGAAAAATGTTCTACCTACCTACGAAGATGTTGTGAAACATTACGAATAGACGAGGCAAAGCATGAAAACGAGCAAACAGGAGCCCAAATTTTCAGAAATTTAACAGTGACGAGTACCAGAATTATACAAATGTTAAAAACTTACCACGAGAAGCGGAAAAATCTTCTTAAGTCGATGAAAAAGAATTCCCAGCAAACTTTAGAAAATTTTATGAAAAATAAAAAGTTACTTTTTGATATATCAGCTTGTAAATGCTAAGATTTTAGCTGTTGCACGTGTCCAAGAGAAAAGAAGGTCCCTGTTGATGATGAGACGGCCCGCCCCACAGTAGATCGACGCCATACAAGCGTTGGGACATAGGATATTTAAATATCCAAATGTCAATTTTTGAAAAACGAGTTATGCCATCGTATTTGTCTTCTTATTAGCTGTTAAAAATGTTACTAGCATTTTCTGATTGGACTCTTACATCGAGAGCTATAGCGCAAAATGTGATTTAAATGTATGGGAAGTGACTTAAAAACTGATGTATCTCGACATTCCCTTCGCCTTTCGACTTGATTTTTTTATATGGTAATAAGACATATATTTCGCACATTTTCTTCAAACAAACATGGTGCGATAAATGTGCCCGTTTTAAGATACAAGTATAGACCGATTTTTGCAATATCATCTACGTATTTATTTATAAGTTTCACATATTTTATCTCTGAATCTCACTTCAGTGGTGACTCACTGATATGGTCAGGCCATAACTCATTGGTGCACCGATAATATAATCTCTGGAAATAATTATATACTACTAATGAGATAATTTGTTAATTTTTGGTAATTTGTTATTACCTAAATTTTAATGAGGTGATTAGCTATTTTTTTGAAAAATTAGCTAATTACTTATAAAAGACCGTTTTATTGTTTACAATAAGAACTCGAATCGATTTTTAACATACCTACCCTCATTAGTGCCAATTTTGGAAACCATATAAATAGGTGCATTACTTGAAGAGCATTAGTTGTAATTTCATCCTCATCCGAGTGTTGTCATTATGTCTTTTCACGGTTTCGGTACTTACCTCGACCTTTACATTTCTCTACGTGAAGGTGGTGATATTCGGGACTATAATCAATTATTTACGTCTCTGAAAACCAATAGTGATTTTCAGTTAAGAGACGCAGTTGAAAAAGAACTTAAAGAATGGTGTCGTAGATTTTGTTATCGGATCTATGCTAAATGGATGAAATCTTCAAGAAATCAAGAAGCATTTATGCGGAAGTATTCCTCCTGGTTGCAAGCAGATATCAAATGGCCAGAAAATTGGAAAGAGAATGTTATTATACCCGAAGAAGAAATAGACGAGGCATCTGAAGAACCAACAGCGACAACATCCGATTCTTTCACAAATGTTGTG
This sequence comes from Helicoverpa zea, assembly GCF_022581195.2. Lineage (NCBI taxonomy): Eukaryota > Metazoa > Arthropoda > Insecta > Lepidoptera > Noctuidae > Helicoverpa > Helicoverpa zea. The sequence goes on along the minus strand of NC_061480.1, from coordinate 7,091,167 downwards.
ATGAATCCGGAATGTCGGGTTTCCGACGCATCTACATCTACTTCGATAGAAAGCCGCAAACCTTTTGAAGAATTATCGAACAAACAAAAAAGAAGACGCACAGAATCGAGTTGCAGCTCCTATAGCACGGAAGAAATCGTCTTCTCTGCTCAAACGAGCCTCAAATCATCTGGAAAAAAAGATGTGGCTGAAATCCTGCAGTACCTTTTAGAAAATCCAGAGCAAGTCTCTAAAGTAAAGCAGTTTATTCAATTTGGAGAAATGAAAGAAATATCATCCCAAAAAGCTTTGGCATTATATGTCACTTTAAGACTATCAAAGTTTCGATACATAACACTAAGAGATTTCAGTGAAAAGGAAGGAATTTGTAAATACCCTAGTTATTATAAACTTCAAGAAGAGAAGAAAAAGTGCTACCCTGACAACAGTGCTGTAACAATAACAGAAACTTCTGTTAAGATTAAACTTCAAGCTCTGTTAGATTTAACTGTAAATAGACTTATTCAGTGTTTGGACATAAGTCTTGACAAAGATGAACTCCTGCTAAGAGTAATGAAATAAGCAAATGGGGGTTTGATGGAGCCTCAAATCAAAGTGTACATCAACAAAAGTCGGATTGTTCAAATCAAGAACTACAAAGCGTGTTCATGGCGAGTCTTGTGCCATTGAAGCTCACAACTCAAGATGGATGTATTATTTGGCAAAACCAACGGCCTTCATCAACGTCTTTCTGCCGACCCATTATGTGTAAGTTCATGAAAGAAACGGAGTTTAATGTTAAAAACGAAATGACTAATATAGAAACAGAAATAGAAAGTTTAAATCCAACGAAATGTGAAAATGCAACTATCAAGCATAAATTGCTCTTGACAATGATAGATGGAAAAGTGGCATCCTATATCTCTGGCACTTCTACAGCAGTTTGCGATTTGTGTAAGGCGCGTCCGAAGGAAATGAACAATATAGAATTGGTTCAGAAAAAACCAGTGGACGAAGATATGTATAAATATGGATTAAGCAGTCTTCATGCATGGATCCGTGCCATGGAATGTTTGCTTCATATAGCATATAGATTAGACATTAAATCTTGGCAATCAAGAGGAGACGATGCCAAAAAATCTGTAGATGAAAGAAAAAAGAACATTCAAGACAGATTCAGAAAAGAAACTGGTTTATTATTAGACGTTGTAAAACAAGGCAGTGGGACGACAAACAACGGAAACTCAGCTAGAAGGTTCTTTCAAGATCCAGCCAAAACTGCTGATATAACTGGACTAGACGTTGCTTTAGTGCAAAGACTTGGTGTGATCCTACAATGTATTTCTTCTGGTGAAAAAATTATTGTAAACAAATTTAATGAATTCTGTATAGATACTGCAAAAATGTTTACCAATCTTTATCCATGGTATTATATGCCTGTGAGTATTCATAAGTTGCTTATTCATGGAGCTCATATAATTGAGCATTTGTCTATAGTGCCAATCGGTTTTTTGACAGAAGAAGCATCTGAAGCGAGAAACAAAGATTTTCGTAAATTTAGAGAGTCTCACTCGAGAAAAAGTAGTAGTATTAATTGTAATGAAGATGTACTTCATAACCTGCTTCAGATCCTTTTTTGACAACCATACGACCAAAATTGGATCGTAACGTAAAGAGAAATATGTTTAAAGAAGTTTATGAAATGATAGTCACAGAAGAAAATCAAGTAGAATTTTGTGACGTTATGAATTTAATATCTGATAGCGATTCTGAAGAATCTGAAATAGAATCTGATGATGATATTTTCTGTGACTAACACTTTCTTTTAGACTATTGATTTTTATGATGCTTTATGATGCTGTTCTTCGTTTTGTTTGTTATATTGAATATTTGTTTTTACTGTTTTTATCATGTCTAAATATTAGTGTCAACCAATTTAAAATTTTGTCCTTACTTTATCATTATGAAATTAGTTATTAGTAAATTGTAGTTAAGTACTTCAATAAATATCTTAGTAATAGAATTGTAGGTATATTTTGATGTTTTTACATATTTTATTATTTGTAATTTATTATTTTTTTAGTAACTAAGCGTGACAATAAAATATTTTTTTGTTTTTCATAAAAAACGACTGCTTTTATTTAATTTAATTTCAGTCAACCATGCGCCTATTTATATGGTTTCCAAAATTGGCACTTATGAGGGTAGGTATGTTAAAAATCGATTCGAGTTCTTATTGTAAACAATAAAAAGGTCTTTTATAAGTAATTAGCTAATTTTCCAAAAAAATAGCTAATCACCTCATTAAAATTTAGGTAATAACAAATTACCAAAAATTAACAAATTACCTCATTAGTAGTATATAATTATTTCCAGAGATTATATTATCGGTGCACCAATGAGTTATGGCCTGACCATATCAGTGAGTCACCACTGAAGTGAGATTCAGAGATAAAATATGTGAAACTTATAAATAAATATGTAGATGATATTGCAAAAATCGGTCTATACTTGTATCTTAAAACGGACACATTTATCGCACTGTTATACCCTATTTTAATACTGCAACCCCATGTAGAGGGTGCTATGTCAGCAAATTATAATAATATAAATATACGTCGGATTCGCCCGCGCGGGCAGTCTGTTGTCATTCTCGACACATATCGGTACTATTTCCAATTACCAATTCGTTACTATTCCTATTTCTAGTTCTACTATTTCTAAGTGTCCAAATATCCTTAAATACTGTCAATTGTGGTGAAAAACCAATATAATCATTTTTGTGTGTAAAATTAGTTTTTTTTAAAAACCGTGTTCGAGGATCCCGTATAACATTTGGTGGCAGCGGTGGGATACCGAAAGTTCAATATATACACAGATATATCCCGAATACGTCTCCAAAGGACAAACCTTACAAATTAAAGTGCCAGTGCTACGTTTTCTTCAATAATCAAAGGCAATAATAAACAACGTTCACCCAAATATGCCTTCAACATCCTAGTGCGCGTGTGTATTGTGTGCTAGTGAATCCTGTGGAATATAAAATAAGTGCTGTGTGGAGTTGTTCCTGAGCCTTGATTATAATCAGGCCTCATCATCATGCTGTGGCAGATCTTCATTGTCGTGACAATACTACAGTGAGTGACGATATACTATATACACTTGTCTCGCATAGAACTCAGAGTCTTCCAATTCCCTAATTGACATCTTGATAATTAATAAATTCTTAACTTACTATCTGTTTTACATAATATTAAGTCGCTACACAAAATTGTAATCCTTGCAACAGCGAGTGATTGTTATTGTAATGCATACCAGACATCACTGATAAGCTCTGAATCTCGAGCCGGCGAACACGGTGTGGAAACAGCTCCTTGTACTATTATACTTGTACTTGTATTTTATAATCTTTTGTGTACTTTCTAGGCTTAACTTTAATATTTTAGCGTTATATTTCTATATTCAATTATTTCAAAATGTCTAAAGACGATTTAAAAGAAGAGGTTCCCAGTGGCTCTAGAGGTGCACAACTCCGTTCTGAAAAGGTTGAAGAAAAGGTCGAACTAAATGTCTTACTAAAGTTTATCAAACCATTCGATGGGTCCCGAGACAAATTAAACCCTTTTATATCCAATTGCCAAAGTGCTTATAATATAGCCAATAAAACTCAAAAACCAATTCTATTCAGATACATATTAAGTCAACTCATAGATAGGGCGGAGACAATATGTAGTATTAAAGAATTTGAATCTTTTGAACAGCTTGTAGAGTTCTTAAAACAACAGTTCGGAGAACGAAAACACTATGCACACTTACTCTCCGAACTCCAAGATTGTAAACAAGGTCAAAACGAAACGGTTAATCAGTTCGCCCTTAAAATTGAAACCTGCTTAGCAAAATTACTTACCGAAATACAAGTATCTATACCTACTAAGAAAAAGTCGGAAATAGCTGGACGCGTAGCAGCCATGGAAGATCTAGCTCTCCATACATTTATTATCGGCCTTCACCCACGACTATCACAAATAGTTAGATGTCGTGATCCCGACTCGCTCAATGCTGCAGTAAACTTCGCAGTCGCGGAAGAAAAGATACTGTCGAATGCGTTTATGAAAAAGCCAACATATTTTCCTAATACAGACAAATCTAAATTTGTTCCAAAACGAGAACAACCCCAATACTATCGTCCTCAGATGCCAAATCAATACCGCGTATCGGATACTTCAAAGAAAGTTCACACAAGTGACCTCGTGTGTCGTTACTGCAAAAACGTAGGTCATACTTTAGAAAATTGTCGCAAACGACAATATAATAACAATAGATTTGCTAATAATTTCCAACCGTCAACATCCGGTCGCCAGACAAATTTCAATAATGAAGGACAGCCCCGATCCGTGCATTTAGTCCAAGATAACGACGGCGGTTATGATACGGTAGACTCGACCGATTTAAACGAATAAGATTTCCCGAGAGGTATCGTTCGGGAAATTACCCTCACCGAATCAAAATCGATGCCATACCTTCTGGCTCATCTACTAAATCGAATCCTCTGAATCCTCTGAATCCTCTGAATCCTCTGAATCCTCTGAATCCTCTGAATCCTCTGAATCCTCTGAATCCTCTGAATCCTCTGAATCCTCCGAATCCATTGAATCTTATAAAAACAAATTCACTGTCTCCTCCGAGTCCTTCGAATCAAACAAAATCAATTATTAAAAATAAAACTCAACCCACTGAATCCAATATATTAAAAATAAAAACTTACGCTGAATCCGTCAAAACCACTCAAAATAAATCGTTATTAGGTTCAAAGAAAATTACTAATTCTTCAGTATCAAAAGTCCTAAGCCATTCAAATTCTACTAGTTCACGACCCACGATTGGGCAAACCACCTCTCCTACATCGCAGCACCTGGAAAATAAAAAAAATATTAAAATATATGAAGTAAATAATAATACTGAGAAAAGATACCTACCTCACGTCACTGTCCAAACTCCATTCGCAGATCATCCACTATCATTTCTAGTCGACTCCGGTTCATGTGTAAGTCTCCTAAAACTCGATTCTATGTCCAGAATCCCAAAACTAAGTAATGAGGTTATCACACTTAAAGGTATTGACCCCAACGACGCGGTAACGCCTACTATGGGAAGCCTTCAAATGCAACTATTTCCAAATTCTCCAAAACCTTGCACGCACGAATTTCATGTAGTAAAGAACATAAGTCTTAGCCATGATGGTATAATAGGAAATGACCTAATGCAAAAATTTAAATGCCAAATCGATTATTACAAGAACATACTACGTTTCGATGAAAACTCCATCACACTGCATTTCTCTGAACCTATATATAAAATACCACCTCGTACAGAAGCAGTCATTGAATGTACAGTTAGCAACCCTCTTATTAAAGAAGGCGTTATATTAGACCAACACTTATCTGATTCACTACTCATTGCAAATTGTATAGTCAAAGTAAAACCAAATAGACGAATCAATATCACAGTTGTTAATACATCCGAAGAAACAGTTGTACTCCATCCCAATCTAAATATTACCTTGCAAGCTCTAGACGAACAATCTATACCAGTTCTCACATCAGCAATTCCCTCTAACACTTATACTAGAACTAAAGAAGTCCTAAATCAATTAAGGACCTCCCATCTTAATGACGAAGAAAGGGATGCTCTACTACAAGTATGCTCACAATACTCTGACATTTTCCATCTCCCAAACGAACAATTAACATATACTACATCCACTGAACATAAAATTAGAACAAACTCCGATATACCTATCCAAACTAAATCATATCGTTTTCCCGAATGTCATAAAAAGGAAGTAGAAAACCAAATAAATAAAATGCTAGATCAAAAAATAATTATACCGTCAAACTCACCCTGGTCTTCGCCTATTTGGGTAGTCCCCAAAAAACTAGATGCTTCGGGGCAACGCAAATGGAGAGTCGTTATCGATTACAGAAAATTAAATGACATAACAATAGGGGAAACTTACCCCATTCCACAAATAACTGAAATACTAGATCAATTAGGCAAGAGTCAGTACTTTACAACATTAGACCTGGCTTCAGGATTTCATCAAATTCCTATTGCTGCTGAAGACGCACCCAAAACCGCATTTTCCGTACCCCAAGGACATTTTGAATTTACGAGAATGCCATTTGGCCTTAAAAATGCTCCTTCGACATTCCAAAAACTTATGAACACTTGCCTGTCTGGACTTCAAGGCTCTCGCTGCTTCGTGTATCTCGACGATATTGTCGTTTATTCCCCTGATTTAGCTAGTCACATTCAGAACTTATCCGCTGTATTCGAAAAACTTAGAACTTATAATCTTAAGCTTCAACCAGACAAATGCGAATTCTTATGCAAGGAGGTTGCATACCTAGGTCACTTAATAAATAACGATGGAGTGCAACCGAACCCCGAAAAAATAAAAGCTATCACTGAATTCCCAATACCGAAGTCCCCCAAAGACATAAAATCATTTCTGGGTCTTGTATCTTATTATAGACGATTTATTCCAGATTTTTCCAAACTCGCGAAACCCTTAACATCCCTTCTAAAAAAGGACGCATCTTTCAAATGGCATAACGAACAACAACTCGCTTTTGAAACATTACAAAACAAATTAACCACTTCACCGATATTAGCATATCCCGATTTTTCACAGCCCTTTCTATTAACATGTGACGCCTCTAACTTCGCCATATCCGCAATCCTTTCTCAGGGTCAGATCGGTAAGGATCGGCCTATTGCTTTTGCTTCCCGCACTCTTAACAAAGCTGAATGCAATTATAGCGTCACAGAAAAAGAATGTCTCGCTATTATTTTCGGCACGAAAGCCTTTCGACCATATCTCTATGGCCGTAAATTCACTATCGTAACAGACCACAAACCACTTCAATGGCTTTTTAACTGTAAAGACCCGGGATCTAGACTAGTTCGTTGGCGCCTAAAACTAGAGGAATTCGATTATAATATAATCCATAAGAAAGGAAAAATTAATACCAATGCTGACGCTCTGTCCCGATTCCCAATTAATCCAATAGATGTACCATCTCCCGACTCTTTACCTACAAGCCCTAATGATTTAATCGATAACCCTTTGGAAGACCCCCTCTTAGATCTACCCTCTTATATACCGTTCACATTCGATGATAATGAATTATTAAACAACGACACTAATCGTAAACAGGATACTATTCCCGAGTCTGATACTGCTCATGACGCTATCCCTACTCATACCGAAGACAGTTTACCAGAACTTATAGACCTAGGACCACTTGACCTTAGCCCACAGAGTATTGATATAAACCCCAATTTTGATAACATCGAAATACCTTCGCCAACAGAATCTAACACTAAATCAGAAGCAAACGACGAAGACTATTCCAAATTTTTGAAATCAATATCGCGTAAAGAATTTAAAACAAATACCATTATAACTGAACATAACGAAAACTTACTCAAATGCCCTTATAAAACTATATTAATACCCACTTCAATCGACTTAGACGAATCAAACCCGTACATCTCTGAAATACTCTCTAGTGATAAAGACAAAGACGAAATTCTTAACGCTGAAAAACAGCTCCATTCCTTCCTGAAAATAAACTTAGAAAATAAAGATATTTACCTAATTTTTACTAAAGTTCACCATTTCGACGAATCATCTTATCCTGATATATACAACACCCTGAAACGAGCGAGAAATGACATCATACTAGACTCATCGATCACAGATATAGCTACCTCTGACTTCAAAAACCCTTTCGACCGACATTCCTACACTAAAATCTACAATATTTTGACTTACCTGTTTCACGACACTCCAATCCGCATACACGTTTACGTAAATAAAATAATTTATCCTACATTGAGTGAAATACCCAAAATACTAAGGGAAAACCACGATATTCCAATCGCCGGGCACTTAGGCTCATCACGAATGTATTCTAGGATTAAAGAACAATTTTATTGGAAGGGAATGAGAAGTGACATAGAAAACTATATCAAGAAATGCAAATCCTGTCAAGAAAATAAAGCCCTTAGGAAACTTAATCGCGCCCCTATGGAAATAACCACTACTTCCACTGCACCATTTCAAAGAATAGCATTAGACATAGTAGGACCCCTACCTGAATCTGGTACAGCAAAGCTGAAATATATACTCACCATACAGGATGATTTATCAAAATATTCTGTCGCTTATCCGCTACGCAGCACAACAGCTGAAGAATCAGCTGATTGTTTAATCCATTTCGTCTCTCTCTTCGGTATTCCTAAATCAATACTTACCGATCAAGGTACTAATTTTACCTCTGACCTTTTTAAAACCACTTGCCAATTCTTAAAGATAAAACTACTCTGGGCATCACCCTATCATCCACAAACGCAAGGAGCTCTCGAACGCAGCCACTCTACACTTAAAGAGTACTTAAAATCATTCATTAATAATAATCAAGACAATTGGCCTACCTACGTATATACCGCTATGCTTACCTACAATACGACAATTCATTCCACCACGAAATTTACACCTTACGAACTAGTCTTTGGCCATAAACCATTCATTCCAAACTCGATATACGAAACTACACCTAATACAACATATTCGGATTACATAAGAATGTTACAACACAAATTCAAATTTACTAGAGAAAAGGCAGTAGAAAATATTCTAAAATCTAAGGAACATTCAAAAGCTTACTACGACAATCACACTAAACCGCCGCCCAATTACAAGGTTGGCGACCTAGTTTATCTTAAGAATCATTTACGACTAAGGAAAGCCTTATCTCCCATTTGGAAAGGACCATATAAAATCATATCGGTTCATAATAATAACACTGTCACTCTTCTTATAAATCGACGTCATGTGACACACCATTTCGATGAAATAAAACCTGCTGAAGTTTCATCCGATGAGCAACACTAATTCATATTTCATTCTATCTTTCAGCATTCCAATCGATGCACGATCGGACTTTGTCAAGCCTTATCCTTCAAACGCTGGTATCTACTTCGATAGCCTGGGAAAACTTAAAATAATTAAGAGTAATTTAAACGTAATTAGTTATGTAGATATATCTTTCATAAAACCTCATCTTACTAATTTGAACGAAATCATAGGTACATTAAGGTTTAACTGTCAAAAATTTAACTTAACTTCTTGTGAAAACACGCTATCTCCTTTAACAGCTCGTTTTACAGACGTTCAACGAGAATATGATTCTATTTATCATCTTATTTCAAAGCGATACAAACGTAATGCATGGTTTGGCGGTATAGGTACAGTATTTAAGCACGTTTTCGGCACGCTTGATGAAGACGACGCTCTTAAATACGATTCTGCTATAGAATCTATACAAAATAATCAAAAGAAAATGGCAACATTAATAAAAGAAAATATCTTAGTTACTACTTCTACCTTAGAGTCCTATAAAAATATTATAAACAAATTAAAAACCAATCAAGAAATCATTAATGAATCATTAATATCATTCCTTAAACAAATAACAAATATCACAGAAATTACAAACAATTTAATCATAGAAACAAAAGTCCATTCCATACTTACCAACCTTGAAAGCTCTTTGCTTACATTATCGTTTCAACTCGAAGACTTGATAAACGCAATTATACTCAGTAGTCAAAACATCCTACATCCTAACATTGTAACGCCTGCCCAACTATACCGTGAACTCGCCGATAACGATAGGCACCTACCACGGGACACTGGGATTCCTATATCATTAAGCCTAGATAATATTCATTTAATTTTAAGTATATCTAATGTTGCATGTTATTATTTTAAGAATAAACTTGTATTTGTTTTGCAAGTGCCCCTCGTTACCAATGAGGAATTCAATTTATATCATACTTTGGCTCTGCCTACTCCTCATAGAGTGGATAACCCAAATAGTTATAGTTTAATCTCTCCTACTAATTCGTATATTGCTATTTCTAATAGTAAACAATTATATTGTAATTTAGACAGTTTACGTAAGTGTAAGACCATATACTCTGAGTTCTTTTTATGCGAAGTACCGGTAATCTCGACGACAAGTGATAACCCGATATGCGAAAGTGAACTATTAACGAAAACTGTTAATGCTATTCCTAAACGGTGTGTTACCAAAACCATATTCGGCGAGCTAGACATTTGGCAACCACTAATAAACAATCGGTGGATTTTCGTGCAGTCTCGTCCGAATAAAGTGTCTATCGAGTGTGGTGTTTCAGAAATGCGTGAGATTATAGTGTCCGGTACGGGTATTTTAGATACCCCAAAACAGTGCACAATCTATACAAAAAGTGTAAGACTGATAACTTCAGATGACTCTTATAATATAAGTATACCTAGCCCTATACTAGATTTTAATATTATCAATGACTCATGTTGTCAAATCAATTATAACTCGATTAATAATAATACGTCCCCTATTCTTTTCCAAAATATCGATTTAGACGATTTAACATCTAATGTAAACAAACATAAAGAAATATTCGCGGAATTAGATAAGATCATAGATGACAAACCATTTATTATTAAATACGGGACGCATTATTCAATACTTACCTTTATAATTTTGTTAATTGTAATTTCTTTTATAATATACATCTTAATTAAAATTATATTAAAATATAAGAATGCATTTGTTATCAATAGAAACAATGTAAACATTGATAACGATACTCACGTCGAGAACGACAACGCTTCGCTGCATTCTATCGCTTCTATCCCATTACCGCGACTTAGGGAAGTAGTATAACCTTTCCGAATTTCGGTAATTAACCCCAAATTTCGGTCTTATGCGGGGGGTTGTTATACCCTATTTTAATACTGCAACCCCATGTAGAGGGTGCTATGTCAGCAAATTATAATAATATAAATATACGTCGGATTCGCCCGCGCGGGCAGTCTGTTGTCATTCTCGACACATATCGGTACTATTTCCAATTACCAATTCGTTACTATTCCTATTTCTAGTTCTACTATTTCTAAGTGTCCAAATATCCTTAAATACTGTCAATTGTGGTGAAAAACCAATATAATAATTTTTGTGTGTAAAATTAGTTTTTTTAAAAACCGTGTTCGAGGATCCCGTATAACAGCACCATGTTTGTTTGAAGAAAATGTGCCAAATATATGTCTTATTACCATATAAAAAAATCAAGTCGAAAGGCGAAGGGAATCTCGAGATACATCAGTTTTTAAGTCACTTCCCATACATTTAAATCACATTTTGCGCTATAGCTCTCGATGTAAGAGTCCAATCAGAAAATGCTAGTAACATTTTTAACAGCTAATAAGAAGACAAATACGATGGCATAACTCGTTTTTCAAAAATTGACATTTGGATATTTAAATATCCTATGTCCCAACGCTTGTATGGCGTCGATCTACTGTGCGCCCGTCGAAATAATATAATAATCTAAAATAAGATGTTTTAGAGTGTAAGATTTTTCGTAAAATGATTAGGGTAGTATTTAAACGCAAATCAAAAAATATCCTTTTTCCATGCAATAAGATTCTGAATTCCCATCAAAATTACTGATTGCACAGCAAAATATTCAACTCAAAATATCACTAAACACACTACAATTTATTTTCGCAACGTACAGCGATTTTTCCTTAAGCAAAAGCTTTTTCATCAATGCACAGCTAATAATCTTAATGCACATTATACATGTTAACTCTTTTTCTTTTAAATATAGCTTCTATTTTTATATTACTTACAGCAGTTTTTCTGAATAAAACAGCATTTTATTAGTTACAGTCATCTTATTATTTATTAATTACCACATAATGAGATCAGCAAAAAAATATAAAATTAAATACAAAATTGTCATTTATTGAATTATTAATAAGCATCCACGCTTCCTTGTTTGCCAATAGGCACTTTTTAGTCATTGTCAGTACTTCCTTTTGGCATACATTTCATATAAGTAGTCATTAAAAGGCAGAACTATCATATTTCGGAATGTTTATAGTCAGAATCATCTTTTGGCATAGTTTTGGAATTTTTATTTTCCTGTAAGAAGCATGCAAACAAGCCTGAAGCATGCATGCAGGCATGCAACATGGAACTAAGCATGCAACATGGAACTAAGCATGCAACATGCAGCAAGCATGGCTTCTGTCACGGCTCCGGCGCTTCGTGGCTCCGGCGGTCCCATGCGAGCTTATCGTCGCAGATGGTTTTCACGCTCACCACCGCAGCTTCGCCATACTGGCCGGCAGAGCCGGCCAGCCTCAGCCGCGTCGGCGAGCGTTAAAACTACATGCGCCTCAGCTCGCAGGCCGCCTCGCCCCTCCGCGCCTACGCGGTTTTGAATTGCACTCTAGGGGTAGGGCAAACAAGACTACGTGGAGTCGGTTTTGCAGCGATTCGTTTTCGTTACTAGCTTCAATTTTTCAGTTAATTTAATCTGCTTTTAGAAATAATGCAATGTGACAGGATTTTTTTGTTATAATAATCATTAAATTTGCCTCTTCTTCTTCTTCTTCTTCTTGAAAATTAAGACAAATATGATGAACAGGTTTTGTTGTACTTACTGGTTAATATGCGACTGAGATAGTTATTTTGCTATGAAATATGGAAAATTTGCTGTGCAGTCAGTATTTAATGCTTGCATGTAGTATTTTTGTACAAGAATAAATTTAACTGTATTGCATTATAAGAAAAAAGTAATGTCATATTGATGTATAATTTCGAATTATCTGCAGTTTGAGTTTTGTTAAACATTTAGTTTATTTGTAGTGAAGTAAGATATTTGATGTAAAAAAGAATATAAATGATGAGTATTTATTGATAGGCGATTATTTATTTGATATGCAATTTATAATATCCCAAATGATTATATGTATTAAGTTACTATTATAAAGAGACAGTGTTTTGATTTATTTTGTTTCCGCTGCATTGATTCATTTGATTCAATTGAAGGAGATATGCTACCTGAAATGCCCAACGATCTAAGTACAGACCAGAAGTACCTTTTCCTGACGATTTAGGACACAAGTCTCCAGGAAAATTGGCTGCCCGGCGTATTTTGAAGGCTCGTAGTAGTGCGGTACAAGCTCCAAGGCTTTTTGCTGTACCAAAAATTAATTTTGATGCATCGAATTATATCGAGATGATAAATTGGCAAAACGAGACAACTGAACCTCCAATTTTTTAAAACTTGTCGACAGAAGAAATTTCCTGTTTTCTTTTTGTTTTTTTTTTCCAGTCAATGCGAGGAATGCGCAAATGAGAAACATTTAAAATACAATATCAAACACTTGTAATTGGTGTAGCCACCATTAGCATTTAATACTGCATTTAATCCGTCCGTATGTGCAGTTTTTCCCCCTTGTAATAAAGTGGCTGCTATTCCTGAGGAGATCACGGCAAGGGCGATTTTGTTTTGGCTCCGTATTTAAGCCAAGATAACTCTGGTTAGGAAAGTTTTACCTGTTCCACCAGGTGCATATAAACAGTATTTTTCCTTTAGAATTTTATACACTACAGTATAGTCTATCAAAGATTTGACGCTGTTCTGAGGTCACATTTGAACAGCCGTTTCGCAATATTTCTGCTAACTCCTCAGGGTTGTAATTTATTTCAGCTACATACTCCCTATTAATTGGTTCCCCACCCATTGTCGGTGTTGGCAAGCCGTATTGACTGAGGGGATTCCCTCCTACACTTATAACTATATCTTGTATAGCTAGCAAAGACCTATTATGACAGTTTCCCCGTACTTGTTCAGAAGTTTATCTGTTCCTATTTTCCTGTTTGTAAAAATCTTCGGCAAACGCGTCTTTATATTTTTGCTACAACTGCCCAGCGTCCGATAAGTCACAAAATATAACAAAATGGCAAACGAATGACGCAAACGATGTGGACTATCGCCGACGCATGTTCGGCTTAAGCATCATCCCAATGCTGATCGCCATCTAATGAATGCCATGCGCGGCAAGCGCCTCAAATGCGCAAATTAAGTAAAGCGCACTCATTTGGTTAAACGTTTTCCAATTTAGCTCTTCTCTTATTACGGTAAGATTTTCTTTAATCCTTTTCATATATATTTCATAAATACATGATCAAAATATTTTTTTAAATTATAATACTCTCACACAGTCGAATGTAGGTGTACACTCACCTATAAATAAAATTAATTACAAAGTTTAACAACCGCACAACCACTTTTCACGTACTTATTTACACAAAAATCTAAAAAAAAACAACATTATTTTAAAGCGAAATGTGTTGGCTCCATTCGCAGTCGGTCGCATAGAAAAGTGTTGGAGTAAATTCAAATAAATAAATATAAAATGGTATTTTAAGTACGACGAATTAAATAAATCTGTTTTAACATCTATTGTAAATTGAACACCCAGTTACATTATTTATGAAAATATGTATGCTCTACTTACATAAAAAATGTTAATGCAGGAGATAATGATTAGATTGTTTCAAGTTTTCAAGTCTTCTTATTTTACAAGCTTTTATTTAACTTGCAATGAATGTATGTATGTATGTTTTTATTATTATTCGCCTTCTGCATAAATATTTCACCATGTTGCTTATTATTTTCTCGCGCCGCCCGCCCGCCGCCGCCGTTGCCTCGCTCGTGCATGTTCGGTAGGCACGATTCTTCGCCGTTTGTAGTGGCCGGTTTCATTACAATTGAAACATGTGACAGATTTGGTTCTCTCAGAAATTTTGTCTCATTAGGTCAGGCCCGGTCTGGCCAGGGCGGCTGGTCGGCGATCGCCGAGGGCCTCCGGCTCAAGGGGGCCTCCAAAAGCCAAAAAATTCAAGTATACAAAAGTTTTTTCATTATAAAAAATTATTTTGTTTTACTGTTCCACAGCGACGTAATACAGCAAAAACAATTTTAAATAAACAGTAACCTACTTTTTATTAAATTACAGCTAAGGTTAACCTAGGTATATTAAAAAAGTAATAGTAAGTCGCTCGGTGCTCGAAGTACTCGGTCACCCCCCCGCGCGCACCTGCATGTCGCGTCGTAGCTGTTTGCTGTCAGTTGAATTGACCTGCTGTCGGTGAGTTGATGTGCGTTGGAGTTTGTTTGAAATTTAAAGGTGAATTTTTCAGTTTATAAAATGAAACGTGTGCACCCAAGTGGTGCAAGTAAAAGAAAAAAGAAGGAGAGGAAATCTTTCGAAATAAAACAAAGTTCACAAAGTTTGAATTTATGGTTAGCTGGTTCCAGTTCCAATCCTGAAAACATTGAAAAAACGCAAACAGGTAGGCGGAAATATCAGAAGATTTTTATGAGCATATAAGCCCTTAACTTAAAATACTTTTGATTGTTTGTATTTGTTGCTAAAGTAAATTTTTGGAGTAAAATGTGTGATAAACAGTAAATGTGATTCATATATAGATGTATTCAAAATATAAAAAAATCGGACGTTCTTTTTTACTGGGTATGGCAAAAACTCCCTTAAATCATTAACTATTGTTGTTGTATAAAAACTAGGTACTATTGGTCATATTTTTTAAATTTAAGACTTAAAGCAATTTTAAGAATAGGCCTTTACATATTATTGCAGCTATAAGTTAAATACAAATTAAAACTTATTGATACCTTAGTGTAGAATCATAAATACTGTAAAAAAAATTAAATTGATTGTAATTTTCATAAATATACTTTGCAACAGATCCATAATCAGGTGAATGACCTTCCGTTTAGTTGACAGGATGTTTACGCATCGCCACCGACGCGGACGCCATCGCATCTTATCAGTGAATTTCGGACTCGGATTGTTCCCAGTTCTACCCACCCCTCTACCCCTCACCCCTCTCAACTTTACCCAAATGCACTCTGAAATAGTTTCCTCCAGTTTTTGCCGTTGTTAGTGCTCTCTTTCATTCATTTAAGCCTGAAGATGTGTTCATTTATTTGATATTTACCCGACGTCATTTTCAACTCTATAAGAGAGCCAATCCTACTACTATTATAAAGGCGAAAGTTTGTAAGTATGGATGTATGGATGTTTGTTACTCTTTCACGCAAAAACTACTGAACCGATTTCAATGAAATTTGGCACATAGGTAGATTATTACCGGGACTAACACATAGGATACTTTTTATTCAGGAAAAATTATATGTTCCTGAAGGAGTCCGATATAACCGAAATCCACCCGGGCGAAGCTAGGGGCAGAAGCTAGTCTTATTATAATGCTTAACTTTCCGAATTTCCATGACCGTTATTAAAGTTTATTATGAATAATTTTAATAATACTTAGTTTTCTATATTGTTTTGGGGACATTTGCCACGCCTACGATTGTAAGATTAAATTATTTTAAAAGGCTAATGTAAACAGAATAATTGTTTAAGATGTTTTGTATAAGACTACTGTATTTCGTATTATTTTGCACCCACGATGTTATTACTTATTTTCAGGAAACGAAGATCAAATTGAGCCTCCTTCAATCCAAGCAGAGGCTACTGTAGCTACATCGTCGGGTGGGAGTGAAAATAAGAGGGAAGAAACTACTACTAGCAATCAAAATTTTCTAGACCTAAATCTAGACCACCCCAAACCGTCGTTGACGCATTTCGACAGGGATTCGTCAATAAGCTCTGACTCTGATTCAGAAATCAGCGATGAAGAATCTAAACAAGACACGCTTGATGCTTCTAAGAAAAACCTTGGTTGTTTCATATGTCCAAATGAAAGTGATCACATTGGAATAAAAAAAGCTTTTATGGAAAAACATCCAATCCAAGTTCATGAGGGAAAAGGAGTTAAACTTCCGTTTGATCCATCCAAACTCTACTATCGTCTTTTGCCGAATGGAGAAAAAATACACAGAAAATGGTTATCTTATTCCATTGAGCTCAACAAAGTATATTGTTCTTGTTGTATGGCTTTCGGAGGCAAGGATAACAGAGATTCCACATTTATTACTGGACATGATGTTACACCAAAACACATTTATAAATCGCTGGAAACTCATGAAAACTCCCATTATCATGAACTTGCGGCCAAGACAGCTTTTCAATGCCTAAAAGGTCGTGATATTGAGAGTCTTCTAGCGGGACACCAATCTAAACAACGGGAAAGAGAAGTTCACACAAGAAGATTAGTTGTTCATCGTTTGATTGACATAGTTTTATTTCTGGGTAGACAAGGCATTGCTTACAGAGGGGACAAAGCAGAAGGGGCCTACTCACTTGACTCTGTAGAAAATCATGGTAATTTTCTCGAACTTGTCATGATGGTTGCAAACTATGACGTCATTTTACAAAACCATGTGAAACAGTGCATTGAGGAGAGTAAGAAACATAAACAAAAAACAATTGAGAAAAGAAAACTTGTCGGAAAGTCAACCAAAAGACAGTACGGGCGAGGCTCTTTGATCACATTTTTGTCCAAATCGTTTATAAACAAGTTAATTAAAACGATTGCTACAATTGGACGTAATATCATATTGAAAGACCTCAAAGATAGTATTATTTACAGCGTGATGGTAGACTCTACCCAAGATGTGGCAGTGATGGACCAATTAGCTATATGCGTACGCTACGTTGTCCAAGGAAAGGTTTATGAAAGGCTACTAGAGATGACTGTTATTGATGACTCTAGTGGACAAGCATTGTACGAGCGAATAACATCGGAATTAGCAAAGTACGGAATTCAAGCATCAAATATAGTTGCGTGTTCATTCGACGGGGCAAGTAATATGAAAGGGTGTTACAATGGCTTACAGGCTCACTTCAAAAAGGCAAATGAAAATATGATTTATACTCACTGTATGGCTCACGTCTTAAACTTAGTAGTAGCTGACTCGACAGTAAAGTTTCTTCAAGCAGAAAACGTATTTGGATTGGTAGAGGAATCTGCAGTTTTTCTGAGTACATCTTACAAACGAATGGCAGTGTGGGAGAAAGAAACAAAAAAACAACATACCGCCCACGACAAACTTTATAGACTGCAAAAAATAGGAGCCACTAGGTGGAGTAAACATAAGGCTCTGTCATCGATAATTGATGAAAGTGTTTTAAGGAGCGGGGAAATTGCCACGGACAAATTAACTAACGTCATTACCGTATTCAAAGAAATATCTGATGGTAATTTTGATTGCAAATCCAGATATATGGCCAGAAATTTGGCAAGTCAATGGGCGAAATTTGAAAACCTATTTATTTCATTCGTTTTACTAGATATGTTTCTTGTTATAACGCCTGTTTCGAAATATTTGCAAACTAAAACATTGGACTACGCTATTGCTTGGGATTTGGTTCAAACACTACTTAAACAGATCAATGAAAAAAGAAATGACAAACATTTTGAATTTTTGTACACGAAAACAAAAGAGTATGCGACTGCTGTTAACAGTAAATTGGAAGATAGCAATATTGATTTGGAATTACAATTGGACTTTACGGAAAGAAGAATTTCAAAGAAAAAACGAATGCCTGGGGAACAATCCAGTGATGATGCTCCTGAAATATCAGCAGCTCAACATTTCAAGCATGTATTTTTCAATATGTTAGACTGTGCTAGAATAAGCATAGAAGAAAGATTTTGCCCCAACAGAGAAATTTTAGAGGACCTTTCTTGGTTAAATCCAAGAAAATTTAATGACATAATGACGACAAAAGACTTTCCGGCTGGAGTCCTCTCTTGTATCTCAAAACTTTGCAATGTTGAAAGAAGTATATTATTAATAGAACTTAAACAATTTGCAGATCAGTACAAAAGTTTCATAAAAGTTGTAAAAACTCAAGATGAACAGATCCCAGACGAAGAATCAAACAAAGCAGAAGAAATTTTAAAAGACCGTGAACTCGATTCGGAACCTGAATCAGAAGAAGACAATTTTCGTGGTTTCTGCAATGACAGTAAAAAATGTTTCAAGTGTTTGTCATGCGCCTTCTCAGTTATTTTTGAACTCTCTGGATCAGGATTGTTCACTAACTTATATGTAGTTTATAAATTTATCCTAACGATACCCTGTACACAGGTTACATGTGAACGGGTTTTTTCGAAGTTAAAAATAATTAAGAATCGTCTTAGGGCTAGTTTAGGCCAAGACCTTATGTCTAGCCTTATTTTTATGAACATAGAGAGAGACTTGTTTTCTGACATCGACAGAGAAGAAATCATTAATGTCGTGGCCAGTAGTAGTGACGAACTTAAAAGAAAACTGATGGGATAGGCTAGGCAATCGTTAATAAGGCTACTATCACTATGGTAGGAATTTTTGTCGTCTTTCTACGGTTAACACAATTTTTTTTTAACTTCTTTATGTAATAATTATTTATGTTATTGGGGGGGGGGGGGGGGCTCAAATCACCATCTAGCCGAGGGCCTCCAATGGAGCCAGACCGGGCCTGCATTAGGTGTTTTATTTAGTATGTTAAAACTTGTATTGTTCCTTTTATCATAGTTGTTCGATGTTTTATACTTTAATTCTCGAGATTGCTGTTTTATTGATTGGAAATATTTCAATACTTGTTCCGGTTCTTCACATTTTGTTGCTTTAGCACCTAATCTTATACTGCCGTCTTCTATTCCATATAGTAGGCAATCAACTGCCCTTTTTTACCTTTTACGTCACATCTATTAAGGTTGATTTATTTATAGAAATATAATTCTAAAGATTCATTAAATTGAACCCTTTTTGATAACATTTCGTTAAGGAGTTCTGCATAACCATCAGTGGACGGGAATGACTCCCTTAATTTGTATTTCCATTCGGTCCACGAAAACGACATCGATGGGAGACTCTGATACCTTGTCCGGGATACACCACTAAGTTTAGGAGAAGCATAATGAATTATTTGATCGTCTCCCCATTTATACAATTGAGCACATTCTTCCACTTTATTAAGCCACATCTCAATAGTTTGGCCTTTAGACATGGGATCAAACGTATCACATCTGGTATCACATTGCCTAACATGGACAAGAATCTGAACTAGATCGACTTTATACCGAATTATGGTCAAGATTGCACTAAACCAGACATGCCAATAGATGTTTTTAATAACCTTAAAGAAAATTTTATTGCACATTTGAAAAAAACTGATGAAAAACGAAATATAATCGAAAGAACAACCATTCTACAAAGTGAATGCAGTGAGTGGCTAGAGTTGCGTAGGTCATTATTAACCACTTCGAACTTCGGAAAAGTTGTCACGCGACGAAATGACTCAAGTTATCATAATTTAGTTTGAGACTTGTTGTACAAGACAACATTGACCATGTATCGTCAATAAAATATGGCAAGGATAATGAAAAAATTGCCATCAGGCAATTGGAAATTTAACCCTAGATTACTAACCTTATTTTACAACGCTTATTACTAACCTTCGCCGTTTCGACTACGCCATGTAAAAGGGGGAGCTGGTTAGGTTTAATGAAATATTCTTTTTTTGTGTTTTATTTATTTATTACAATAATCATTTGTTAACATAGTTATCAGTTTTTTACTCACTAAAATCACATTTTAATTACTTTGACAGTCTTTTAATTGAGACCCGAAAATGTTACTCATATCAAAATTTTAGTTTTTTAAATGCTAAAAATCTTTATAACTAACCAAACAAAGACTCAAAAAAACATTAAAATATTAGAATTAAGAAATAAAATCAACAAAAGAAAACAACATTTTATAAAAAAACTATCAATTAATACATTTGTGACAAATGTCAAGTTTGTGTTCGCCACACAAGGATTTGTTGCACTTAGTGCAACAACTCTTTGTCATTCTTCGTCTTGCGGAGGGGCAAATTGCACAAAGTTTTCTTTTTTTAGCGATAGGAAGATTATCGGCATCTTCTCTTTGATCAGGCTCATGTATAGAAGTAGAAGTTTCTTCGTCACTATTATCATCACATAACAGGTGACGAATCGTATCTAAAATAAAAATATATTCAAATAAAAATAGTGTGGGTACTTATTTCAATGTAGGCAAATTAAGTACAAAGTTTACAAAACACTAATATAAGAAAAATAAATAATTATACTCGAAAAAATTAAAAATAAATAAAATCCTGAATAATAATGTTGCTGCGTTAATACTAACCTTCGTCGATTCGACGACTCATGGTGGCTGGAACGGCGAGCACAGGGCCACTACACAAAAAATACACCGGTGTGCCGCGCGAGCGTTGGTTCGACTGAGATATCTGGAAGCTGGAATTTGAAATGCGTGCGACAACGCACTCAAAAATTATACCACTTTTTTTAAATCCTCGTCGTCGTTTTGACGAAGGTTAGTGATCTAGGGTTAAGAACATATAAAAACTGATCCTTGTGGTTTATTTATTGACGAGTTTCCATTTTTAGGAGCCACTCCGGATGGTTTATGTAGCGATGACACAATCATTGAAATTAAATGCCCAATAACGGCATTCAAATTGGGGTTAGAAGAAGCCATAAAAAAAGGAAAGTAACGTTTTGGAAAGTAACAAAAAAAGGGCTGGAAATCAATAAAAACCACCATTGGTACTATCAAGTGCAAGGGCAACTACATGTTACTAAAAGATCAAAGTACTTATTTGCAGTTTGGTCAAATGACGACTCTCCGCTAAAAAACGGACTACATCGATAGAGATGATACATTTGGAAGGAGAAAATGAAAAGTAAAACTTACATCATTTTAAACAGACTGTTTGTTGCCAGAATAAGTCGACCCCCTCTATCCTCGAGAAGCTGGACAAAAGATGCTCTCATGCAATAGGTGAGTTTTACTAGCTGTTGTGCATAGTTTATCCTTGCGCCGTATACGCGTGTAGTAGTCAAACATGTGGATATTGTTTTTAACAAACACTGATACCTCGAGTATATAGATGCACGGTAGCGTTAATAATTTATTATTAACTTTATCTTTGTATTCGATTGCAGGTCTGACTCCGAAGTTGAATACCAGTCGCAGCCGGGGCGCTCAGCAGTAACCGAGGTTACGAAAAACGTGCAGCCGAAGAAAAAGGCATCGCCTTCGAAATCAACATCGAGGTAATTTTTGAGTTTATTACTTACTTGTCGTGTATGTTATGTCCACTAGAGTTGTATTCACAAATCGAAACTAAACTCTAGTTCAGTAACGCAGAGAGCACTATCATCTTATTATACATCACGTTTAGTTGGTCATATTTAGGAATTTCTGCTGTATCGTGGGTGCGTTTACAGACATAAATCTCTCATGCACACACACCTAGACCCCGAACAACTATCTGTAGATTATACAAATATTTGTTCCGTGCGGGAATCGAACCGCGACACGCAATGCAGCAGTCGATCGCTCGACCACTGCGCCAACCGTGCCGTCAACTTTGAAGGTATTATTATCGTAATAATTATAAATAAAATGTTTTATTTTGTTTCAGGAAATACAAACATCATAGCTCGGACCTCTTCGGCTTAGAGAACGGCGAGCTTCTCCCAGCGACATAGTGGACCTTGGATCGTCCCTCGTGAGCCGCGTCGCCAACGGGAAAGTACGGCGGACAGCCGACCTAACGGGGGACTTCTATGTAGAGGTGAAGGTATATCTAAGGCTGAAGCCGCTTCCACTCCTAGAGAGGATCGATGGAAGAAGGCGTCGGTTGCACTGAAAGTGCAAATTAATAGAGACTCCTCGCCGTGGGAGGCCTTGCAAATATTCTTGAGACGGGCTCATGAGCTATTTGATAACTCGGAGACCATCTTTTAAAGTGATAATCAAATCAAGATGGACAAATATAAGAAACCAATTTAAAAAAACCCTCAACAAAAAACAACTGAAAAGTGGTCAAGCAGCAGTCAAAGTAAAAAATATTAATACGACGATTTGCTCCAATTTTTGGTCGTTTATTTACATTACAGAGAAGTGATTGAAAATATTTCAAACGACCATGAATCGGAAGAGACGCTTCAAGATAGTACTGATATTCCAAGAGCTGCACTGACTGAAATTACAAAAAAATGTGCCCCAAAATACAAGTTCACGTAATTCATCTCAAAATACAAGTACATTAAAAAAAATGCAAGCTCGTACTCGTACGCAAAGGCAAGCATCGTCACAACCTTCGGCTTCGGCTTCATTAATGAAATACACTATTGAAAATGAAAAAAAAGACGGAGGAAGATGATCACATCGACGCTTTTTTTAAGGGATTGATTCCGACACTAAAAAGATTTTCGCCTTATCATCAACATTTAGCAAAGGGAAGAATATTCCAGGTTGTTCAGGAATTAGAATGGGAATAGTTGAGCTCTAATCCTGACTGCTATATGTCGCCTTCGCCTTCATCATCACTATTGCCATCACCATCTACACCAACTCCTCCGCCGCCGCCGCCGCCACCTCCGGTGACCGCCATCACCACACAACAACAAGAAGATTTTTTTATCCAATTTAACCCCTCCAGTAGCACCGCCCCAGGATCCGACTTCACGGGTTGAAGAATCATTAAATATTATAAATGTCATGAACATGTTTTTGTGAATGCCCTGAATTTCGTAAAAGTGATTATTTACCTTCATGAAAAAGTTTAATAAATATTTTGTTGATTTCTAACATACCTAGTAATTATTTATGAAGCACTTCTAAGACGTATAGATACAGACGTGAATAATCCCTACTCATCCCTTGTAATATTAAAAATGAATGAATGTAATTTATATCTTAAAAATAATAATTTTGTATTATTATATACCTAAGACACACTGCTAATCGTTGTTGTGGTTCTATCGGTTTCTTAAATTTCGTCTGCTGTCTGGCAAGGGCGGGCTTTAGCTCATTCGCCCTATTTCGGCATAAAGCTTTGTACAAAATATATTCTTTTGGCAATTTCGGAAAAATACACTTTTTCTTTTATTTTTGGCTGACGTATTATGTCTTAGTAATAGACACCAATAGATATAGTATGAACGTTAATAAGTTCACCAATATTTTAGAAGAATTCGCATGTATGTATAATTGGAACATATCAAGGTGGTGTGTGTAAGGCACTCTGTGAAGTTCAGCAAAATTTGAAATTCTATAGTAGCTACAATATAAACAATGAGTTTAGATACGAAAGTATTCAAATTGAACTATAGTTCGGCCATTCAGAGAATGCGTTCCTGACACGTCGCGATTGAACTGACGACGTAACTTTGCAATGGCGTTGCAGTTACGATAAAAATATTTTTGCTGGTTGTTTACCGTTTTAACAATTGAGGAGCATTAAAACAACATTATTATATCAATAATCAATGAATGTTATAATTCAGTCAGTTCAATCGCGACGTGTCAGGAACGCATTCTCTGAATGGCCGAACTATAGAGGGTAGCAGTCCGGAGCAGATACAAAATATGTACAGTCAACTTCAGGTCAGTGGTAACAGTTTTATAGGAAAATCGTACTTATTGTCTACCGTACCAGTACGTGAAGGATAGTGGGACGATAATAGTTGATAAATGGAATGACAAATTTATAAGTAGGTACTGCTGACTCAGTAAGTTTTAAATACGAAAGAAAGTATCGAATAGTAGTAAATCGTAGTTTTTGTAGAGTAATTTGCAAGTAGAATTTTTATCGTTTCATTATGTTCCTTTTCCAAAATGTTCTCATGTCCTCATGGAGATCTTTCGTTAGGCAGTGGACGTCTTTCGGCTGAGATCATGTTGATTATGACATAATTAGGTAGGTACAGTCAGCAGTAGAAGTAGACGAGCAGTCGAAAAGGTCAAATTATCTACACCCGTTCTAATTGTCTTGACAATAGAATCGTGTGTAGATCGATTTGAGCCCTTCGACTGTCTGACAGTATCTACGAGTACATTGCTGATCAATAGAAATTGCAAAACATTTCAACAAATGCGTGACGTCTTTACATATCTCAAAACGAATTTAGTGAGTTTTATTTTCTTTACAGATGTTAAAATAAATTAAGCCCTACAACCGAAAATGCCCCCTAAATCAAAAAAAGAAGAAAAAGAAGCTCTGTTTAGAAGAAGGCTGGCTCAAAAAATGTGCAAAAGACGGCGGTATATTGAAATAAAAAACGACCCAGAATTACTAGAAATAGAAAGAAGAAAGCGAAGAGAACGATATCTACAACATAAAGAAAAATCGTCTCGCGAACAAAGAGAACAAAGAAAAAAGTGGAGAGAAAATTTTAAAACTGTAACTGCACCAGTAATGGTAAGTGTTCCGGTAATGGTCAATTGGAAAAAAAAAACCTTTTTAATAAGAATCACACATGTTGTAGAGAAAATGGCAACATTCAACAACAAACCATAGAGAAAACTTGATCTCTTTATTAATGATGTTGGTAGTGAACGCTTACACTTCCCTAATTTAAATAAAATAATTAGCAGTGACAGCGAGATTGATGTCGGCCAATACAAGACGTTCATTACAGATCTGAAATCGGAATTTGAAAACAGGTTCGCAGATTTTAAGAAAATTGAGAATGTTGTAGAAATCCTCAGCAGCATTTACTCTCTGCATCCTGATGGTGAATGGAGCAACGAAGCTGCAAATGTTTTCGGGAGTGATAAAGCTACTCTGCAGATAGAAATGATCGATTTCCAAGAAAACACAGTTTTAAAACACAAACATGCAGAAGTTTCCTGTGAAGAGTTCTGGATAAAATTTGTGTGTGGTAATAAATATCCAGAACTAAAAAAAATAGCTATGTAACTTCTTACTTTGTTTGGGTCAACATATCGACGGCTCCTAAGTATACTGAGTCAACTAACAAATTTTGCGAATTGCACTTTTTTGTGTATTAACACAAATAACAATATTGTAAATACACAAAAAAGTGCATGATTTCTTAAAACGGACCCCGAACATAACTAATGAGGGCTACCGCGTATGAAATCGCCACTAGAGGCGCTAGCGCCTGCCGCGACGCTAGCGCCTCTCAACGAAACGTCAAAATTCAGTTTTTGTTCGAGTTACCGAGTTCTCCTGTACGATTTTTGAGTTATTTATTAATAAATAATTAGGTTCAAAACAAAATTACGCAATGGATTACATCTCAATGACTGTTAATAATTTGAAGGCGGAATTAAGGTAGAGATGGCGATCTGAGATCGATTAATCGAAGAATCGATTTTTTAGACCAAAAAAATCGATTTTTTAAATCGATCTTGTGTACTGAATCGATCCATTGAATCGATATTTCACCCTCTAAGCAGCTAAGCAGAAGAAAATGATGAAAAAGGAATATGGAATTTCCACAACTTACTAATGAAGAAGCAGCTCTCCACTTGTAATACACTTGCACACGAAACTCAGGGTTTATTAGACGAAGAATTTAAACACTATTTATCGCAAGCAGTTGTGCACCTAAAATATGATCCTATACTTTACTGGCAAGAACAAAAGAATTCAATTTATCATCACGTTCACTCAATAGCCATGAAGTATATGTGTATTGTGGGGTCATCTGTTCCTTGCGAGCGTCTATTTTCGATTGCCGGCAACATCGCAACTGATGAGCGTAATCGTTTGGATCCTAGTAGATTAGACAGATTGTTATTCTTAAAAAGCTTGGATATTAAGCACTGGGAAATATAAAAAAATATATAACTTTTTAATGTACCTACCTACCT
This sequence comes from Helicoverpa zea, assembly GCF_022581195.2. Classification (NCBI taxonomy): domain Eukaryota; kingdom Metazoa; phylum Arthropoda; class Insecta; order Lepidoptera; family Noctuidae; genus Helicoverpa; species Helicoverpa zea. Next base: position 7,064,599 of record NC_061480.1, on the reverse strand, counting down.
AACTGAAATAAATATCTTTTTTATTACCTGTTACTTTGATTTAGTAGTAAAACTCTTCAATAGTTACATAGACTCAATATGCGAATCGAAAAAGATCGATTTTTGCAAAATCGATTCTTTTCACCTCGATTTTTTTGTGGATCGATTTATTAGACCTTGATTCGAATCGATTTAAAAATCGATCTTTTTTGGAAAGAATCGCCATCCCTAAATTAAGGAGAAGAAATGCAAAAATAAGCGGGACGAAAGAGCAACTTGTTAAGAGGTTAGTTTGTTTACTGTTTTGAAACAATTTATTGACAAAAGTATGCATATTTGCCAATTTTACGTCGATTTTTTTTTCATTTACATACTTCCTGACTATGACAGGAACAACAATTTTGATAGAACCGATAATGTAGTTTATCTACAAGACGATTTGGTGCTAAGTGTTGAGTGGCCTTCAGATAGTTCATACAGCAGTGTCACTTCGAAAACTCTATCACCTGACTTGGATATAGTTAATATATCAACATACTTTTTAGAGGTCTACAAAGACAATACAGGAATGACAGAGTATGCTGCCGTTCACAGGAAAGGCTATAATATGATGGCAAGTGAATATATAGTAGCTTTACTTTAGTGTCATGTACACAAAACAATTTGTTTTTTTACAAAGGACAAGTCAGATCAGAGGTTACTAAAGCCTTATCCTATTTTGTGTATATTGCTATTGAATCAAATGGCAAAATCATCCAGTCCATATGCGAGTGTGCTGCTGGTAAGGGACCAAAGGCAGTTTGTAAGCACACACCATGTGTATGCTATGCCATCCTTAGATTTAAAGAACAGTCTGAATGGCGTGTAATGAAAACACCCACAGAAAACAAACAGAAACACCCCAAAAAGTAGTAAAGAAGTAAAGCAATTACTAGACTCAGTTCAACACATCATTAAAGCTGATAAAAGAGAAAATCCATTCGTTCCTGGTAGAAAGTGGTTGATTTATTTTTAAAAAGACATCCAGAACTATCACAACGTGTATCTCGAAACTTAATCACATCAAGGGAAGCTGTAACAGAACAAAAAATATTAGAGTGGTTTTCAGAAGTTGCAAAATATATAGAGGACAGTCAGCTGTCAGAAGCCATAAGAGACCCGTCGAGAGTATTTAATACTGACGAAAGTGCGTTCTACCTAAACCCACAGCCAGGTCGCGTGCTAGTTAAACGAGGAGACAAAAACATTTACTCAACATCTGGAAACGAGAAAGAAAATCTCACAGTCCTTTTGACTGCTAACGCGGCCGGTCAGCTTGCACCGCCGATGGTAGTTTTTTTCTTATGAACGCATTCCAAGAAGCATTGCAGAAAATATTCTTGTAGCAAAAATATTCTGATCCACTTTTTTTGGGACACTTTATAGAGACAGGTTTCCCGTCAATACTACCAACACAATTAGGGAAGTTCCACTTCTACTTTAAGCCGTCCGATATCCACCCATTACCAAAATGTAATTTTAATAAAAAAAGAAATATCAAACGTAAAAAATCTGAAATTCTTACAAGTTCTCTCTACAAAACTCAGGTAGAAGAAGATATGAAACAAAAAGAAGTGAAGGCAAAGATGATCAAAAAAACAGTAAAAAATAAAGGAATAAAAAATCCTGAAACATCAAAGAGACCTATATTGTTGACCACAAGCACGGGTTCTGAGGCAATAAGGTGTCCTCTTTGCTCAGAAATTTACGTAGATCCTCCAGAGAAAGATTGGATCCAGTGCAGCAGATGCGAAGCTTGGTGGCATGACGAATGTACAGATTACTTAGGATTTGGAGTCTTTAAGTGCGAAATTTGTCAAGGCTGAAGATCTCATAATCGTGTTCATGCGCACTCTTAGCTTATGTAGAGCATCACGTGTGCGTCCTCTTAGCTACAAGGTACCTTAAGAGTGCGTATGATATACGTCCCCAAAAATGTGATTTATTAATTAGTCTGTATTATGTGATTGTATTTAATAATAAAAGAAATGTTCCTAAATAACCAATGCCTAAATATAATTAAAATTCAAAACTATTAAGGTGAAAGTTTATTAAAAAAAAAAAAGTTTGTAACTTGCGCACTCTTTGGTTTCTTTACCCTATCTTCCAGAACCTACACCAGAAACATCGTCAGATATAGAAACTCAATCTCCAGAGGCGCCTCCACCAAGAACACAAAGCGCACCCCCATCTGAAACACTTCCGCTAGAGACGCCCCAAACAAATGACACAAATAGTTCACGAGCTAAGAAAATAACTGCTGACAGCAAAATGGGATAGAGTTATACATTTTCTTCAAAATAAATAAAAACAAAACAAGAGTATGATGCAATAGATCACGCATTCCAAAGTTACGCCCAAACATTTAAAGTTATTTGCAAGCATAGAAACAGAGGAACTGCAAGGAAACGTCCAGATATTGAATTCACCACATTATTCCATTATTAGTTCCGAAGACTCCGTCTGCTATGCAGTACCCAATTCTGTGCCCGACGATTCCAGTACTTCATCATTGCAACAGCCTGAGCAGCTACGTCAACCACTACGCGAAATCGATATTTCTACATGTAACTAATTTTGGAGCATTTATCTGATTACAACTCAGCTGATTTTGATTGATTTTGAACATGTATATAAAAAAAAAAATATTTCTTACGTTAGACAGATTACAAGTCTTTCTCTTGTAGAAATAGGCATCCTCCAGTTTGTGGTACATTTGCTTATTTTTGGGATGAGCAGTTCATGTAGTTCTTCGAATAAATCTTGAGACATACGAAAGTATGTAAAAAACCGATCTTCATGCGATGCGAGCTCACGACACAAACGATGATATTCTCCTAAATCTTTTCTCTTTTGATTGATGTCGTGCACCCATACTCTTTTTCTCTAATAATTCTTCCACATCTGAATCACTCGACTTCTCTATAACGAACAAACTCTTCACACTGTTATCAATCTGCACTACGCTTTGGCGAATGGCGAAATGGTGGCGCGGCGTCGTCGAGTCAGCGTTCAACGCGCCCTAAAGCGTTCTGTTTGACGAAGCCTCGCCCGACGTTAAAACGGGACGCTATAACGCTACTACGCAGCGCTAAAGTACGCGTCCTGTCTGACAAAGCCTTAAATATAGTACTTACCTGAAAACTTTGTATGGCTAACGATAAGTTTAGTTTCAATCAAAGCCACTCAGTAAATTAAGTAGGTAATTCTACGTGCGGTAATGCGTATGGGCGCTATCATTTGCAATGCAAAGACAACTACTCACTAATACAATAAAATCTATTAATTTAGGCAGGAGGAAAGCAACAAATACTATAAAAACTATCCTTGGCCCCGTTTTAACTCGCCCCTGGCTGGTTGGCCTTAAATTCTAGGCATCCACAGGGAAAAGTCCGGTTAAGCAGTACACGGCCTCCTAGGCTAAACTGCGAGATGCCATACCAAAAAAAAAAAAACGTTTTAACCCAAGAACTTGTCGACAAGTAAAAGAAAACTCCATTCAGTATTATAATGGATGAGACAATTGACATCAGTGTTAAATAACAATGTGCACTCACAGTAATATATTATGACGAAGTAGATTGTGTTCGCACACAGTTTCTCGACATATATGAAGTCAATTCTGGAAAGGCTGAAGATCATTGTAATAGTTTATTTACCTGGCTTTAAGACCAGCAAATTCCTTTAATCTAATTAATTAATAAAGCTCAAAGAGGCAAAACAAATTAAAAGAGTTCCAGGTTTTTTTTTAAGTCGACATTCATAAGATATTAAGCCCGGCAACAACAAGGTGGCTATCATAAGAGGCATGTGTCAATAGATCCTTGGAACAATATCAGGTACTCGGTGAATACTTCAAATTGGAAGTATTCGAAGATCCAAGCAAAATAACTGAAGAAATACTTACCAGTCTAAATAATGAGTTTACAAAAATTTTTATACTTCTTGAATAAAAAAATTGAAAAGTTATTTTTTATGAAAAAGGTTATTTTTTATACAAAAAGGTTATTTTTTTATACAAAAAGGTTATTTTTTTATACAAAAGGGTTATTTTTTTTATATTTGAGGTAATTTTTGACTAGACCTGACTGGCAACACTGGTTAGGTTAGGTTACTCACGATCAGCGTTGCCATATATACAGATTTCTCCGTATTTATACAGATTTTTGATGTGTAATACGGATTAGCACTGGATACAGATTTCTATACAGAGTTTTCTAACTCGATTGATGAAATTACCATAAAATTATTCAACTCAAAATAGAACGAAGCAAAAAATATACAATCATGTTTAGTACACACATCATTGCATAATTCTATTATTTATGGTCAACTTTCACTAACAACGTATATTTTTAGTATGGCAGCATTACAAGTGTCACTCGCTATACTTGGGAAAGTCCCCGGAGGTCTTTGCGTGCTGTTTATGATACTTTGCTCTCGTTGCGAGAACGAATGCGTGTAGAGTGAGCCGAGTGAGCGAGTCGCGAAAGAACTCAGTGCTTATTATTGTGTTTTTGTTAACCATTATGGCATCTAAAAAACCCAGAGTGATGCAAAAGTTTAATCGGAACTGGATGGAGTATTCTTCCTACAAGGCGTGGTTGAGACCTAGTAATAAAGGTGATTACTTTGCTTTTTGTACATTTTGTAACACAGATCTTTCAATTGGAAGTGCTGGGAAGAATGATCTCTTTAGACACACAAAAACAAACAAACACATAAATTCAAGTCCTGGTGGATCTAGCTCGCAAACATTATTGACAGATTTATTTTCAAACAAAAACATTGAACCAGTCAAAAGAGGAGAGATTTTGCTCGCAGCGTTTATAGCTGAACATAATATTCCCATGAACGTTATGGAACACTTGCCTCAATTGCTAAAAAACGTGTGTCCCGATTCACAAATTGCAAAAAGTATTAGTTGTGACAGAACAAAAACTTCAGCTATTCTAAAGAATGTGACTGGCATAACTGCAAAACAGATGTTAATGGAAAAGTTACGAAACCTTAAATTTTCTTTGATCGTCGATGAAAGCACTGATAGGGGATGTGTTAAGCATTTATGCATATTAGCACGATTTTTTGAAAGCAAAGTGGAGGATGCATTTGTTTGTCTAATACCCCTTGAAGAGGCTACTGGCGAAAAGCTGTACCAACATATTAAAAAAGTTTTTAGTGACAATAAAATCCCAATGGACAATTTTATCGGATTTGCAGCTGATGGTGCGAATGCCATGATGGGACAGCACAATTCATTATCATCCCGTCTAGTTGCCGAAAACCCTCATCTGTTTGTATTGAAGTGTGTATGTCACTCATTCCATCTTTGTGCATCGTATGCGTGTTTAAAATTGTCAAGAGAGCCCGAAACTCTCATAAGAGACATTTATAGTTATTTTAATAACAGCCCCAAAAGAACTGGAATTCTAAAAGAGTTTCAGCAGTTCTTAGATCTAAAGCCCCATAAAATACTTCATCCTGCTCAAACTCGATGGCTTTCGCTAAGAGCAGCAGTTTGCCGTATTCTAGAACAGTATGCCGCACTCAAATTATATTTCACCGAAGCCGCTCTTACGGACCACTTGAATGCTGATTCCATCTTGTTTAGATTAAACAATCCATATAATAAGCTGTATTTAGAGTTTTTGGAATTTTCATTAGAGTTATTTAATAATATGAATAAGCTGATGCAGTCAGAACAGCCGCAAATTCATAAATTGCATAACAATATGGTAACGGTTTATAAATCTTTATTGGAATGTTACATGGACGACGAATATGTTTCGCGAACAGAAGCCGGATTAATTCAGATTGACAATCCACGTCATTATAAACCAATAGATAACCTTTACCTAGGAGCGAAGGTATCAGCCTCCCTTGCCTCCACGAATTCAAACACTTTAAACCAAGATGATATTAAAGCATTTAAACTCAAATGTCTTGACTTCTTTATAGAAGGGGCAAAGCAGATCAAAAAAAGATATGATTTCAGCAATGATGTCATTAAAGAAATGCAGTTTCTTGACCCACATGTCGTCAAGTCTCGTAAAATAAATTCATTGGTCGCTTTGGCTGTAAAGTTCCCAAATTTGATCTCAGTCAATGAACTACAACAACTTGACACAGAGTGGCGGTTTTTGCGTAATAATAAAGACCTAGCCCCTGATGAATCAGAAGACGTCGAAACCTACTGGTGTAAAGTCACTGCAGCCCGTGACCCTGCTAACTACAGCAATCAATTGTACCCTACTCTGTCAAAATTTGTTTCTGCGATACTAAGTCTACCTCATTCCAGTGCCGCCGTAGAGAGGATCTTCTGTTCTATAAATTTGATAAAATCCAAACAACGCAATAGACTTAATACCACTACTATCGAAGGTCTTTTACATACAAAGCAACTGATTGGTGCAAAACCTTGCTATAGCCTCGAGGTTGATAATAAATTACTGTTAAAATTTAACAAAAATATGTATGATTGAAAATAATAAAGTAATTTTTAGTGTGATTATTGCAAATGTGTGAGTTAGAGTTGTTTGTTTAAATTAATATTTAAATTTTATAGTACATATGTAAGTACTTCAGTACATAAAAAGTCAATTTTATTAATTTGTTGTTGCTTATTTAATACATGATTAATAATTCTATTTTTTGTTTTATTTTATTGTACAGAGTTTAAGTTAAAATAGTATACAGATTTAATACAGATTTTATCAGTTTCTACTACAGATAAACGGTTCAAGGCATCTGGCAACACTGCTCACGATGCACGAATTTTTCGTGAAAGTTCTGTCAGACAGAGGTTTGAGAATCATGAATTTAAGGGAATACTCCTCGGTGACAGTGGATATGTATGTACCTCTTACTTGCGAACACCCATCGACCAAGGAGTGAAGCTGAGAATTGATACAACTACAGCCATATCCAAACAAGGAATGTCATAGAGAGATGTTTTTGCTTACTTAAACAGAGATTCTGCATATTACAGGAAGTAATGCAAGGATCACTAGACAAAATAAAAACAACAATGTCGCATGTGCAGTGTTGCACAATTTGGCAATTAAATTTAATGATCCTTTGGACCATGGTATGTATGACACACACAAGATGCCTAAGCATGTCGCAGACAGGTAAACTGTAACGAAACCGTTACAGCTTATGTGGCGAATGATCATGGAGACATACTGAGTACGTCGAACAGGACAATAATGTAACAAATATATCTAGAGATCTTTTTATTGAAAATTGCTTTTAATTTCACTATATTTCAATTACATAGCTAGTCAATTTTATTTATTTTCTTTTTTTACGTTGTTTTTGTTACGGTGATGTTTACTGCAATTTTCAGGATGAAACACAGGCTCAAAGAGGAGTAAACGAAATAGGATCTTGTGTTTTTGATTGCCTAAAACAATTGAGCCTTCAACACCCAAATAATGCATTTAAATTACAGGTAAAGTCAACTCTTTCAAAGAAGGCGTATTACAGAACGATTTATTTAAAACAGATCTGACGACACCTTGGATGCAAAAACGACTACAAGCACCTACTTTGAAGAGGATTCTTCGCGATAATATAACGACAGTATTCTGGGTCTTCGTTTTCTAGGAACTCTATCACAAATACAAACGTCAAACAGGTTGTAAAATCGATTCAAGCACCTTTTCAGACAGCGCACCTCTGTCTGAAGCAGCAATCGGTTGAAATCTTAATCATGGGCAGTGCAAATAAACTGACCTGATGACATATTGCAGTGATACATGAAGGCGTTCTTTCAGATTTTTCACGACCAAATGCTGGCGATGAATTACGCAATGCATAGCAAGCACGTGAAGTAAATCTTGTGGCTTCAAGCACTGAAGGTTCTACTGAAGAGATGTCAACCGAAATAGCAATGGATCTAGAAGTCTTAAACCAACTCGGCTCAGACCCGTCAAACAACGAAGTATATGGGTACAACCTCCATAACGACTTGGCAACTAGGTGGCGCCATACGCTTTAAAATGACATGTTGCAGATATATTTGCCACCAGAAAATTGCGAGCAAAAGAAGGCCCCAATGTTGAACCCGGAAATTAAATCTGCCATCTCTGATATAAATGTTAAAAGGGACACCTACGGCGAGCCCAAACAAAGCCAAATGGCTAGCTACATTGCAGCTATTGGAAAAGCCCTTAGCTTGACCTTGCCGCTCACTGGGCACATACCTCCAGAAATAATATAAAAACCTTGAGCGATGCAGGCAGGTTGTTATATGACACTCACTACAGGGAGTCTGTCTCACGCAGATTTGCCATTGTGAATGTGCTGAGTAAACAAAAGAGAGGTATTTTAAAGAATACTAAGATAAATAATTGCCTCTTCGGCGCTGACCTTTCTGAGCAGCTAGTCATCAAAAGCTATATGTTCGCGACAGACACATCCGTGCACCGCACAGTGGTCCGGATTTAGACAAAAAGGTGGACATAGGATCGAAAATGCATATTTAACTCAAGTAAAAATTGTTTCGTATAGGAAATTTAACACTGATTAATACTTATTACTACAACTTTTCGAAAAAACTGCTCCTTCACGTAAAAAAAAATAATCGAAAATAAAAATGTATGAGAGAAAATCTATTTTACTTTCTTTCTCCGTTTATTATCAAAGAATAGCAACCAAATCTTATATTCTGGTAAGTACCTATTGTTCTTAATACGACAACATATAAATTGCTTGCGTATCCCCTGCGGCCTTGACGTCTACTATGCTTCAAAGTTTAAAATTTCAACTTTCTTTTTTTAATTATTTATCTTTCAATTATGTTGAATCCCCTTACCGCATACGATACCATATAGGTACTCTTAAAAACCAGAAGCAGGTTTGTTTAACGAGGAAATTACAAGAAATAGTTTAAACATGAAAATCAACTAAGATTAGTCAAGAACGCGGCAAAATCTTATTCTGTCAAACGATAACATGTCTTGTCACAATGACGTTCGAAAAAAGAATCCTCCAAGCATAGATGAACGGCTGAATGGCGAGATGTCTATGGTCGCTCGTCTCTGCTGCCCTCTTTGTAACTACTGGCAGCTAACACGGCCTCTCCTGACACCCTGATGTCCTCGGCAGGATCTGGGTGAGCCTGGTTGAGTCTCGGAACACCTGCACATGCAATAAGCGAGTTGGACCTGGCTCAATTTCGTCATATTTAAATCTCGATTGGTTATCGTGCTCGTCATCGTTTTTCTGAACAATGACACTTTCAGAATAAAAATTATTCGAGGACTTACAAACCTCAAACAAAGTACTAATCCATTTAAAGAAAGAAAAATAAATAACATCAACTTTAAATCAAATAACAGGTACAAAATTAATAACAGAACACTGGTATACCACCCAGTGTAAGTGTGTCGAGTGTAAGGCTGAAACATATTAGTTGTACACATATAAACACACAACATACAAAGAAATCATGTAAATTATTAACCTGGTTTGGAGTGTAAAGCTGAAACATATTAGTTGTAAAAATAAATACGATTACTTTTACTTATTAGTTAAACCGTGGGTGCAAGCGTGCACTCAAGCGCAAGAAATATGTTATCAAGAACAAATACTCGAACTATATAGAAGTCATATTCAAATCAAGTCATAGTCAAGCCAGGGGCTCAAAATATACGGAAGTCATGGTCAAGGCAAGTCATAGTCAAGCCAGTTGTTCAGACTATACGGAAGCCATAAGCCAGGGGCTCAGACTATACGGAAGCCATAAGCCAGGGGCTCAGACTATACGGAAGCCATAAGCCAGGGGCTCAGACTATACGGAAGCCATAAGCCAGAGGCTCAGACTATACGGAAGCCATAAGCCAGAGGCTCAGACTATTCGAAAGCCATAAGCCATGGGCTCAGACCATACAGAAGCCATAAGCCAGAGGCTCAGACTATTCGGAAGGCATAAGCCAACAGAACCAGCAGGAGCACCAGCACAGCAGCGCTCGTGCCGCGACCAAGAGCACCGGCAGAGCAGCGCTCGTGCCGCAATCAGCAGCACCAGCACAGAAGCGCTTGGGCCACGACACGGCCGTTACACATTCTCGTGTATAAGTCTGCGAACAAGCACTTACGACATACATTTCGTTCGGCCACTTCTGACCTTCAAAATCTTTCGTCAAATCTGGAAAGCTTTTCGCTCTCAAAGAAATAAATTCAAGGCATAACTTTGAAACTAACTATTACTAATCATGTGTCAGCAACGCTGAAAACACAACTACCATTGCGGTTTGATAAGTTACGCGTAGTTAACTTCACTTCAGCTTTTGCTACACAGAATACTTATAGGTGACAATACCAATGGTTGGTACATTATTACACATTTTTCCACTAAATACAGCTAAGAGCATAATTACTTCCGATGTGTAATCTAAACAATAGAACAGATCACCTGACCTCAAAGCATGATATGCCAGGTCTACTATCCACTGGCTTTCATTACCGGAGTATGCCAAACGAGATACTGGCCGTCAGCACTCCGTACAGCATGCAAAGCTTGTACAGCAGCACAGCACCCGGGGAGCATGAAGTGTCACAGCTTACTATGTCAAATGACACAGCACCTGGAGCGCTTACACCATCACCTCACATGGCTTAGGCTTATCCTTAATACCTGTAGTCAAAAGACAAGCAAGCAAGCATCTGGCTAAGGTAACCAAACGTTCAATTGACAGACTCTCAAGCATTGTCATGTTACAGATTTGAACATTAGTTAACATCAAAAATTAATGCAACCAAATTACATAATCAGTAAAAGAAAATAAAAACTAAGGTCTGTAAACAAACTTTCAATTTGTAAATTGTAAAATGGCACCAAAAATCTAGAGCCTGATGCACAATTTTAACTATCCCATTTCAATGAAAACAAATTGAGTAAGTCAATATCAAATCAGTGTGCATTTATATCACAAAAGCAGTAAACTTATATTTCTGTGTAGGTACTTGTTGAAACTCTCATGAGCAGAAAGATTAGAAATAAATATTATTGAGCTCATTTACATAGTAAGCCTATTAGTTATCTAACTCAAGTTCTCATACACTTTCAGTATGTCTTTAACTAATAACCCACCAAGATGGATTACAAGTCATGTATTACATAAAGGCTAAATAAAACCGGATTGATCTCACCATTTACATACAGGTAGGTACATTACAGGATTCTTCCCGTAACATCTGGAGCATAGTAGGAGCAAGGCATGTTGTTCACGGACACCACAGCAATAGGTACAGTCACGAGCAATAACATGGAAACGCCCTTAAAATTTAAATTCATGTAGTGACATAAAATCGCAAAAATAAGTATACTAAGAGTGAGTTGCACCAACTTACTTTAACGATAACAAAACTCGAACCAACGGTCAAATCTCTGGTTAAGTCAATAATGGATTGCACCATTTTAACAATGGTTAAAATGACGTCATATTTAACGATAACCGTAACCAGTCAATTTTGGCCGGTTATCGTTATTGCTAAGTTAACAAATGTCAAAATCTTGTCAAAATAATAACCTAGTCCGTTGTTTTCTGTTGTTTTATCATATTTAAGTATAAAAAAATTAAAAATGTCTTTAGTACGTGATATTTTATGGGAATCTAGTTCTTCTGACGACGAAAATTATAATGATTTACCTAATTCTCGAAAGAAAAAAGTGTATCAACCACGTGTTAATCGATTCCTAAAATGGAATGAGCAGGAGTTCTTGGATAGATTTCGGATTTCCAAAGGTTTAGCACGAGCCCTGGCTTCTCATTTAGCACCATTGCTCCAAACCAGAACCATGAAGTAAGTGCCTGTTTAATAAAGGCTTTAAAAACTATAGTGGGAATATTTGAGTCGTCCTATGTATGACTAAGGTATAACTACATAAACAATATTGTTTTTCTTTTCAGAAACTTTGCAGTTACTCCAGAGCAGCAAATAATAATGGCATTGGAATTTTACGCATGTGGTTCTTTTCAACGCTGCATTGGGGATGCTGCAGGTGTTCACAAATCTACTGTTTGTCGAATAATTCATCGAGTGAGCAGAGCTATAGCCGGACTAAGAACAGACTGGATTGCAATGCCTAAAAATATTGAGGAAATGGAAACTGAGGCCAAAAAATTTTATGAAATATGTGCATTTCCTAAAGTAATAGGAACTATAGACTGCACACATATACCAATCAAATCGCCAGGTGGTGCAGATGCAGAAACATATAGAAATAGAAAACAGGTATTTTCTCTTAATGTGCAAGTAATCACAAATGCTGAGATGTACATTACAAATATAGTTGCTAGATGGCCTGGAAGCTGTCACGACAGCCATATTTTCAACAGCAGTGTCATTAAGGGACGCCTAGAAGATGGAGAATTTGATGGTTTTTGGTTACTAGGAGACAAAGGTTATGCCAATAAACCATATTTGCTAACACCTCTACGTAATCCTGTTACAGAAGCTGAAAAACTGTACAATGAAAGTCATATTCGTACTAGAAATATTGTAGAACGCAGTTTTGGTTGTTGGAAAAAAAGGTTTCCTGCAGTGTCATGGAAACTCAGAACAAATACAGCAAGAGCCCAATGTGCTATAGTGGCAATGGCTGTCCTATATAATATTTGCAAGAAATTGAGAGACCCGATGCCAACATGTTACGACTCTGATAATGAATCATCAGATTCTGATGACAATGACCTGACCTCTGCATATGTTAGCCAGCATGACGAGCATAATAGGAATATGCTAATAAATACTTATTTTGATAGATTACATTAAGATAGACTATGTTTTAAATGAATAAATAAAAAAACTTCAAAAATAAAAATGCATTTTTATTTTTTTTCTCAGTAGAAAACAAAAAGTGCATGGCATTTTCAGATTCCCATAATTCAGAAAGATAAGGATTTTGATGAAATTTCTCCTATACAAAAAGTAAAAATGTATCTTAAAAATTTATTTTTTTCTCCCTTAAAATATCTATTTCAAGTTTAAGTTTATCCACTTCAAGCTTATGTTTTTCTTCATTGTGCCTCAGTAACTGGCTGTGTAATTCATTTTGGTGACTAATAGATAACTTTATCTTTTCCATCTCCAACTCATGAAGGCCATCTAAAACTGTCAGTTTCTTTTCCCTTAGTGCTTGTTTTATGATATTTTCACTCTTCCCTTGTTTTTTCTTTATGATACCTAAAATTGAAATAAAATATTAGGCTACACACTCAATAATTAAATGGCCTATTAGCGCAGTCGGTGGTAACCCTGCTGATGTACTAGATGGTGTGGGTTCGATCACCACCAAGGAAAAACACTTGTGGTGAACTCTGGTGTTTTTGTTATATATTTATCTATGTATGTAAGTACAAAGTTTGGCTATAGATTGTCATTTAAAAATACTTACGACTTAGTTGTGGTGCTACTGGTCTCTTTAGTGATGAATGTGGGGCACTAGCATCAAAAACTTCATCTGGGACAATATTTTCAACATTATCAAAACTTTTGTCTTGATCTGTAATAATTGTGTTGACTACAACATCCTGCAAACAAGTTAATATAATTAATTAATGCATCTAATCCAAATACATATTAAATAATTTGGAATACATAAATACCTTGAGTATATTGGGCATGTCATGTTGAATTTCACTATCAGTATTTGTGTCTAGTTTCACTTTCTGTAAAAACATTGCTTTTATTATTAATCTTTTCAATTTATTACTAAATCTAAACAGCAGATTGGTGGCAAATAGTTTTGAATAAATAGTGCAATTTATTTATTTTTTAAATTTTTAAACCTACAAGCTTAGTACTTATAAGTTTTATCACAATCACTAAATATTTGTGATGATATGTAGATAACAGGGTCTAAAAATAATCAAATTATCTTTAACAATTCAAACCCTCATTACTTTTTGTATAGGAGGAATTTCATCAAAATCCTTATCTTTGTGAATTATGGGAATCTGAAAAAAAAAAGAATATATTTTATAGTATCTCCTTTACACCTTATTTATAATCTGCAATAATTTACTCACTGTAACAATGGAATTTGGGGAAATAATGTCATCATCATATATAGCCTCATTTCCATCAATAGATCCAGACATAATGGATCTTAACCAATCAGTAGCATCTTCTGAATCTGGAGGAAGTGAGGGAGGATTTCCTCCACCTGTGCGTCTCATTTCCTGACGTTCTCTACTTGCTACCTGCAAAATATAATTTCTTTGTTATAACATTAGACATAAATTGATTCATGTTTTTAGAAGGTGAGATTAGTTCACTTCCAAGCAGCGGAAAGTAGGTAGAATTACCTTCTTTGCAGATCTTTTCATATTTTCAAATTTATATTTTAGCTGCTTCATGTTTCTAGGTACTTGACCAACAGCATTAAATTCCTTTGCGATGCAGTGCCATGCATGGTCTTTTTGTTTTGTACTACTCCCATCAGTTTTTTTACACATAAGTACATTTTTATATTTGTCTACAAGTATCTGCAATCGACTAATCTCTTCCTTAGTAAAATTGACACTTCTTTCCCTGTAAAAATAACAAATACTTTATTCAATGTGGTAAATAACAATAGGCAGTAAGGAATATACCATGAATTTTTCATATGGATGTTTAATTATGTTATTTCACATAGTTTTTTTTTATTTATTGTATGAACAATTAAATAAAACATTTTCTAAACAATGTTGTATGAATAAAAAGTGTGGACTGAGATATTATTTTATATAGGACCTAAGTAAAACACGCTTGATTTAACTTGCATAGGCTAAAAGTTATAATGTACTAATGTAGTGGCGCACTTTTTATCAGGTATAATAAATTTAACATAAAATTAAACTCACTTTGTCTTGAAGTCATCCATTATTACTATTACAATATCCGTGCTTGATTCGGCAAACAGACGGACACAACAAAAACACAACAATTATAATAACACAAACCTAACCTCACGAAACGAGATTCGTGAAAATAAATTTGACATAAGGCTCACAGTGTTGTCATAACAAATAATTTTCCCCGTCAGTTTTTAGGGATAATTTATCTTTTTATACTGTCAACCCCATTAGCGTTAACTGTTAACAAAAAAATCATGGTGCAACAAACATTTGTAAAGTTCTGTGGTCATCGTTATAGTTACTGCTAAAATTAATCTTAACTATAGCATTAACTACGCCTGTGGTGCAACTCACTCTAACTGTGTCCAAAAAATATGTAAACGTTAAATTGTATCAAAATTAACTACACATTTTTATCAAATTTACGTTAACAACAGATTTCTAAAAAAAATATTAAGTTTTAGTTACAAAATAATGAACCCAAGGAAATTTCAATAACATGTTTACAGTAAACCAGTTTGCCAGTGACTTCGATGTTGAAGGAGTTCTAATATCTAATCGTACTGGCTGTTACAGTATTTATTTTTATATTTCAAATATTTTCATATGTCACTTGACTTGTCAAATTTCTCTCAATAGTATGTATTGCATAATTAGTGTATGTCCACTGTTCTGCCTCACTGTTCTGCCCCCGTGTGAAAGAGGCTGTACAGCTAGATATATTAATTGTAATATATAAATTTAAAATGAACAGTAACAACGTGCCTTATCGTATTTCTACATATGACAAACACAAAATTATTGTTCTTAAAGAACAGGGACTTTCGGTAACAGACATTGCAAATGAATTGGGAATTACGGTGAGTTTGCATTTATTGTTGTTGTGTTTTAAACGATTTTTAATTAACAAAAGTTTAAATCGATATTTTAACATTATAAATTTGAAGCGTTTGTTTGTTTGCGTTAACGCGCTAATTTAAGGAACTACTGCAAAAATTTGAAAAATGTGTTTGTTAGCTTATTCATCGAAGATATCTATAGGGTGCTTTTTATCCCGGTACGGGAAGTAGTTCCCACGAGACGCAAGTGATACCGCTGGCGAAAGCTAGTGATAATATCTCTTAAAATTTAAACTATGTATTCATCTATGTATAGGGTGCCACGCGTTGCGCAGCCATTAGAACAATTTACTTAGATGCCTTTTTTTTTCAGCGAAAAACCGTGTATTTGTGAATCAAGCGGTGGGAAGATAACGGCGACGTTGTTAGTTTTAAAAGTAGTGGTCGTCCACGAAAAACTTCCGCGGCGCAGGACAGGCAGATCGTCAACAGTGTGGTCAGTAACGGATTTGTGAGAATTCAGGACATTTCATCTTCGCATTGCGTATCAACTTCGACAATTCGACGTCGCCTACGCACAGCTGGCCTACGTCACAGAGTTCCGGCGCGAAAACCACTATTATCTGCACGACACAAGGAACAGAGACTACAATTTGCTCGAGAATACCTAAACTACGACTTCAGCAGAGCCATTTTTTCTGATGAAAAAGTGTTTGTTTCATCTGCTGATGGACGTTTATCTTTATGGCGGCCTAATAACACTCGTTATTTAGAAAGGAACATATTGCCATCTAGAAGAAGTGGCCGGATAAGCTTCGGCGTTTGGGGCTGGATGTCAGCCAGTGGACCTGGTGAATTGGCAGAGATTAGTGGACGAATGAATAGCGAGCACTATACCAGTATTTTAGACGAAGTTTTACTTCCTAGCCTGAACGTTTACTTTCCTGAACTGATGCCTATTGATTTTGTGCAGGATAATTCAGGTGTCCATAATTCCCGATTCACTCAAGCCTGGTTCAGTCGCAACCGGAATTTCGTGAATTCGTTGCCGTGGCCACCTAAAAGCCCTGACCTCAACCCTATAGAGAATTTGTGGGGGCTGATGGTCCAAGAGTGGGACAGCAACCAAGCGAGAACCAGAGAAGCTTTGGTCAGACACGTCCATGAGATATGGGATAGTTTTAGAGGCAATAATGTATGTTGCAATATGGTTTCGTCAATGCAGGAAAGGCTGCAAGATGTTATAAACGCTGAAGGGGGCTACACAAGATTTTAGTTAATTTAAGGCCCATTTTCACCGATTATATTTGATTGGCTTAATTAATAATAATCATTCCGTTTGGTAACGAATTACAAGACTGATTTTGTATACCTTTGTTTTATTGTAGTAACCAACCCTTATTTATTTATAAAACTGTAATTATTACAGAAAAAAGTAGGTATACACTTTCAATATCATTTTAATGTATCCATAACAATTCCTATAATATGTATGCAACTGGCATTTCATGTGTATATGTTATAGAAATTGTCATGGATAATTCAAAATTACATTTTAAGTGTAAACTTTTTAGTGATTTTGTATCGTTTATATTACTATGAAACCAATGTATACCCAGTTTTGATACAGTATTACATTTAGAAAAAAATATAGAACACATACTTTTTGAATGGTGGAATTTGAGATATTTTAGAAAATGTGACAATGTATATATATTATTGCTCGTGACTGTACATAGGCAGAAACTCATTCCACCCGAAACACACAAGAACAGCATCAGCGTACTAAGCTCGAGCAATTCTCGACTCATTACACCGTCATATACATATGAAAACCAAAGCAATCGTTAATTCGGTTATAACACAAACATTTTGATATTACCTTAACATGTTACTATGACAATAAATTTTGTTAACCAATGATCATAGTTACCAGACCTGTCGTTTCCATAAGAATAATAAAAACCAATATTCCTTTTTCGATTTTTCCAATAATGCAATCCACATTAATGCTATCCTGAAGGATAATAGGATGTATTCTTAAAGTTATTTGGGCACTTGATGCCGCTGAACTCTTCAGAATGGAATAGACCAGAATTGAATGTCCTTGTTCCACAACAAGACATATTTATTGGTATTACTTACGCTGCCTGCATAGCATCTTGAATATACCGTTGCGTAGATTGCAACGCACTGCAATCCATTACAAAATTAAAATAGAACGGCAAAAACTTCGGTAATGGCGGATATCCTTACACCGCGTCGTACTTAGTAAAAGTGCCAATGAATCTAAACTGAAATCAAAAACTTTATAGTGGGAGTGAGACTATCCCACTTCTGATCTTAAAAACCAGAAGCAGGTTTGTTTAACGAGGAAATTACAAGAAATAGTTTAAACATGAAAATCAACTAAGATTAGTCAAGAACGCGGCAAAATCTTATTCTGTCAAACGATAACATGTCTTGTCACAATGACGTTCGAAAAAAGAATCCCCCAAGCATAGATGAACGGCTGAATGGCGAGATGTCTATGGTCGCTCGTCTCTGCTGCCCTCTTTGTAACTACTGGCAGCTAACAGTACCATATAGTTTCCTGGTTCGATAACAAGAATGTGAATCTTCTTTCGGCCTATGTTGGAAGTGAACCCACAACAACAAAGCGGCGTTATGTTCGCCAAGATAAAAAATATGTTTTCATACCTTCACCTCAAGCTGTGGATGTTTATAACCAGCATATGGGAGGTATAGACCTACTTGATTCTATGCTGGGTTATTATAGAATCCATTTGCGGTCTCGTCAATGGTACAAGAGGATTTTTTCTCACATGGTGGACATGACAACTTGTCAATGCTTGGTTGTTATGGCGCCGAATTAATTCTGACTCTTATATGCCACTATATGATTTCAAATTGGCCGTTACCGAACATATGCGAAAGGCTGGAAAAACTGTTATGAAAAAGAAACGTGGTCGTCCATCGAGCATTCTTGGAACTCCGACATCCAGCCGGGGTGGTACCCCCTCCTATTTTCCTGAATCTCCGGTTCCCGCAAAAAAGGCACGAAAAAAGCCTGCTCGACATCAAGACTTACCTTTGAAGTCCGTGGGAACCGATGGGATTGGCCATTTTCCAATTTGGATGAAGAACGCCCGTCAAATATGTCAAAATTGATCTAAATTTCGTTCTTTCACACTAAGTGAAAAATGTAATATTTATCTGTGTTATAATGATAAACGTAATTGTTTCAAAGAATTTCACCAAGAATAAAAATTTTCATAGTTTCTTTGGTCCTAAATGCATACGAAGCCAAATTTGGCGTTAATTAATAACTTTTGAATTATAAGTAAAAATTTTTTTTTGTTAATTTGATCTCAAAATAGACACATGTTTGCTAAAAAATATTTTTATTTCATCTCTTTCATAATCCATGCAGTAAGGGGATCATTGTTGTTCAAGCACCGAAGGTTCTACTGAAGAGATGACAACCAAAATAGCAATGGATGTAGAAGTCTTAAACCAACTCGGCTCAGACCCGTCAAACAACGAAGTATATGGGTACAACCTCCATAACGACTTGGCAACTAGGTGGCGCCATACGCTTTAAAATGACATGTTGCAGATATATTTGCCACCAGAAAATTGCGAGCAGAAGAAGGTCCCAATGTTGAACCCGGAAATTAAATCTGCCATCTCCGATATAAATGTTAAAAGGGACACCTACGGCGAGCCCAAACAAAACCAAATGGCTAGCTACATTGCAGCTATTGGAAAAGCCCTAAGCTTGACCTTACCGCTCACTGGGCATATACTTCCAGAAATAACTACACAAGATGAGGTACTAATTTTGTCAGTCACTACTTGCGCGCGTGTGTTTGTTATAAATATCTGTGCATGAAATTTTAGTGAGTTTCGTCATGGTCGTGTTGAAGGAGACTTGAAAAATGGGGAACGACTCTATGAAGCTATTATTCTACATATCCCAGTTGAAACATGTTCAGAAGATTAGAAATAATCAAGACTTTTTTGAAGAACTACATCAGCAATATCAATCGCAGATGGGCAAGCGCTTCTAGAAATCAGAAGACTTTCATAAATAGACATGCTGCGTGGTTACAATCAAATATTAGTTGGCCAAATTGCACTACTGTTAATTTATCCAAGATTTTTCAAGCCCAAGACAAAGTTATCGAAACCATTTCGTCAGACAACACTTCAGTTGACATCGATACTACTGCAGCTACGATTTCGTCGACATCTAGTACTACTGTGGGCACATCTGCCGTAGTTCAGATAAGGAAGCCTTTTGTTGGCCTCAGCAACAAACTTTGACTATTCGCCGGAAGAACTTACTTTTGCATTAGTCGAAAGACTTACAATAGACCAGAAGAATGACTTAGCTTGTGTTATTGACCATATAACGAAGAACCCTGATAGTGTTGCTATTTTTCAAGCCACATTGTTTAAGAAAAATAGGAAAAGAACTTTTGACGAAGATCATGCTCTTGGTCTTTATACATCATTGAACTGTCAAAATGGAAAAACTTGTGTTTAAGGAAAGTGCTGTTAGATTGTGAAGTTCCAGTGTTACCATCGTAACACGAACTCCTTCAAGCTAAAAAGAGATGCTATCAACATGATTTAGAAAATAGTGAGAGAGGAGCCAGAGTGAAGCTTCAAGCCCTATTGGATCTGATAGTCCAGAAGATTCTTCAAATTACCGGTATCCAGATTGATTCGTCAACTGAAGGATTGAAGTTAATCAGCAAATGATGTTTCGATGGAGCTTCTTCACAAAGCTGCAAAGGTTACAAACAAACTTACATGCAAAGGAGTGAAGATGTAGACTTCAGTGATTCATCGGTTTTCATGTCTTGTCCCTCTTAAATTCAAGTTTTACACACAAGTTTTGTAAAGAGACAGCAGAATACATCAAGCAAGAAGAAGCTGCATTGAAGGAAGAAATAAAAAACATCGATTCTACAAAATGGGCAGGGCTAGAGATTAGTCACGAGCCTCATATGACAATGATCGACGGAAAAGTGCCTGCAATATTTGCCTTGCTAAGCCGACCGAGATGAACAAGCTGTCAGAAATATTTTCAAGACTTGTTCGAGAAGATGTTTATAAATATGGACTTTCTACTCTTCATATGTGGATTCGTTGCATGGAGTGTATTCTACACATATCTTACAACATGGACTTTGAGTTGAGGACTGCACGAGGTGCTAACGAGCAACTAAAAGCTGCGAAAAAACATTTGACACAAGAAGAATTCAAACAGCAAATGGGAATACTTGTGGATTTTGTGAAGCAAGGCTTCGGAACCACAAACGACGGAAACACAGCCAGAAGGTTTTTTACAGATTATGAGAAATCTGCCGAAATAACCAAAATTGACAAAGGCCTACTAAATCATTTTGCGATTATGCTTCAAACTAATGTTGGAGATGCTGAACTCTGGAAAAGAGGATCCAGCCAGCATTGGAGAAATTTCGCCAGCAGCATCGGAAGTGGCTGTAAGAAGTTTATCCCCGGGTATGGTAATAAATTTATCACCAAACCTTTTAAAATCTTCGCTAAATGTTGATTTGCAGTCTACAATGCAACCTGAACAACATACTCCTGACAGACTACGAAGATTTCGGAAACGTCAGCATGTTGTCTCATCTGCTGATGCAACGTCCCAAAGCAAAGATGAAAGCGAGTTTGATGATTCCGATGCAGATCCACACTACTTAAAACTTACACGTAACAGAAAAATAATTTTCTCTCCTTTGCCTATGCTGCCTACTCCATCATCGTCATCAATGCCACGAACTCGCTCCCTGTCATCTTCATCCAGTAGTTCGAGTTCTAGCAGCAGTTCGAGTTCCATCAGCAGTTCAAATAGTAGTTGTATAAATAATAAAGAGAACGCTATTGATACGAATGATGTAAACCTCATTCAACGCACAAAACAAAGTGTACCTCTTGATTGTACGCCTGATTTCAGGAGACATGATGATGATGACTTACAAGTATCTTCTTTAACAAATGAAGAAGAACTGAATAAGGAAATAAGTCCAGCTACTTCTTCTGCTCTTGAATCGACATCTAATGGCATCGACACCACTACTATAAGAGTAGAAATGGCTTTGTTTGAGAATGGTGGTCAGAGACAGCGAGGACGATACCTATCGCTCGCTTATCACCACTTACCGACAGGATGGATGAATTCCTCGTTTTTCCCAGAAGTCATAAAGCATTTTATCAAACACACAAATGCATCAAAGGAAAATCCTTCTATTTTAGTTATGGATAACCACGAGTCACATTTGTGTCTGGAAGCTTTAGACTTAGCAAAAAATGCAGGGGTGAATGTATTAACCTTACATCCCCATACATCAACAACAACAAAACTACAGCCTCTTGATGTCGGCATATACGGTCCTTTTAAGACATTTTATAATGCTGCTATTGATTCGTGGCTGATGAGAAATCCTGGCAGGGCCAGTCACTTATTTATGACTTAGGTGAAATAGTAGGAACTGCATTTCAGAAAGCAATGACGCCAAGAAATATTGTAAATTCCTTTGCAAAGTGTGGAATTTATCCCTTTGACAGGCACGTATTTTCAGACGAAGATTTTCTGCCAAGCTCTTCGTCAAGATGAAGTTACTCGCAGTCCTATTTCTCCAAGCTTACTTGAGATTTCTGAACAAACTAATTTAGAAATATTTGATTTGCCTAACGAACCTATTAATTTCAAGACAAATGAGTCTACTGAACCACTTAGATTGTGTAACTCGGAAGAGCCATTATTTTTTAAAGAATGCAAACATTATCACAGAAAACGCATTTCCTGCCTCCATCAACACGCCTTCAACTTCATCTATTAACATACCCTCGACTTCGCTCATCGTCACGCCGCTGACTTCATCTAATAACGTGCCATCAACTTCATTTATGAATTTATCATCAACTTCATCCATTAACATACCATCATGTTCATTCGTCAACGCCCACATCGAAGAGAGTCGACCTCACACTGTCGACCTGCCATAGTAAGAAAATACCGTTCAGGGCGCGCACTACACCACGCCTGCATTTGTCGCCGCAGTCAATCAGTACAGATGACATCGCCGACTGCAAACACTTGTTCGATCTGGCGGATCAGCTGACGTACAACGCAGGGACGCCGAAGATTATCATCGGGCAAGACAACTGGCATCTGCTCCTAGTTACAGACATAAGAAGAGGGCCACAGCATCAGCCGATAGTATCGTTAACTCCACTGGGCGGGGTGCTGCACGGCGCTCGCACTGGAACGCTGGGAGAGCAAGAACACTACGTCAACCAATTGAATAACGGCGAGGAAAATATAGACAAGCAGCTTCGTGAATACTTCGCACTCGAGTCGCTCATAATCAACCCGTGTCGACCAGCTTCTGACCCAGAGAAGAGGGCAGAAGACATACTACAACGCAGCATAGTACAGTTACAAGACGGACGTCTCCAGACTGCGTTGTTATGGAAAAGCGACGATATACAGATACAGACAGCTACGCGACTGCGATGAATAGACTTGTATCTATATAGAAGAAAATAGACAAGAATCCCGCTCTGAAAGCTCGATCGTGCAAACCATTCGTCGCACATCGTCTGGCCGCCATAGAAAAGAATAGTAAAGTCGAAGAGTGGCGTTACGTGCCTACCAAGAGTAACATAGCAGACACCGCAACCCGCGACGTGCCAACGCACTTTCACACGAAGCACGAGTGGTACAGCAACATGGCCGACAGAGCTACCAGCTGATAGTCAACAAACAGGCGAAGAAAAAACAGTCACGCTAATACACGCAGGCGCAGCAAACATAATAGACATCGTCCCCGACCCCGTTCGATTTTCAAAATGGGAACGATTACTGCGTGCCACAGCGAGAGTACTACAGTTCATATCGTGGTGTAGAACACAACGTACAGAAAAAACGTTCTACAAGCGAACAAGGAAAAATCAAGAAAACGATCCTGATTGGTCGAAGGCGGTGCGAGCAACACGCACGCCTGGCATAACCGCGCGCGCTCAGAAAGACGCCCGCGAGTATATAGCACTGGACGCTATATACATTTTGTAAAGCAGAGAAGCTGCTCGTTCGTGTCGTGCAACAACAAGCATTCACTCAAGAAACAGTCAGTGTCGAGAGCAACAAAACAGTCGCTAATGATAGCCGGCTCCAGATAGTTGCTGTCGACAAAGTCGCTAAAAGCGTGAAGAGCCCGCCTGTGTTAGACGGCGATCACCGCATCACCCCGCTTTATACTATAGACTGGACACACCGTAGCCTACAGCGGTGCACGGACGTGTCGCTCTGCGCTCGCTCGTTTACGACTACAAATATACCAATCCAAAGCTGCTTTTTTCAAAGCGGCGGACGATTATCCCGTTTCTCTAAACGTTTGTGTCAAGTAAATTCACTTGACCCCTTCTGGGTAAAAGCCACAGTTTCGTGGTTCTCGGTTGAAACCTTACGGTGCCAACGAAGCCGAGAGGGTATTGACCCAATCACACCCGCCGAACCCCTTCAGGGCAAGGCAGTCAATTGGACGAGAGCTCAGATTACGGCCTTGGGGGATCTCCTAGTTGTGCCTTGCATCTGGTTTGCTTTCACAGCTACACCTAGTTTCGGTTGGGTATCTCTACACCCTTCGCACTAGACTGGCTAGGGCCCGTTCGCGCAATAAGATTGGATTCTATACTTCCTTTGAATGCAACACATCACTTTCCACATTCTACTCCTTCACTTCTTGACCTAATTTTCGTTTCTTCTCCTGACCATGTTACCAAACATGGGCAGTGTTCATCTGATGCCTTCTCTTATCATGATCTAATTTTCCTTTCTTATAAAATTCGTCCCCCGAAGGCAAAGTCAAGAGTCCTTCTGCAGTGTAATTTTGGTGGCATGGATCTTGAAAATCTCCTTGAGGATGCTGCTAACATTGACTGGTGTATGCTTTTTGTTTCTGAGTCTATGGATGAAAAAGTGGAACTGTTTTCGCAAAATTTAATTGCGCTGTATGACGTTCACGCTCCCATACGAGCTGTTAGAGTTAGGCATCTGCCATCGCCATGGCTCACTGAACTATTTTATTTCTGAATCAATTTCCGAACGCATCTTTTCTAACATTTTATACTTCCGCAACCGCACAGTATGAGTTGGCTTTCCTTCCCTTTCCCTCCTATCCCGCTACAATATACCAGAAAGAGAAGGAAGATGCGCCGCGCGCACCAACTCTCGGCGCGTCTAGCGCCGCAACGCTCCCGCCGTTGTGTTCCAAAAACTTTTCAAATCACCGCAACACCGCTCCGCATTTTTATGTGAAAATAAAATTCTAACCGCACCGCTTCATCTCAAAACCGCATAAATCAGTGTTAGTGTAGCCGGCACTCAAGAACGAGTGACAGTGTATCTAACCTACGCGTAGAGGAAACAGCATCGCAGACCTGCGACAACGTGCGCGTCCGCCATCCAGCACATGTAAGTCCCCTTTCCTTACACCAAAACCTTTTAGCTTCACTTATACTGTGCCTCGGTTCCCCTAATCACCGACCCAAGTTATTTTCCCGCACCCGCTACGGTCTTTCGTGGCCCACCGGTGGTGTACCAGCACTGCACCACCAAATGTCAAGTAGATAACTGTGAATATTATTAATGTAAATCAATTCTGAATGTCAGAAATCATGAAATACTTGATTTTAATAATAATGTGAGTTATTGTTTAAAATAATTTCTGCGGTACGTACCATTGGATGTTATTCTTCACCAATAAAAAATCTTAACAAAAATATTTTTTTCTCATATCTCCTGGAATAGATTTTGATGAGCTTTCGTTTACAGACTAGTGTTAGCCTAAAGTACATAATGCACTAAGTGTTCATTCTGGGCAGCACTTGGCCCAACTCCCATACATGGATGGTCAATGTCTTTTAAAAGACTTTTCTCAATTGTTACAATCAGTTGTTAAACCTAATTCTAATCAAAATATGATTCCCGAATTTGACCCATCTGTTAGGCTTCCAAAACCCAAAATGTAATGATGATTATGAACAATTTTTTTTTAATACACATCAGAATACATGCGAATATGATGAAGACAAACTTCACAAATGATTGTACCCATTGGTACATCATGGTAACATTTTACGCAAACTTAATGATGATCAAAAACATTTTGCTAGGATAGAAATTATGAATATTTTGCAGAAAGACAAATCTTTTTGTCCATCCGAAACACCAATTTATTATTCTGGATCAAGGTCGCATAATATGTCATTTACGCCTAGGCCATCTCCGCAATCATATTATACATATTCCTCTTCTTCATCTACAACCTTACCGATGCAGTCACCAATTTCAACACTGGTGCCGGCTACTTCTTCAGCAAGAAAAAAGCCACAGATCATCCAACAAGAGATAATATCGACTGGGCAACATACATGTGCACAGATTGTTGAAGGACCTACAACACAAACTATATTTTTGCCGCTTACTTCTGCCCCACCAACATTTCACAGCAACCACAAACATGAACTTAGAAATATTTAAATGCTTTGTCTTTACTATAATCTACACTTGAAGAACGTCGATGTTGTGGTGAATATACACTTACTAAACCTCGGACGTACGTGCCAGAAGAAAAACTAGCTGTTTTAATAGAAAATGTCCCGACAAAATTTTCCATTGAAGAGCTACTGGAGATTATTAAACTTCGAAGATTCAACACATGCAAACCGCCACACTCTCCAAACCTTAGAAAACCCTTTGATAAAAAGTCAAATGCATTTTGTAGACGACGCTCTTGGAATGAGTTTAATGAGTTTAATTGCATGTTTCAAGCTGATTATCCTAAGTTCTCAGAATTGAAGATTCAAAATGAGGAATTAATCAAAACATTGGCGTTAAATTTCATATTATTCATGTTTTAATATACAAGAATATAACCCGACATGATATTGAGCTTTATGAACCGTGCCACCATTTCCTAGGTAAAGTGTAAAATAGTTTGAACATTCAATATCATTTCACACATTGCATAGACGTCCGCGATCCCGACATTCTATACAATGCCTAGGAAATGCATAGAATGCCTACATTATACACATTGCCTATAACATATACAATGGAAAGATGCATGTGCATACGCATCGTCAGACACACATACATCAATTCTACAGTTTATGCTCTTTAACAGCGGTTGATCCAATTGTGGTTTATGAGTAGGTACTTTGATTTACTCAAAACAACTATAATGGAATTAGGTTTAGCAGACAAGCGTAATGTAATCTGGAACTTAGATGAGAGCAGTTTTTCAAAAGACCCTTCGAAAACCAAAATTGTAGATCTTAAAGGGCACGCAGCAATGAGAGTTATAGCAACACCTCGGGGAGATAATACGACGGATAACACTAGGGTGTTACTAGAACACCGTCGTATTGCAAGTGCGATTGGAGGAAAAAAACCTCCCCTCAGTCTTCAAAGGAAAATTCATATGTGGGAGGAATGGACTTACCCTGATGCATTTCCAGGTACATACAAGCCATATATTACGCTAGACATTTCGGTTATGAAATCGTTTAAAGATCGATGGGACATTGATCTTGTAAAATGGATCACAGTCGACAATGATTGCATGCAAGTTTTGTAGAAATCACTGCACCTACAGGAGTTGCAGCGCGGCTTATGGACGGGAAAACTCTGCATAGTGCATTTTCCCTTGGCATCGAAGAGCCACAGTTTACGGGCTAATGACACGACAACATCTATTATACGTAATTCGTTGCCGAAATGTTTGGTGGATAATGCCGGGAAGATTAATACACCTGCTTCTCATTTTAAGCATCTGTTCCTCGAAATAATGCAGGAGTACGCACTCATTGTGGAAAATAAACTAATGGACACCAATACAAACAGACGAAATTGTCGCGTTGAACATGACGACTATATTTTTTCTACTTTTGACATTTGGGAGTAAAAAGTAAAAAGTATGCCGGGGTCCTACCGTCGTCATATGATCAGCTTTTATGCTGATAAAAATGAGCGTAAAGCAGAGAGAAACGCTATACGAGCGTTAAGCGGGGCTCTCGACCTTCCGGACAACGAGTTTGTTCAGAATTATAAAATGTCGAAGGAGATGGTGCAGTATTTGTGCCAGGAATTGGGTGAGGATCTGTCTGCTAGGACATCTCAGAGTCTGCCTGTTCTGATCAAAGTAAGTACCTACTACGTTATGCTTTCCAATTTTTATCGACTAAAAATATGACAAAGCTTTCGTCCTCAGGTTAAATTATAGAAAGATATGCTTCTAAGATTATTAAAGATTAACAATGCCCAATTATTGCAGGTTCTTTGTTAGGTTAAAGTCCTGCTTTCAGGACATTACCAACGAGGCACTGGTAACGAGCAAAATTTCTCGATTGGCCAAACCACCGTCAGCAAATTTTTAAAACAATTTGTTGTTGCAAATACAAGGTAATAATACCAATATAATATATGTATAGTCTGAGTGGCATGTTATAAATAGGGGTGTGTCAACAATTTGAGTGAATATTGAATGTGTTATTTATTCCAGATTGAAACCACAGTGGATAGTGTTCCCAAACAGGAAGGCAGACGGTAACATCTGGCTACCTTACAAAGTTTGGCCTTCCTGATGTATTGGGAGCAATTGACTGCACCCATGTGAAGCTATTTCCACCTCCAAAGCCACATCAAGCCCAATTCAAAAATAGACATGGCATAACATCCATCAATGTTCAGTTGGTAAAAAAAAAACTACCATTAAATTGGTTCCTTACTGCAGAGTAAATTAAAAAGTAAGAGACAAATTTTGAATTTTTATAGTGACACTCAACCATCATTTAACTTTTAAAATATATACAATTAGTTATAACTTCAGTTTTAGATTGCAGATGCCGAGTGCAAAATACTAAATGTGAATGCAAATTATCCTGGTAGAGTGCACGATCAATTCATATTCAATAGTTCTGTCATTTAAGACGAACTGCGCAGGCTACATGAGTCTAGAATTGGACAGTATTATCTGCTAGGTAAAAAATATATTTTGTTACGGCCTGCACCGCCTGGCAACACAGTCGAGCGGCGGGGCAAAATGCTGGCGAAGCGCGGTACGCGCTCCCTAGCCCGCCGTGTATCACGCCACTTTGCGCGCGAGCCACATAAAGCCACGGATGCTCGAGTTCAACGCTTATGCTTAGTCAACTGTTTAGAAGAACAAAGTTTGCCTATAAAAAAAATAATTGGAGTTGGGGTGGATAATGCCTCTGTCATGACGGGTATCCATAATAGCGTACATACTATATGAAAAACGGAGTATGGCTTGCCCAACTTAATTCTAGTTAGATGTGTTTGCCATTCACTTCAACTAGCTGTGTCACATGCATCAGAGCACACGTTGCCGCGGAATATAGTTTCTTATTAGAGAAACATATAACTGGTTCTCACATTCACCTAAACGCTATGACGAGTACAAAGATATATGTCAAACGAAGGAGACTATAACAAGTCGTGCATAATTTCAGCTCCAAGAACATCGAAGCAGAACCAGAAGTTAACTTGAAGAAACGATGGAAATTGATTGATAAATTGCTTAAAGATTCTACACTAACGCAAGAGCAGCTTTCGAAGTTGTTCGGTGTTCAAAACACTTTGAAAAGCGGTTTGTCACACAGAAATCTCGTCTCGTAGGATCGACTTTTCCTACCGTATAGTGCAGAGATTTCAAAAGGAACACTCAAAATGGTTGGTATATTTATTCTTTAATGTTAAATAGCTATTCTTTTAACTTTTATTTAGAAAAATTTGATAAACATTGTTGATGAGTAACAAAAATGTTGCTGGAACCAAGTGCTTTGACCATAATGAATATTTACCTTTTATTTTCAGAGGATGTGAATCCACAGACCGATCATACTTACTGCCGAAAGTGACACTTGACCATACATATGCAAAACGGAAACATTTGACACGTCACATTAATATAGGTATGTGCAATATTCTATGTTAGTTTAAGTATTTTAGTTCCATTATGTCAACATAGATGGCGATGTGCATTTTTATGCAAATCCTAAGTGTTAAGTGTGTTAAGTGTTTTGACACGAGCTGGTAAAATTGTATATAAATAGTACCAGAAAGCCAAAGATGAGGCTAACTTCCTGAAGAGAGCTCGAAGAGCTTTAAAATTTAGCAAGGACAAGCCCTTTGAAGAATTAACCAAGGAAATGAATCCATTTGCAAAAACAATTATGAAAATGCAAATTAATTTATGCTCAAAAAGTAAAAAAGGGCGATGCTTTACTGAGGAAGAAAAAAAAATTGTCTATAATGAAACAAAGTCCTAAGTGTTACAGATTTTTACACAAAATTTTCGTGTTGCCCTTACGATCAACCGTAAATAAAAAGTAGGGTATTATTGGGCATTCTACTCCACCTGCCGTTCCTCCGGCTCACTCCGTTCGCCTCAGTCACTCTCGGTGGAGTAGAATGCCCAATAATATAAATGGATTACCTGTTTCGATCAGCAAACGGATTAGGTGCCACTCCACTGTTTCAGTTCACATACACACAAGTTAACAAACAACAAATGTCACTGTTTGAACAGCTATCGATTAGCAAACGGATTAGGCGCCACTTCACTGTTTCAGTTCACATACACTTTACTTGCAAGTTAACAAACAACGACGGTCACTGTAGGAACAGATAGCCTAAAATTCAGGACAGTTTGTCTCATATCTCTCCACAAAATTAGAGATTGTGCGTTACCACGGTTACACACTTACTCTGTTTTCTGCGGCCAGATTGGCTCGAGGATATCTGAACTTTAGGATACCATAAATATTAAGCTAAAATTTGGGACAGATTGTCGCATGTCTCTCCACAAGAATAAGAAATAGCGCATACCCAAAAGCACACACATTCTATTTTCTGTGACCAGATTAGCTCGAAGACATCCGAATTTTAACTTAATTCATTCACACAGACGACCCTACCTAACATTATACTTTATTGACAAACAACGACGGTCACTGTAGGAACAGATAGCCTAAAATTCAGGACAGATTGTCTCATATCTCTCCACAAAATTAGAGATTGTGCGTTACCACGATTACACACTTACTCTGTTTTCTGCGGCCAGATTGGCTCGAGGATATCTGAACTTTAGGATACCATAAATATTAAGCTAAAATTTGGGACAGATTGTCTCATGTCTCTCCACAAGAATAAGAAATAGCGCATACCCAAAAGCACACACATTCTATTTTCTGTGACCAGATTAGCTCGAGGACATCCGAATTTTAACTTAATTCATTCACACAGACGACCCTACCTAACATTATACTTTATTGACAAACAACGACGGCCACTGTAGGAACAGATAGCCTAAAATTCAGGACAGATTGTCTCATATCTCTCCACAAAATTAGAGATTGTGTGTTACCACGATTACACACTTACTCTGTTTTCTGCGGTCAGATTGGCTCGAGGATATCTGAACTTTAGGATACCATAAATATTAAGCTAAAATTTGGGACAGATTGTCTCATGTCTCTCCACAAGAATAAGAAATAGCGCATACCCAAAAGCACACACATTCTATTTTCTGTGACTAGATTAGCTCAAGGACATCCAAATTTTAACTTAATTTATTCACACAGACGACCCTACCTAACATTATACTTTAACAAATAAGATTAAATCACATGATGTGTTGGAATAGGTTATAGTGCTTTTACACTTACCGTCGTCAAAACCGTGCATGCACCATCCGGCGTGACAACGGTAAACCGGTGCAGCGTACTCTTACATAAATCGCCTGACGATGAAGTCGGAAACGATCTTACTAAGCAGTCGATGTGAAAGTGTAAATGAACCCTAAACATTTGCAAAACTGCAGAATTGCATCATGCAATAAGTTGCAGTGTTAGAACTTTATTGCATGCTGGGGGGTGTGAGTAATTCCCATGGACATATAATGCAATCAGATTACAAGAAAGAGGACCGCCTTGTATGTTGCAGTCTGTAATTAAAATTTGACTTTTATTATGATTCCCTACGAGTATTATAGTTCAAACAGAAGGATGCTGCTAAAATAGATACAAGATTCTATTAGCGATAAATACTCCTACATTGCTGACATTACTTTGTTTGTGGTATCATGTTTTTTCATAACCAGTTGTTAGTTCTAGTTTAAGAATTGCTTTAAGACGATTCTTAATATAAGTGCTGAATTTAATTGTCTTTTTTTCTTTGATCCGACTTCCGTTACATAAAATGTTTTATAAAAAATGTTCTAGTCATTTGGTTTTTAGTTTTAATTTTGAGTTCACCAGCAGCATGAGGCATCGTTGAAAACTAAATTTTTGATGCGACTTTCGTTGTATGAAATATTTTATAAAAAAGTTCTATCAATTTTGAGTATAACTGTTGCATTGTTTTAAAGTATTTTTATTTTATTTCAATTCGTTTGCATGGTTAGTTATGCGCAAAAATGTTTCAGGATTCTTTACCATGCCTTAATTCGTGTCTTTAAATAAACATATATTTTTTCATGTTAATTTGTATATTAGAGTTTAATAAACAAACGAACTTACATACTTTTATTATAATACGTATTTTATCAATCATAAGCAGATACCTGTCGGTTTCACCTTTGTTGGTACCGACACGATGCTGGTTTTATATTTCATTTCTCACGATAAAATTGCAATTTGACTGTATTGATCGGGCAACCAATACGATTTATTTTCACGTAAGCGACATAAATTGATCATACAACTGTAATACATATTACTTAAGGTTTTATTTTGTGATTAACAAAATCTTGCTGAAATGGCATTTTTTATGTATATAAACCAATAGATTTTATCAAAAAATCACATTCGCTCCAGTATTCAAGTGATCATCATCGCTTACCTTCTGTTCTACGTGAATCTACGTGAATCTCTCTTCATAAAATGTAAGTAATTACCTACTACTTATTTTTTTTCTATTTTTTTTTTTTTTTTTTTTTTTTTTTTTTTTTTTTCTCTAGCCTTCTTAATTGTAATTGTGTTAATATAAAATTAATCTTTGTATGTTTGATTTCAGGTCTGACTCCGAAGTTGAATACCAGCGCCCAGCAGCTGTAATCGAAAAAAACGTGCAGCCTCCTAAGAAGAAGACATCGAAGCGCAAAGC
Source organism: Helicoverpa zea (assembly GCF_022581195.2). NCBI lineage: Eukaryota > Metazoa > Arthropoda > Insecta > Lepidoptera > Noctuidae > Helicoverpa > Helicoverpa zea. The sequence goes on along the minus strand of NC_061480.1, from coordinate 7,031,660 downwards.
TTCCGGGAGCTGCACGCCTTCGGAACCAAAATCAAGGTAATTTACTAAAACTGCTTGGTCTTTATACTACTACTACTACTTGTCGTGTATGCTATGTCCATTAGAGTTTGTATACGATATGTTTTTCATATAACACGTTTAGTTGGTTATATTTAGGGAAGTTTACTGTTACCTAGCCTATGTTTCCTTTCAAGGTATTATTATCGTAAATATTATAAATAATATGTTTTATTTTGTTTCAGTAACTACAAGCAGCGCATCTCAGACCTCTTCGGGTTAGAGGACGGCGAGCTTCTCCCAACATCGTGCGGGGACCTTGGATCGTCCCTTGTCAGTCGAGTCGCCAACGGGAAAGTGCGGCGGACGGCTGACTTAACAGGAGACTTTTACGTAGACGTAAAAGTCTACCACAAGGGAGAAGCAGCCTCGACGCGGAGAGAGGAGCGGTGGAAGAAGGCGGCCGTTGCTCTTAAAGTGCAACTTAATAAAGATTCTCCGCCGTGGGAGGCTTTGCAAACATTTATGCACCGGGCTCATGAGCTATTCGATAGCTCGGAGCCCGTATTTTATAGTGACAATATAAAATAAGATTATATTTAATTTAATTTTTTATTTTAAGATTTATTATTTTTTATATTTTTTTATATTGGAGTACCCCTATTAAATGTTTTTCTTTATATATTTCTTTCATCATAAGTTAAAGCAGTCTATAGGTACGTCAGAAAACTTTTTCTTTTTTCCACTTTTTTCCACTTTGATACAGTTCGTATCTTTGCGATTAGTTTAAAGGTTGCTCTTATTAGCCCGGTCAAAATAGACATAAAAGTAGTGGTCAAATAACAAAAATTCCCACAGAGCTGATTTTTGGTGGAGAGCTAGATTTGATCATTATAAATAAAATACTAAAAGTCCCCATCGATCCCATGTGTGCGTCAAAAGTTATTCGAGGTCAAATGTCAAAATTTTAGGTTTTTTGATTTTTTTTCGAAAACGGTAAGTTTTATCAAAAAAAGACATCGACCAAAATTGTAGATCTTTAAATTTTCTACAAAAATGGCATGAACAGTTTTCTCCTAAATCTTACCATTCCTGAGATATCGCGATTCAAAGAGTCACACTGTACATGATATGCACATATAAGCCACGTACATACGAGGGCTGCCTTTAAGTTGTATCGTTTGCAATAAGTACAGGCAATCTAATAGGTTAATACCATTTATTGTTTTTCAAAGAATTCTCTGCGATATTTAATGCACTTTTGCACGCATTAAACCCAGTTCTTGAAACATTTATTCCATTCTAAAGTGGGGGTAGTCAAATTGGCCGATTTGTATGAGTCAACAGCTTTTTCAGGTGTGCTGAAACGTTTACCATGAAGACTACTTAATTTTGTGGAATGTAAAACAATCGTTATGCCCACGGATCTATGTCACGGTATGTTACATGTTGGTCTGCGACAATTAACTGCCGCATAGCCTCGATATTATCTTGGGTCATATCGGGTTTTGAACTACCTTCACGTGGCTTGTCTCTCAGGCTAGATTGCCCACTTTTAAATCCTAAATATCAGCGTACTGCAGTCCTAAGGCATGTTCTGGATCACTAAACACAGAACAATTTTTTTTAAAGCGCTGAAGTCGCGACAATCCGCTTTTAAAGTTGTAGAAAATTATCGCACGCTTATTTTCCTTCGACATTTCCATTTTTATCCAGAAGACTGGGGTTGGAAATTGATACATAATATCTGGAACCTATTAAAACTTTACTCCCACCTGCTCCAGGAAAACTCCTGACATAATTTTTTGCAATTGCAAAAAATATTGTAGTATCAAATCGTCCTCCGAGCCCTTTTCCCAACTATGTTGGAGTCGGCTTCTAGTTTAACCGGATGTAGCTAAGTACCAGTCCTTTACAAGGAGCGACTGCCCTATCTGACCCCTTCAACCCAGTTACCCGGGCAACCCAATACCGCTTGGTTAGACTGGTGTTAGACTTACTGGCTTCTAACTACCCATTACGACTGCCAAGGATGTTCAATGACATCCAGAACCTACAGTTTAACGTGCCATCAGAAACAGTCGTTGGTGTCCAAAATATGCTTAGAAAGTACATACAAACTTTGAAAAGTTGCATTGGTACTTGTCTGACGTGGAATCGAACCCACTCATACTCGAGAGGTTGGTTCTTTACCCACTAGGCCACCACGAGTTTTTGTATGAATCTGATAAATCTAAAACAATCACAATAATAGTTAACCCAATAGATAATATCAATAATGACATCATATTAGAACTTGACGGCAATTATTCCCTTAAACTATCCTAAAATTGTCATGACAGTTAGTGGAGTAGGCCTACAGGAGAAACTGCGGTAAAAAAAACGCGCCGAGTACACTACCTCACAGGTGGCGTGGAAATGTGTGCATGTCATGTATGGAATATACTTTAAAGCGCGATATCTCAGGAATGGTAAGATTTAGGAGAAAACTGTTCATGCCTTTTTTGTAGAAAATTTAAAGATCTACAATTTTGGTCTGATGTCTTTTTTTGATAAAACTTACCGTTTTCGAAAAAAAATCAAAAAAAATAAAATTTTGACATTTGACCTCGAATAACTTTTGACGCACACATGGGATCGATGGGGACTTTTAGTATTTTATTTATAATGATCAAATCTAGCTCTCCACCAAAAATCAGCTCTGTGGGAATTTCTGTTATTTCAAATGTCTATTTTGACCGGGCTATATTTCAAAGTACCAGTTAGTTAACATAATAATAAAATGCCTTTCTGCACTGTTTGTAACAAATCCGTTGAGCGCAGTCACTGGATAGGTCATTTACGCAGTACCGATCATAAAAACAAAAACATCTCACATTTTTGTGAAGGTGTTGAAATAATACATTCCGCATTTCGTAATCGTATAGCTTCTTATAGAATTATTGATCAGTTTGATAACTGTTCTCTAGAACTATTTTTATATAATATTCGAGAGAAAATCAAAACTTTAATAGACATATCTCTTAAAGAACATACTTGTCTCAAAATTAATTTTGAATATTTTGCTTTGTTTTTTATGGTTAAAAATGATTCTCAGGAGATGAAATCATTTGGTACAAAAAATTATACAATACATCAAAATTATGAATATGATTCATTAATAACTAAAATTCAAAACTCCTTAACAAAGAAGATTTCAGAATTCCAGGACCGTGACAGTGGTTGGACATTCTTGAACAGTTCTCATTTGGAAGTTAATATTAATAAATATCAACCATTGCATGGTTCAGGATTTATCGAGTTGCCGGCTGCGATTAAAGCAAAGAAAGCATGTGTTAACATACGCAATAATGATGAGTATTGCTTTTTATGGTCAGTTGTTGCTGCATTATATCCAGCTAAAAGTCATCCTGAAAGAGTATCGTCATATCCCAATTTTAAAAACGTGTTAAACATAGAGGACATATCGTTTCCATTGAGCTTCTCAGATATTGCGCGGTTCGAAGCAAATAACCCAAAGATTTGTATTTATATTTATGGTTTAAAAAATAATACCGTGATAGGACCGCTTTACAAATCTAAAACCTTAAACAAAAAGGTCGTTCATTTACTTTATTTAGAAAGTGACAATTTTTCACATTACTGTCTTATTAAAGATTTACCGCGACTTGTTAAGAATCAAATAACAAAGCATCACGGTAAATTGTTCTTTTGTGATATATGTTTAATGTTTTTTAATTCATGTGATGAGCTTAGTTCACACAGTTGTGGTGGTGTCGCTACTGAACTACCTCCAAGGGGTTCCTTCATACAGTTTGAAAATTATAATAGGAAGCAACTTGTACCATTTGTTATATACGCAGATTTTGAAACAATGCTAGAACGGTTTGAATCTTGTGACCCTGATCCAACTAAAGCAAGCACGGTTATACGACAGCGACATGTACCGGTAGCTTTTGGTTACCATATTACGTGTACGCTAGACGCAAACTACAATTGCTACGTTTCATATCGCGGCTTAGATTGTGTATCCAAGTTTGTGAAATCTATTTACAAAGACGCACAAAGAATTTATGATATTTTAAAAAATAATGTGCCCATGATTTACACGGATGAAAATGCTCATGACTTTGAAAATGCAATCACATGTCATATTTGCGAACACTTCTTATTCGGTGATAGGGTCCGCGATCATTGTCACTTGACTGGTAAATATCGCGGCGCCGCTCATAATTATTGTAACCTACAATACAAACTGCCGTCATTTTTGCCAGTATTTTTTCATAATTTATCAGGTTATGATTGTCACCTTTTTATAAAAGAATTAGCTGAAGCTCCTGGATCTATTAAAGTGCTACCTAAAACAAAAGAAAACTATATTTCTTTCACAAAGTTTATTCCGATTTCATCCAAGGAAAGCATACAGGTTCGCTTTGTAGATTCTTTTAAGTTTTTAGGAACTAGCTTAGAAAAATTAGTTAGTACCATGAAGAAACAAGAGTTTAAACAATTAAAATCCTATTTTCCAGACCAAAAACAATTTGATTTGCTTATTCGTAAAGGAGTGTATCCATATGACTATATGTCTCAATGGGAACATTACCAAGATACCAATTTGCCATCTAAAAAACAATTTTATAACTCTATGACTAATGAATCTATTACAGACGAAGACTATGAATACGCTCAGACGGTCTGGTTAGAGTTCAATATTCAAAATATGGGTATGTACACAGATTTATATCTTAAAACAGACGTTCTATTGCTGGCAGATGTATTTGAAAGTTTTAGAATAACTTGTAAACGATATTATAATCTCGATCCTGCATTTTATCTTACAGCACCAAGTTTGTCATTTGATGCAATGCTTTTGAAAACAGGTGTTAAATTAGAATTGATTAGCGATGTTGAAATTTTTAGAATGATACAAAAAGGTATTCGAGGAGGTGTTTGTATGTGTTCCAAAAGACATGTCAAAGCCAATCATAAATATTTGGATTCTTACGATCCGTCCCATCCTAATTCTTACATTATTTATTTAGACTGTAACAATTTATACGGTTATAGCATGTGTCAATTCCTGCCCTATTCCGATTTTAGATTTATGAATAGACGAGAAATTGATCATTTACAATTGAATTTAGAAGACATCGGGGATGATGCCGAAAACGGTTACATTCTTGAAGTCGATTTAATATATCCAGAGAATTTACACATGGAACACAATGACTTTCCATTTTGTCCGGAAAAATGCTTGCCACCGGGTGGTAAGAATAAAAAACTAATACCGAATTTATACGATAAATATCACTATGTTATTCATTACGTGCATTTAAAAAAATGTCTACAGCACGGGTTAGTTTTGAGAGGGATCCATCGTGGTATAACATTTAAGCAAAGTTCTTTTTTAAAGCAATATATTGATCTTAACACTCAGTTACGCCAAAATGCAGAGTCGACGTTTGAACAAGATTTTTTCAAATTACTAAATAATAGTATATTTGGAAAAACTCTGGAAAATAATGAACATCGAATAGATGTTAAGTTAGTTACCAACTGGTGTGACTTGACGAATACAACAAAAAAGACCACTTGTGCTGAGAAATTAATAGCTAGCCCCTATTTTCATAGCGCCTCTGTATTTTCTGATGATGTAGTAGCAATCCAAATGAAACCTTCGCGTATTATTCTCAATAAGCCAATATACATAGGTTTCACTGTATTAGAATTATCTAAGAGTCATATGTACGATTTCCACTACTCCACCATAAAACCTTTTTATGGTAACCGAGTGGAATTGTGCTACACCGACACTGATAGTTTAGTTTATAATATACAGACTAATGACGTTTATAAAGATTTCAAGCTTAATTTTCTAAAACATTTTGATACAAGCAACTACGACTGTAACAACGAATTTAATTTGCCTATTATTAACAAGAAGGTTCCAGGGCTGTTTAAGGATGAAATGGGTGGTAAAATTATAAAAGAATTTGTAGGATTACGATCAAAACTTTATTGTATTAAAACATTAAACAAAACAATAAAGAAAGCAAAAGGTACAAAAAAATGTGTTATGAAAAATTTAAATATGTTAGATTATAAAAATGTTTTGTACAACTGCGATGTCATTCGCAAAAAAAATTTATTGTTTAGGTCAATTAAACATGAAATATTCACACAGGATGTTAATAAAATAGCTCTCTCAAGCAATGACGATAAACGGCTGCTATTGTCTGATAAGGTGTCTACTTTAGCCTGGGGAAATGCAAATATATTTATGTAATTACAGATTTTTTTATAAATTGTTGTAATATTTCCTAATATATAATTCTAAAATGTGTATTTTTGGGGTGCTCCAATCATGTAAGTAGATGTATTTTAGAGATAAACTTAAGTAAGGTAATTAATAGTTAATAATTAATAATAAGCGTCTTTTATTTGTAGATTTATAAATAAATAGTATTTTATCCGTAATCGTGTGTCTCATTTCCATTTATGATGACAAAGCATATCGCGCGCCGTGCGCCGGCGCCCATACCAGCTGCCCTGTCGGTAATATAACACCGCACAGGTGTCGCGCAGTGGCCGCGCACGTGTCACGACTTGCGCACAGAGATACAGGTTGAAACTTGTCATTGATTCAAAGTATGCAATGCTTTATCGAGTGCAGTTACATTAAATATCTTATATAAGAATATTTCATTTCCTTCGTCATTGCGCTGCCAGCCGTCGAAGTGGTAATCTCCTCGCATCAGAAAATAAAATATTGTAAGTATTAATTCATAAACTTTAAGTATTTCTCATTTATTTAAATGTCTTTATATTAAGTATTATTTTGTTGTTTCAGATCATCAATAATGTGTGATTCTCCTGACATTCGTTTCTCACAATACGCTCAAGGGTTTCCTACTCCAAGTTTGAGCTGGCATACACCTGAGCCACAAGTCCAAGCGAATAAGAAGCCCAGAGTAAAACGACAATGTCCAAAGAGAAAACAGACTCCAACGTACCAATCATTCGTCATCAACAATGAGAAGAAAAAAGGGGTACGACTTATCCAAGTGCAAGTAATGGACATTACTGATCAACAGGATCCTGCAAGTCCTAACGTGGATGCGATTGTGATGAGTGCGCAATACGTAGTGACCGAGCCTGTGGACTATGTTATGGATGAGACACAGGACTTAATAAATAAAATATCTAAAAAACTTTGTGGAGAACATAGTTATAATTAGTTGTCTTTAGTTTTATAAGAATGTAAATAGTATGTATGTGCATGTTAGAATAGGCTATAATATTTATGTGCTACTGTAATAATTAATATTAATTGATACTTAGATAAAAGTTTGTGAAGCCATGTTATAATAAGTATAGTTTGTAATCATTAAAAAATGATACTTAAATATATTTTTTTTAAACAGTAGATGTTATAATATTTTAGTTTTAGTAAATTTAATTTAAATAAAAAATATAAATTTAAAAGAGCAAGTGTAATTATAATAATTTTAAGTTTTTATTATTCTATCTACACACATCACAATATATTTGTAATTATTAATAAGATATTTTTGTTAAAAATGTAGAGTTATATAGGCCATAGAGTACAATCATTAAAATTAAATGAAATAAATCATTGTACTTTGTATTTTTTTCTATATAATTACTCTAAAAATAAATTATTAAAGAATCTTTATAAGATACCTAGTTTATAGTGATGTATATAACAGTAAATTTGTTTGTATTTTCATAATTTAGGTACATATTTTAAAGTTGTATATAAATAAATAAGATATTTTAAATGTTTATTATGTTTCATTTCCCATCGAAGTCATTAAACTTTAACTTTAAAATTAGCTGTAGCAAAAGTAATAAACAATAGCATAAAAATATAGCAATTTAAAATAATTCATTGGAACAATACTGTTTTTTGCTACAAATAATTTAAAGTTAGGAACTTGACATATTCATAAAAAAACAACAATTTTATGTAAATGAATTATTTTTATTTATAACTACAACAAATCAAAATATTAACCAAATTAAACACACAACTATTTATATTCTATCTACATACATTACAATCTATACATATTTAATGTATAACTATCATATAATTATTTATCATTATAACACAATCTTAATAATACGTTCTCTTATATTATATAGGTACATTACTTAAATATGTACAAGATAAATAAAGTCATTTAAAACTAAGCTAATAACTAACAAAATATAATAATAACACAAAGCAGCATCTGTACAACAATGATAGTCTGTAGTTTAACTTGAACTTTTTTTTTTTTTTTTTTTTTTTTTTAACCTAGTCTATCACATTAATATTAATCTACATCATTATCTAAATAAATCAAATACAGTCATATTATTATTAAAATACCATTTTCTTATACACACAGCATTACCTAATGCACAATTCATTTTATGATGCACACAGTTATAGTCATTTTTATTTTTACAAAATGTTCTCTTTAATGTCCAAATATTCGGACATCCCTTTTCACCTATATCAATCACTTTACAGTTTATACACAGTTCTTCAATCCACTGAATTTTTTCCAAACCCTTTGTCATAACTTTTTTATTTTCTAGATATGGTACGATGACGCGTTGAAATTCTTTATAATTTATGAAGCCCTCACTCCAGTAAATTCCTCGATTTCTTTCTAACCATCTCACTTGCTTCTTTTCTTCATCAGTCAAATATCTAAACGAATATGGTGGTTTTACTAAAAATGTCTGTGTATGTTCCTGACTTACAATAGCCATTTCTTTCACAATAAAATTATTCTGAATATCCTTGAATCCTTGCAGGTCAACTATGATGATATCCGCGTTCATGATATCTTCTTTACGATGTTGCTTAATGGTTTGTATTCAACGATGCAGTCGTTCAGAATAAGACAATAAGCTGCAGTTTTATCCGGTATTTCTGAATCAGTCTCAATTTCTACTCTTACATCCACAACAGGACCCGTCTTCAGATTATCCACTTGTCTAGAACAATCCACTACAAACAGCGGTGCTAAATCCTTAAACTGTTTCTCACTTAACAAGGGTTCTGGACGACGACCGTAATACGACTGTTGAAATTTGATGTATTGCTCGTATAACAAAGCAATTCTGTTGTCAGCAAAATTCACGTTAAGACTTTCATATGGATAATACGTTGAATTGAGGTACACTTTTACGTCACGAACATTGCAGTGATCGAACTGAGACATGTCAGAACTTGCACTGTTCTTCCTATTGGTCTGTAGACCCACAATAACGTATCTTGGTTTTTCTATTTGAGATGAAGTTTTGATGGACCATGTATGCTTTGTAGTTTTAGGTAAAGCTGGATATTCGTACAGATCCCAATTTCTAAATACCATCTGAAGCGGGCGATCTTTTTCTAACAATTTTAGCAAACTAATTTTTTCTTTATCTGATACTTTAACATGCGGTACGCGCCATATGATTTTATTTATCTGAACGTCATCTACTATTTCGCCGGTGCTAAGTTTTACAGCGTTCAGGTTAGTGTTACTTCGCAACAATATCAGTTCGTGTCTGCTATTTATCACAACTTTTTTAAAATCTTCTGCGAATCCTAATATGTTACTGAGGGGTATAGAAGCTGAAAAACTACCTCCATTTACATTTTTTATGCCTTCGATATTCCAACCCCAGGCATTAGAGATCTTTGATTCACTCTCATTCATTGATATTAACGATTTCATGGTTGTAGTTATACCAGCATTTTTTATTTTATCAATCTCAACTCCATTTAGCTCATACCTAATATCTTGAAACAAGTAAAGTAGAGCATTGTTTGTGAAATGAACACTAGTAACTTTGTCTTTCGTGTCCTTTTTGCTAACTATGACGGTTCCTTCTAAATATAAAGTGCTAGCTGATGGTAATATATACAGGTCCTGTTGATTGATAGGTATGCGTATTTCATCGTTTCTATTAAAACTTGTTACGTACGGTTTGTAAGAATGAAATTCTATTCCTTCAATAGTAGTGTCGTAAGTGGGAGCTGATAAAACGTCCAAAATACTCATTTTAGCAATCCAATTGCTTTAAGGAATGCCTTGTTGTCTTTGGTTAATTTTATTTTCTTCTTAGAGCGTGGTCTTATATGGTTGGTAGCTCGAGTAGAACTGATGTTTTTAACTTGATGAGGTGCATATTTATGGTAGTCAATCATTTTTTCGTCTAAAATGCAAATACAGTTGCACTTCTTCACCACGTAAATTAATTAAGCGATTTCTTATATCTAATAGCCTAATATGAATGCAGCTTATATTGTTTTGATTTATCGGAAAGTATATTGCGTTCTTCGGGATTTCTATGATCCTGTATCCAGGCGGCACGTTGAGTGCAAATTCGTGAATAATATGACTTGGTTCGCCGTTTATAAATGAGCCGCTCACAATATCACATTCAATCCTGATCACGGTCGTAGGTAAAATGTTGACTGGAAACTGTGATACATGCCATTTATTTGCTTTTAAAATTTGCTTATTAAATCCTAACAGTTTTCTGAAAGTGTCTTCTTTGCTAAAATCAATGTCTTTTGTACAAAAAATACTCGTTTTTAAAGTATTGTTATTGCACTGTAGTTTTATTGATGCATCATTAATTTCAGATTTTAAATAATCATTGATATCTTGCAATTCATAAGTGCCTTCCGGTATTTCAATAACTTCGTTGGAGTCATAGTATAACTTATTATTACTCTTGTCAATGTTTGGAATAGAATTAAATGTTGAAAAATGTAATAAGGCACACTCATATTCTCCATCTAGTTGCAATGTATTTGGATAGTATGTAGACAAAGTTGACGAATTTCCAGTTATCGACAAAGTGAGTGACATTGTGTAAATGATTGAATTGAAAGAAAAACATATATTTTATAAATTTTTATTCCAAAATGTCCACAGATATTCTAAACATAAGTGACCACAATTTATTGTATTGAATCTTTGATATCTTGTGTAATTATAAAAAACGTCACAATTCTTAAAATATCGAATAAGTTCTGCTGGAGGTTTTAAATCTCCAAAGCTGTCAAAATATTCACAATATTTGTTTACTTTAACATAAGCTACCCAATGCGTTCCTTCGTTCTTGGAATCGTCTAAGTTTACAACACCACATTCGATTCGTTTCGGCTTCTTTGGTAACTGATCCTTCATGTAGACTCCTCGGAAATGTGGAATATGTCTTGCACAATTTTGAATATCTACATTAGTCAGAGGGCGATTAGGCAGCATGTTTTTCAGTTTTTTGATGACTTTATAAACAATCCTTTGCCATTTTTATACGGCTTGATGTATAGACCTTTCCCCAACACTAAACCCTCCATAACCTTATTATGTCGCTCTGTTTCTCGCAAATTTTGCTGAGATGCTTTGTAATCATTTACGGTTTTTGCAATACCAGCGGCACCACCAGCTAAAGTTCCTAAAGCTGATAAACCAGCGAAAATAGGGATTAATGGCAAAACCCCTCCAGTTTTTGGTAAAGGTATCACTCTCGGTACTCGGATTCGATGAGTGTTTGGAAAACATTTTTTTGCTGTTAAGTAAGCAGCTTTAATCAAAGTTTTACTATCCTTAGGATTCAATTTCTTAATTTTTGATTTTATTTTTGAAACTAAACTTTTGAATGTTTTGACGCCTGAACCAGACTTCAGTTTTGCTTTCATAACTTTGCTCACAAGCCACGAGCTTAACTTTTCGCCTTTTCCTGCATCTTTTGATTTGAGTCTTTGTTTAGCCATGTTAAGTAATTGTAAATCAGCTTTATGACGATGGGATAGATCAATATGATTTGCGTAAGCAATGTCGTGTTGCATACAAGCTTCGTCTAACTTATTCACTCCTCGATCACCTCGCAACAAACGTTTTTGTAGTTTAGTTCCTGGTCCGCAATAATTGTATCCGGGCAAATGAACTTCGAACGGTAGATTATTAATTATGTTATTCACTAGTCCACCACCTTGCATTACTCAAAGTGAAATGACATGAATATTAAGTCAATATTAGTTATATATCTTAGCTCATTATAGCAGCTTTATCAATCCAACTGTTTTCTTCGTTGTTTAGACCTAACCATTTAACGAACAGTTTACGTCCTTTCCTTTTTAAAACCTTTTCTATCAAATAAACTTCAGGATATTTAGATTTTTGAAGTTCTTGCTCGTAAAATGTTCCCAATATAATTTGTTTTCGTTGATCTTCTATGTGGTATGTCACTGGTATAGTTTTGTTAATCTTTTTTATAGTAAATAACTCAGTTGACCAATTGGGTGTATAGCCTTTCTCAAAATTATGTTTGTATTTACTGATACGAACACAGTCACCCACTTTGAACTTAGGCTCTCGCTGGACGGATAAATGTTTGTATATTATTTTCAAATTTTCTTTTATTTCTGGTTCATTAGATTTATCCACATCAACTGGTTTAAATTTTATAGTTCGATGGATTGTGTTGTTATATGTCTTCATTACGTCTTCTAATGTTGGACCTAACCATTTATAGTTTCCATTCAGACTAAAACATTTATATAATTTATTTTTAACAGTTTTAATCAGTCGTTCTACGATGGAGGCTTTTTTCGTGGAAAAAGATGAGTAATGGTTAATATTATACGTTTTCATCATAGCTTGAAACGTACTGTTGTAAAACTCGGTTCCCATATCGGTTTGTAAATTAACAGGATTTCGAAGAGTGCTTAGCAGTATACGTTCAAATGCTCGACTAACCTCAAATTTATTTTTCGATTTTAATGGCTCTGCCCAAGCATACTTTGAGAAACAGTCAATCACCATTAAAATGTAATTATGACTTTTGTTATATTTTCTCAGATTTTGCATGTCCATAAGATCTGCTTGCCACAAGTCATCGATTCCCTTAAGAATAACACTACGACGAAGAAAATTTCTTCGTGCCGCTTTGTGTATTTCATTTACTATTTGCTGTTTTGACATTACAGAGATTTTTCTATTAATTTATTTACTTCTGCTTTAGTATAAAACTTGTCTTCCAATTGAGTTAAAACCTCAGGTATCTTTGCTTTTAAAGTATTCTGAGCTATCTTGTGTATATCTAGTATGATTTGAGATCGCAATGAACCTATCAGTTTATTTAATTCTCGTACCATATCAGCATTTATTTGGTCTACATAATTCTTATTCACAGCATCGTCTGTTTCAACGGGAGATTTTATTCCCCTCAATCTGGATTTTTTCAAATTAAATTCTCCATTTTCTGATTTTAGCAATGCTTCGTTAAAGTCAAATATTTCTGATAAACGCATTCTTTTATGAATATAGTGGCCAAATTTATCGACATTCATGGTTAGTGTACTGTATTGAAAGGTTGATGATAAAATGAAATGTATTTGTTTAACATCATTTATTTATTACATTACTTTCACGCAATTCTTCAATAATAGATATTATTTCATTATCTAATCCTGTGTTACCAGCATCTCGAGATGCAAGTAATAATTTCAACCTTTCTACCAATTCGTTTGGATCATCCCAATACACAAAATCTACATTCTTTTTCCATTTTTTTGTCAACGGTAGTCCTTTTCCCTTCGATTGGATACCTTGAACTGCAGTTTGCAGTTTGAAAAGAGGCTTAATTACTTGCAAATATTTTTGTCCTTTATTACTTTTTATTGGCTTATTTGGATCATAGTCTCGTCGATGTGCATTTGTTTCAAGTAGCATCGACTTATAATGTTGCAAGTCACTATGTGTAACCAAGTTCAAGTCAACATCTTTTTTTAGCAGCAACTGCTTCAAACCAGGCGTATTCCTATATTTACATCCAACCACAACGATGTATTTATCATCGATAGTTATGCGAGCAGAACCTAACATTAGGTTCCCACGTTCTACTCTAACACCGAATGGTACGTCTGCTAACGCTTCTGAAGACACTGACCAGGATGATGTATTAACCTCATGATTGGTGTCGCTTATTGATTGATATGATGAGTCACTGTCGTCATCAAATTCATATTCTTCCTTGTTAACCTGGTAACCAGGTCCTTCTTCCTGCAAAGTTTCATCAATACTTGGAATTTCGGCTTCTTTGTCTTCAATATCACGCACGAGAGGAGTTTGCTTACTGACGCTGGCAATTAGGTTGAGAGGTTCTGTTACGGGCTTGAAAACTGATTCCAGTGCTTGTTTATTATTAATTTCATCATCTCTCATTTTTCGTACTTTTTTCTTTACAGCTTCGGCAGCGTCAACAATTTGTCTTTTTAATGATTTATCCATATTTGTAAAATAGAATGTAATTTGTTAAGCGTTGTCTGATGAATAATAATATCACACAGGTAACAGCCTTATATATTCATGCTACTATTCAAATACTACGAAAGTGTCAAATTTGTTTCTGTAACAACCTTTATTTTTAGGACAATCTTTATTAATTACGACGTAATTAAAGGGTTCGCTCCATATTTTAGAACACATTTCACGAAACTGAGTCCATGTCATATCTGTGTTAACGTGTTCATCATAAACGTGTCTCATATTTATTTCATCTTGTTTAAAAAGTACGATTACGTTTGCGTTGTCTCTTACTAACTGTTTAGGGATTTTAGTATAAGTTTGATTTACATAAATACAGTCGATGTACTTATGTCTCCCCATTGCAAAATAATCACGCATGTTATTTTGATTTTCACAGGCAACATCATCAAATATGATTACAGAATAAGGGTTAGCATCTTGAACACTTAGTACTTCCTCATTTTCACAATATTTCTGAAATGAAACACCCGGTACACGTTGCAAGACTTGCTCCAAAAATATGTACTTTGGTTGGTGCAAGGTTTTTGAATAAACATACACGTTTTGAAATTTTAAACCATTTTCGTGTATTAGAAGTCCAATCATTAAATTAGTTTTTCCACAATTTGAGGGCCCGCAAATAATGCATCGTACCGAGTTAGGTAGTAATTCTCCATGACGAAAGTCTGTCTTTGGAGACTCAACGCAAATTTTGTTTAAATGTAACGTTTGCGGTTGTTTTACAAATTTCATGGTCACTGCATTAGTTAAAAAGGTTTGATTAATAATGAACAAGGCATTTTTTTACGTCAGTATATATATATATTTATAGAAACCCAAATCTTGTAGATTATCTTATTACTACAAATATATTTTCAAAAATGAAATTAAAATAAATACTTAGTTGAAACAAAAAACAGATGACAAATCCTGCATCGCGCAAGCAAAGTTATCGCACCGATCTGACATATATACGAGAGCTCGACGATGACCGTCGGGCAGTGGCCCACCAGGCAAAAACAAAACACTGCTTAGTGGGAGGATCCTCCTTTCAATGGAGAAACACCACTACAGTCGTTTCCCAGACTTAGGATAGTTTCTAGAAACGAGTTAGGCGTCACTCCACTGTGGCGCCTAATCCGTTTGCTGATCTATAGCTGTTCAAACAGTGACATTCGTTGTTTGTTAACTTGTGTTTATGTGAACTGAAACAGTGGAGTGGCACCTAATCCGTTTGCTGATCGAAACAGGTAATCCATTTATATTATTGGGCATTCTACTCCACCGAGAGTGACTGAGGCGAACGGAGTGAGCCGGAGGAACGGCAGGTGGAGTAGAATGCCCAATAATACCCTACTATAAAATGGTTGCAAATCTCTCTATTGGACCAGGAATTTGTCAACAAGTGTTTGTCTTACTAAAAATAGAGGTTAAATATTATATTTTTTTTTTTCATTTTTTGACCTAGAAAACAGCAAATGCTTTATCAAGATCTTCTTATGTTTATGTACATAAATTACTTTCATTCTTTTCTTCGAAGACAAAACAAAGATCAGACAGCAGTTTTAATTTATAACTGTTTCAGGTTGCAACATGGGATGAGAAGAAAAAAAATTGTCCAGTCATCTTCGATGAGATGTCATTAGACACTGCTTTAACCTATGATAAAAACAGGGACTGCATCAATGGCTTTGTAGAGTTAAATGAAAAGCAGAGCCAGTTTGCCGACCATGCACTTGTTTTCATGCTCAGAGGAGCGGACAAGTGGCAGCAACCCATTGCTTTTTATTATTGTCAGGGGGCCACATCAGGGACTGAGCTTAAAAAAATTCTAAGATATGTTGTGGCTGTTCTCGTGGAATGTGGTCTGAAGCTTATTTGTGTCATTTGTGATCAAAGCACATCTTTCCAAGCAGCCTTGAAAAGCTTTAGAGAGGACAATAAGCGGGATTGAATACTTGCAGGTCAAGAACCAGTTCGGTGAAATTACCATAAATTACCAATTTATGTCAAAAAAGTGAGTTCAAAGTGCAACGGTTGTGTGCATGTCTTTTGTGCTCGTATTAACTTGTGTCTAGTTATTATTTATATTGTGTTTTTGATAGTAAAATAACTTTATTCGACGGTGAAGTGTATCCAGAAAAGGTAAGTTTTACTGATTAGTTTGATTTTTATTGGTCAATTAGTAAAATAATTGAATGGTATATTTTTTATTTTAATTGAAAACCCTACGGCTAAAAGCGGATGGTTCGACTCAACTACCTTTTAAGACTGGTTCAACACAATAATTTCGTAGTGTTGTGCTTACAAATATTTATTTTTTCAGCACACTATGCGGATGGCAGGCCTGTCAGTGGCACAATAAAGACTACTACAGTACTGTTTCAGCAAACAGTACTGCTTTTGACAGACTTTTTGATTGCGTCAACGGAGCAGGATCCGCAAAAGAAGCCAGAGGGAAACTAAGCACTACAGTGATAAAAAAATCACCACACCACAAATTTTGGCCAGAAGCAGTTAGGAAATTTGAAAATTTGAAATTTATTGATTCTGCAGGGAAGGAAAAATCAGTGCCCTCAGTAAAAAATTATTTAACTTTAAAAAGTTATATGAGGCAGTGGCAAATTTTGCATGGACAAGATATAAAAGTGATGCGGCCCAGATATTTTAATTCTGACCCAATAGAATTTTTTTTTGTCAGGTAAGGGCCTATAATTATAGGAATAATGATCCAAACTGCCACAGCTTCAATTGTACATTCAAATCATTATTGATTACCAGATTTATAAAATTTCACAGTGAAAACATCAACTGAATTTTCTTTCAAGAAATCCCAAAACTTCCATCACATTATTGTAGGAAATCAAGCCAAAAACTGTATTTAACACCGATTATTCAATCCAAGGCCCATCTACACCGTTTGTATGTAGAACGTGCGAATTCTCTCTCCTCTCCTATAGCAAACAAAAGGTTTTTTGAAGATGTCCTAGCTCAACAAAACATGTTTAAGCCAAAGAAGGACGAATATGATATTATGATCCGCCCAGACCAGCCAAGCCCAAGCCAGCTAGACCCCAAATTGCATTATATAAGAACTTGGTTACCCAATATATTTTTCATCTTTTTTTTTCTTTGAATTGTATAAATTATTTTTCCAGTAACGATTGCACTAAAATTATTTAGTATAATTTACTAATACATTTTTAGCTCAATTTAGATGTATAACATTCTGAGGACTAGATAGAAAACTGTATGTTTGTAATTATTTTTATTTTCTTTTAAAAAGAGTGTCCATGGAGTTTCTTGCCGATTCTTCTCCATGAGACCAACTCTTTGGAACCGTGCACCTAGCTTTGACGTTTCGAAAGAGCTTTCATAGGCCTATTTGAAATAAAAAAAATTGAGTTTGAGTTTGAGTCTGACTTGTTGTGCTCATAAAGCTGGCGATCTAAGTGATGTAGGGACACCAAAACTATAGTTAATCAAGTAATGTGATATTGATTCCTAATCATTCCTATGACACAAAGGTAATTATTGTGTTGAAACTAAATAACAGATAAGCTAAAAGCATTGTCATATTTCCTATTTTCCTACTAACATTAAGAAAGCATTGAAAAATATTATTATTTTTACTTAATTATAATAAAAAAAAGTCTAATTACCGCATAAGTCTTTCTTTTGTTGAACTAATACTGCCTAAGTCAATTGTGTTTTTCATCTGTCCCAGAATCTTGTCAAATCAAACTTAACGTTTATAGATAAATATAGGCTTTGTATTATTTATGTACCTATTGAATAGTTTTATTCACAAAAAAATACCCTTATCATCTATGCCCTTATAATCTGAACGCTCCACTAATACGAAACGGGGGTAAAATTTTCAGAGTTTGGATTAAAGAGGTCCTGCTGTAGTAGGATATAAGAGAACTATGCATAATTATATTTCGCTGAATAAACAAAAGAATCCACCAAATGAAAACAACTTTTTTTTATAACAACAAACAGACCACATGACATGCATTACCAATGGTTTACAATACAACTGTCCTATCCAAAGTCTATGGAAATAAAGGTTAAAAAACGTAAATAAAGGTAAATGAAGGTAAATATGAAATATAGGTATCTATATAATATATAATTTTTTTTTTTTTAATATTTTTTATAAAAGTTTCTTCTCGGCACGTTTCCGGGGGACAGTGATGCGGAGGAGTACTTCGACGCCTAACCCTCAGCTGGTTTTTGGTTTTATTTTGTTGTTTTCTATTCCCTTTTTTATTTTTATTCTTGATTGTACATAATAATTTAGTTTGTAAATATAGTATTAGAAGTAGAATAGTAAGTGTTCGGGCCGACCGGCACGAAGTTTAGTGCGAACCATCGCTCATTCAATCATCATTCAAAAGACATTCTACATTCATTCATTCCAATCAGTGTGCAATAAAAGACTAAAGCTACAACATCAAAATTGTGACAAAATTAATAGTATGTGTGCCTATAAACCTTTTATTTACGAAGACTCCAAGAAATTGAAGTCCGCGCATTCAGTAAGTTTGTATATAAATGTATTAAAATAATGATACAATAAACCTATGAAGAAACCATATGAAATCAAGTAAATATATGAGTAAATTGGGTGATTTGGGTGTTTATATTGACAACAAGCTTCGCTTTAACGTTCATGTTGATAAAATTGCTACTAAAGGTTTTAAAATGTTGGGTTTTATACTTCGCAACTGCAAAAATTTCAAACGCGCCTCAACTAAAATTGCAATATTTAACTCAATAGTCAGGTCAGGCTTGGA
Organism: Helicoverpa zea; assembly: GCF_022581195.2. Classification (NCBI taxonomy): domain Eukaryota; kingdom Metazoa; phylum Arthropoda; class Insecta; order Lepidoptera; family Noctuidae; genus Helicoverpa; species Helicoverpa zea. The sequence goes on along the minus strand of NC_061480.1, from coordinate 7,012,531 downwards.
ATATTGCAGTATAGCTTGGACTCCATTCTACGAGATACATAAACAACGTTTAGAATCAGTGCAAAAAAGATTTCTTTGGCACTTGTCATATCACTGCAATATAGGCAGAAACAAATCTAGCTACGGTTCACGTTTGAAACACTTCAAACTTCTGAGTCTAGAAAATCGCCGTATAATCCTAGATCATCTGTTCCTGTATAAAATAATAAATACTCACATTGATTGTCCACGGTTACTGGATCAAATAAATATTAACGTGCCTTACAAAATCGCTCGAAAGTCTCGATATCGGTTGTTTAGCGCTAAGAACTTTAAGACCAATCTGGGCCATTTTTCTACTGTAAATAGAATGCAGGTACAATTTAGTCGTCTGTCAAGCTCACCCAACGTAGATATCGACATGTCTTACTCTTTACATAAATTCAAGTCTACCCTACCCTGCACGGGGCATTATCATAACGGTAAAATTGGTAAATTATTGTTATTGTTTTTTTTATTGTTTTTTTTATTATTGTTGTTTTTTTTATAAGACTTTTTTTTATATAAGACTTTGAAACTTATAAAATGTTTAGGTTTTGTTTTTCCTTTTTGTGATTAATTGTTGGATGGCACAAGTCAGCACAATATTCTTAGCTAGTAACATGGCAAATGATTTTTTTATTGTTTTTTTTCTTACTCCTATGTTTAATGCATGCCGTGGCAGCCTTTAATTAAGGCTACACTACAAAATGTAATTATTATGTAAGTGCTATAACATGTTCTTTTCTGGTGTATGCTTTGTTGGTTGTCCTTAAATAAATAAATAAATAAATAAATAAATAAATATGTGGTGCTTTATTCAACTTCAACTCTTACATTCTTTCTTAAAACTGACTACATTCTTTCTTAAGCCCTTTATGTACCAGGGCTGCAGTAACTCTTTCAAACAATTGACTGACCCTGTATTTATAACACAATAACTGGGCAACAGTTTGATAACTTTTCAAATTTTCAAGACCATAACAATACAAATGTAGTAGGAAAACTCATCATCTACCTAGCCTTTTCCCAACTATGTTGGGGTTGGTTTCAGTGGAACCAGATGCAGCTGAGTACCAAAAGACGACCCACTGACTAATATTGTACAAGGAGCAACTACCTAAACTCCGCCCCTAAGACAACCCACTGACCGACCTCCTCAACCCAGTTAACAACCAATAATACCACTTAGTAAGTATCAAATAAAATGATACTTAGATTAAGACAAGCCACCAACCAACAAGGTTTACAAGGATTCTACAAGGATGTAGGATTAGACTTTTGTCAGCACTGCCAACCGAAAATCTGACAGCCAAAAACATGTTACAGAAAAATAACCTTAAAACAATAAATAACAACACACTTCTTGTATTTTTTGACTCAATAGACACTTCCAAAAATCCAGTACAAAATCAACACTACCCGATAATGCGAAGTTGACCCTAAATGCAGTAAATAAATATTTAAATGCAGCCTTTTTTTTATTTCATTCACCCCTAAGATATCCCCGGACCTTAAAAGACACCTCCAGAAAACCAGTACATACAGATGCATTAAATAATATGAATAAAGAACATATTGTGAGTAATTCGTACAAGAGACCACAGAAAAACGAATACTCAAAATATTTTTTAACAATTATGTACCTGCATGCTCTTTAAAACAGTAACCTTTTATGTATAGCCAAACGGATCAAAAACGAGTAAAATCCGACGTGAAGTCGGGATGGAAGTTTTACCTAAAATAAAATTGATGCACTGAGCGGAATTCAAGAAGAGTTTGACCATTATTTACACAATGATAGTGAAAACAACGCTTCAACGAATGCCCAATTATACAACACGTCACGGCGGATGAAGGATTGACATTTGACATATTCAGTTCAGTGTTCCCAACACTTAAACGAGCTCTCCACCAGATTGCCCTTATAAAACTACTAACGAAATCGGTTCCACACATTTTACACTAAACTTTGGTAAAGAAACAATTGGTATATAAATTATTAGTCATCTTTATTATTCGGTACTTACATAATGTGTAGAATATCAAAAGGTAACTATCATTATGTAAAGCACGGACTATGGATGAGAAATTGATAATTGAAGACAGCAATTAATGTGACTTCAAGTTACAGAAGTGAGAAGAACAAGTTACAGAATGAAGTTTTGTCTTGACAACGTTGATCATATGTGTTGGAATGCGGTAGGTACAGCTAATAAATTTTGTACTAAAAATGTAAATTATTGTAACGAAAATCTTCAAACGTGCTTCCTCAGATCATGTAAATGGACTTACTAGTCATCAAGTTTCACAATAACATGCTTTTTATTAAAATGCAACATGAGTTCAGCGATCGGTCTTCAATAAGAAACAATGAGTTTAGTTTTCAGGACTTGTATAGTAAATTTTCAAATTGTTTTTGTTAATCAAGTTAGTGGTTGAACCTCGTACCTTTTCAGTGACTGAAGCTAACTTAAGTCTAAACCACCAGATCTGGTGTAAATTGGAATAAGCTGGCAACACCGACTACACCATAGCTAATAAATTTTTTATTAATTTTTAATGGCATGGCGTTCTAGCCTTTGTGCCAAATCTTCATTTTGATTAGCTAATAAATACGTCCGAACTATACCATAGCTAACCCCCAAGCTTTTTTTTTTATTTATTCTTCACCATAGATACTATCTTATGGACTTTCAGACAAATAAATCGGAATAGACTGAGCATCATTATCATTAATTTGAGAGCTCAGCTTTTGTCGGTGCAGCTCCTTCCATTTACGCCTTATTATCAGCGTCCAAGTTTACCAACCGTACAACGCAATGCTCCTGTATGTCCTTATGAAATTCTTACGAATGTATTTGTTTATATTGGATTTAAATAAATATTGTTTGCTGTAAAAGGCTTGTTTGGCCATTGCTATTCGGCATCGATATCAGCGGAAAGCTCTGTAGACATTACATTATTATTTTAGACACATAAGGATTTGTTTTCAAATTAATTACAACCATTTGACCAGTGTTTTAGCAATTGTATTTTATCTTATGAACATTGAAGCATTTATTTTACTTATTGAAAAAAATATTTAAATAACTAGCTTCCGCTCGCGGCTTCGCTTACACGATAACAGCCGCGCCGTGGCCGAAATCGGCCGTGGACGCCATTATTATTTTCGCGAGCGATCGACGACTGTCGTAGGTTTTATTTTAATTGTAATATTACTAATGATATTTTGCAAAGAAAATGTATGAATAAAATAACAGTAGAACGTAAAAGACTAGTATCTGACCTGTATCTTATGTCTATGGTCAATTAAATAGTTACTTTACATATTTAAATTTTTTAAAAATGGTGGTTGTCACTTGTCACTGGTTGTTCGTTCGTGCTAAATTATTATTATACCATATCATATTTTGATATTACCTTCTCTTTTATTTATATTTATATATATATATCGATCGAATTCTCCCTATATTAGCTCGTTACATATATGTATTAATCTGTGCTCTATATGAAACCAATCGGTCAGTGGGTCGTCCTTGTTATGTGCAATTATTCCGTCTTCAGAGCGGTGTTTTCATTTCGGTAGAGTTGGCCACATCTCACATCTGCTGTGTATGATACTGAGATCGGAAAAGATTAATTTGTGGTTGTTTTTGCTTCTGGTGCGTTCTTAAACTGTCGAGTTGCTGTTTTGTTGGTCAAAAATGCATAGAAATTGTGATGGGTGTGTGTGTGTACCATGTATAGGTATGGAATTTTGAAGTGATGTTCAAAAAGACGCTGACATTCAGCCAAATTCGATTAAATGAAAGAAATCTAGAAAAGGAAAGGTTTCGGTTTAAAAAAATGTGGTTTAAACATTATAAAGTAGCTCTGGTTGTCAGGTTGCCTGAGTAACTTTGTTTTGGTGGTCAGATAAGTAGTCGCTCCTTGTAAAACATTGTCAGTGGGTCATCTTTGCACTGGTACTCTGCTACATTTGTTGAGAATGGAAGCCAACTCCAACATAGTTGTGAGAAGACTAGATAGATGAGACGGGTGCTTTAAAATAGCAGTCTTTTGGAAGTGATGTTTGGTCCTTGTCACTCGTAACGGGTAGTCAGAAGCCAGTAAGTCTGACACTAGTCTAACCAAGGGTTATTGGGTTGCCCGGGTAACTGGGTTGAGGAGGTCAGATAGGCAGTCGCTCCTTGTAAAGCACTGGTACTCAGCTGAATCCGGTTAGACTGGAAGCCAATTCCAACATAGTTGGGGAAAAGGCTCAGAGGATGAAAGAACAGAAAAATTAGAAAGTTTAGGTACAACATTTGGTTCAGACTAAACAACAATAAAAAATCGTATTTTTGCTAAAACCAATAAACTTGATGGGTACTTCGTTGAACGTTAACAGTTTTCAGCTATCTAAATTGATATTTGGACCTACTTATGCAAAACAGAATCAACCCACACAATGATAGTTTTGAGAAAAAGCCATTTTTGTCTAAATTCTGTATACAGTCAAATTGTTGGTTATTTTGAATAAAGTTTATTTGCAATATTGTGCCAAATCATTTGTTCTATGTATACAAATATAATATTGAAGAAAATTATTAATATTTTTGATAATAATAAAAGGAAAACTCGTTGGTTCCTGTTTGCAAAACTACATATACATATGTGTGTTTGGGTTCTTTGTTAATTTATCACTATGCCAAAAGATTATAGAAAAATAATGAAAAGTCCCATGTCTCTTTTATACATATCCATTATTTATTAATAATAAATTCAAAACCTAAATTCTTAGAAGTATATGTTTATATAAAAAGGACAAAAACTACAAAAAAGTTTTTATTGAATAGGAAATGAAAGTTTTTATTCTATCTAATAATTGTCTTGCGTAAACGGGTACAGCATACTTTTTAAATCCAATAACTTTGCGTCAGGGATGGGTTTCCCTGTTTGTTGGCCAAAGTGGCTCCATTGTGGCTTTTGTTATAAAATATTCTCTTCCCCGATTTTTTTTTATCTACTATCTTAAAATCTTCATTCAAATTAGTTTTCATGTAAAGAACAATGTCAGACGTCATTGTAACTTAGGCTCAATAAAAATATTTCATGGACAGTGAAAATTCTTACGGTTTTTTGTGTAGTTTAATGTCAGAAGCTTTTCTATGTTTTCCACTTTTGCATTGAACTTCTCAAAACCAAATTATTCAGACATTGTAAATTGGAGGTGGTTTTTACAGAGTAAATTAAACAAAAAAATATACAGTAACTGAATAGTTTTATTCGTTTTCACCATACTCCTTAACATCATCTTCAATTTCGTTATATTCAATTAACAAATCATCAAGAAATTGTGCAGGGGGCTCAATATTGTTTTGGTACCGAGCCGAAATGATATTTTCTCGAAAAGTTCTAGATAACAATTAAATATTTTATAAGAAGTTATTATTTTATATTTAAATTGTTGTAGTAAAGAACTTTGTGTCCGTGAGAATTTAGTTTTAAAAGTTTATTGGGCCGAAACCTGACATTGTTCTTTGAACATTTCATCTGTGCATAACTCACTCATTGTCTCCCAATCTAATGCACTGATTTCAGGGCAAACTTTCTCAATTAGTGCCATCCAATGCACTACAGCTTGTTTTAGTCAAGTAAATCGGCGCAGCATATAGAACATATTTATATATTTACTTAATTTATATTTATATTTCCTAACCAGCAGGTTTATAATAAAAATACACTGGTAATTTTAAATACTTATATTTATTTATTAAACTTTGTAATAAATGAAACAAAATTACTTTGGAAACAAAAATATAACTTTTGTGAACACAAATAACAAAAATTTCAATTTGGCTTTATTGGGAATGCTGTGTCTTAATAAAGCCATAATTAAAGCAAAACATTAATTTTGCATTAATTAAGAAGTTAGGTGCTTATTTTAATTACTTTTCGTAATTTTAGATTACACTTAACGAGTATCTTATTATGTAAATGTACTATATTAATCAGCCTTTTTCATCTTTTTTTTTAACGATCTCCTGAATAGTAAAATAATATATCATTTCACTGGATCCTGCAAAAACGTTCGCTGTGTTCACAACGTAGTTCAGTTGCAGGATTCATAGTAAAAGGCCGGTCCCGCAAAACTGGACTGCCGTGTGAAAGGGCTGTATCCTGTTTTTTGACCATTCCTACGCTAGTGATCAGGCGAAATGGACGTGAAAACTTTGTTAATAGTCTATTGGTATTATCGGCGTCGTCGACAGCGAAATAGAAGATTTGAGAAGAGATGAGTCAAAATTATTCAATTATTTTAGGCTGAGTATGACTACATAAGACGACCTTTTAAAAAGGATTTTTTTTATTTATTATTGGGAAGCAAAGCGTGTGTGTGTGTGTTGCATGTAGGTTTGTTAGCCGGCTAGTAAATTTGAGTAGACTCATCTTCATTATCATGTCATCAGACAACTGAGCCACAGTAATGATGCACATATTTAAAGTTTCATATTTATTACCAAAAACATTGACTTATGTATGTAGGACATTTTTACTTAATTCGTTAACATTAATGAAGTCCGGAAAAGCAGAGGACTCCGACTCCACTGATGGTTCAGAACTTTGACCTGGCGATGACTGAACGCTGTAATGTGGTGTGAAATAACCTTGTGAATGATAAGAATAGTTTGAAGTAGATGGTTGTTGAGAAGACCATTAGGGTCAATCCCCACTGAAAGAGCAGCGGCCGGCAGCAGCCGTAAATGCAAGTGATTGAGCGCGAGCGCGGCGCTCTTACATTGTCCCTTAGTTTAAATTGCGGCTTTTTGTATTTTGCAAGAAATTTATGACAGCCCCTTGAAATTGTAATATTTGATCGACGTTGAATGAAGCTAGCATTGGAAGTAAACTTTTGAAATATGATAAGTTACGATCTTCATTCTGCATATTGGGTTGACTTTTCCTTTGGTGATCAATAAAAGTTGGCCATTTTGTTATGGGTGAATATTTGTTTTTGACATTTTTCGACAAAACAACCTTCCTTGGCGCTGCGCAAATTAAGACAGCGCGAGCAGAGCGCTACACACTGATACTGGTATAGATACGCCACTGTGAGACCCAAAATTCAGAAAACTATATTTCCCTCGCCGCTAGATGGTGCGCAAACTGGGCAGCAGCTAGGGTTGCCAACTTTTTTTACAAGAAAAAAAGTATATTCAGGTCTATGAAGATTATCAAACAGTGTTTTAGAAAAACGAACAGTATTTTATTTATTTATTGCTTTAAATACATATTTTTTTGAGCTTCTCGCACAACGTATTAATTCACAATCTTTTTTTAAAATGTCATGTGCCTCATCACAATTTATATCAAAGTTAAAATAAATGAGGAGCTCGTTTTTAGCTACTAGCAGCGCTATAGGTGGCGCAAGTAGTACCAGAGTTACTTAATTTATTATTTTCTTGGGCTGAAAAAATTAAATAAAAACAAACGAAGTTATTCTTTTCTTTTATTATAAAAATCAAATGATTTGGTCATTCCTATTAAAACACAATCAATGTAAAACTTGATTTCATCCTTTAAAAATTTTGGTGTCTGGTTATTTCGAAGACATGCAACAATCACATAATACATATTATTCATTAAATCTATAAAATTATCACTTGGGTGAAATAATGATCTTTTTGTATAATCAATTTCATAATGAAACGATTCCAAATCAGCACTAGATCTACACAAATTATTGACACAATTAGTACAACTTTTGAAAACTTTTGCCTCCGATTTCTTAATCACAAACCCTGTTACATATTTTTTCGATTCAGCATGCAATAGAGAATCATTCTTTTTTATTTCCGTCATCACATTAAGCAATGTTACATGAAAAATCAACAGTATTTGAATCAGCCCGATCGCTTCCGATTAGACATGATAATGATTGCATAGGTAACTGAATTATTATCTTCTTCACTATTGGCACCTGCAGAATGTGGTGAATTATAATGATTAACAATCAATGTTTTATAGGCATTAATAAATTGATAGCAATTTGGATTTACATTTCTGACACCATTGCTTTTAATACTTCTAAAAAAGTTTTCTAATGGATCTTGACTAAAATTTCTTGTGATTTTTGTTATTCTACAATTGGATGATAAATATTCTCACATTTCCTTAAAAGTTTTATATTTAGTATCCAATTCTTTATTGAAGGAATCATCTCATATTAAATTTGATCAATACCATTTTTTAACTGATTGATTTAAATCTAATTGATTCTAATGTAGGAAGTAAATCATCCCATAGTTGGAAGTGAGGGGAATTCTTTTTTACACAACTCTTATGCATTTTTGAATCATCTTGTAAGAAATGACCATTAAAAGAATCAAATAATTTATCAAATATTAAAAGTAAATCAGCGGTTCCCTCGCATTTCGCCGGTAAAATTCAAGGTCCTGAAAAAACTATATTATTATAAAGAGGAAAGAATTATATTTTTGCATGTGTGTATGTATGATTGTAATTTTGCCGTTCCGTTATAAGCTACTAGGACTTCACAATAGTCAAAAATAACAAACACACATCCTCAAAGCACGAGGTCGCAAAAGGTCGAATTCAGAATAGCAAAGTTTTTAATGTTAATTCAAATGTTAACAAAATGCACTTAGGGTAGGGTGGCATAGGAGTACGCACTTAAGCTTCAGCGGGTTAAAAGAAAACGAAGAAATTGAGTAGTCTAATCAGTTTTTGTTTTATTTGAATAACAAACTAATAACATAATTAAATTATGAGTAACAACTTCTTACGTTAATATAATATCGAGTTAAGTAAAAATCAAAAAATGGGATTTGCACAGGGGTGGATAAGAGTACTGCTTACATTAATCAGCACATGAATCACAAATAAATTGTCCAAACCCTGTATAAGCGGTGCATGCACTCACATGCACATGCAATGAAATGCAAGCTCCCTCAGCCCTTTTCGAGTTAGACCATAAAACATTCCGTCGATTCTTTTTATGTAGTCACATAATTCTTGCTCCATCTCTAAAGAAAATGTAGTGTCATACCTCCCAAGAGAGGTAGCTAGAGTATCTCTTTTTAATATCTTACGGAGAGTGGCTTCAGATACTATAAGTGAACGGGCTATTGATTCGCCATCATTTACACGTTTTCTTGCATTTTCAAGATCGTTGACGGACCAGAGACTTCGATCCGAAGTCTTTTTTCATCGAGACATACCTACTGAAAAAGTAAAAAATAACAATATTATATATTGAGAGTATACAAATAAAATATCGGCGTATAAGAGTACGCGCGTACTCCTGCACACCCTCGTTCTGCGTTATCTTAAGCCGCGTACGCACGTACGAACAAACATGATATGCAACAACTTGGTTCGCACGTGCGTACCACTATCGAACATCGAACACTCTGTTCGTCAAACATGTTCGCGGCGATCCTTGTAGTGCATAGCTGGGCACCGTTTATAAAATAGTTAACTTCGTTAATCGTTAATCCGCTACAAAAAAAGTTAGCTTCGTTAAACGTTAAAGCGTTACATTACGGAAGAATTAACGCAAGTTAAAGTTAATCGTTAATCCGTTAACTATGTGTAAAATTGCATTTTTATATCGTTGCGTTAGTGAACTTATAAAACCTGTTGGTTGGTTTAGGTTTTGGAAGTTAACAGGAACAAAACAAAAAACGTGTATAATTCAAATAAATGTATAATTTAATCGTCGGACAGAAGGTGCATATTCCCTTTCATAAACATTAACATGTTGAAGTTCTCGTCTGAAAGCGAGGCTCGTTTTGGTAAAATGTCTTTACCCGTGGAAAACAGACGTTCTACTGCAGCGCTTTAGGGTGTAGGAGTATTAAAAAAATCTTTATTTTTCTCTTCAATTACAGTGTTAGGTACATTACAATACAGGTTGCTTTTGTAAGAGAATGGTGTCTGTTTAAGGTTACCCCTGTGTTACAGATCACCATTTATCCTTTTGAATGTTATACAGCACATTTTGTAAGGAGAGAGGCAATTAAAAATCCTAAATACAACTATCTGTATTATCATAATGCCTGTATCACAAATAATTTAAAATAAAATAGGAAAGAGCAAACAAACATAAGTCTCTGCATTTATTATTGCACATAAATATTTAGATATATAACCCAAAACTTAACATATAATTATGTTTTCTTCCACTTAAAAATACACATTATCAAAGAATAAATAATAATAACATAATGCCTGTATCACAAATAATTTAAAATAAAATAGGAAAAAGCTAACAAACATAAGTCTCTGCACTTATTATTGCACATAAAAATTTAGATATATAACCCAAAAATTAACATATAATTATGGTTTCTTCAGTATGGTATTGTATTTAATAAATAGATTTATTAATATCTGTTCCCCGAGGAATCCGGTGCTCCAATACTCTTGACATTGAAAGAGCAATTGAGCTGAATCGGGGGTCAAAGGTATTCGTACAATCTCTTGGAAGAAGCCACTTGACGAAACTGACCACAACGACTGTTTCGGAGCGAATACGGCACCATCGACCACAGCCACACAGTGCGGCAGATTATACAGCAGACCGAAGAGTATAATTAGCCCCTGTGTCTAGCATTTGTGGACTATGAGAAGGCTTTTGACTCGGTTGAAATCTGGTGTTTCACTCACTGCCACGCGCCGCGCTCGCCGCGCCCGGCACTTGTCTGAAGGCGCGAACCTATTTTAAATCTATGGTCTGAACCTGTTTTTCGCGCCTCGTCCCGCGGAGCCGTGCGGTAAATAGTAGGCATTGGATTAACGATTAACGGACTTCTGCATAATTAACGGAAGTTAACATGTCCGTTAACATTTTTTAAAGTTAACTTAAAAGTTAATCCGCTAATCAAAATGTTAACTTCGTTAATTAACGATTAACGGATTAACGAGTCAATGCCCAGCTATGTTGTAGTGTGTTCTGTATGGACGGTGTTCGAAGCGCTTTAATAACTTCACAATCGACCACTTCCAACGGCGCCGTCATGGCTACTAAGATAGAGTTCACGACTGTTGTTCGCGAACTCGACTCGAACTATGTTTGCGTTCGTGTTCGAATATGCCGTCCATACGTACGAACCAAATGTTCGGATCTGGTGTTTGTGTTCGCTATGTTCGTGTTCGTACGTGCGTACGCGCCTTTACACCACACACCCTTTTAATGCAAATAATCCTACTACTGCCATCTAGTGGTTAGTAGCGGAATTACGTTTCTTTCCAATAAAAATACTATAAACCGGCACTCGAGAACAGTAATCGTTTTCTATAAAACACATCACGATTTTGAGTGGTTAAAAAGTGGTTTGGCGTTAAAAACGATGAAAACAAATAACAATAAAATATAAATAAATAACATTCTTCACATCAACGGGTTACCACGAAATACAGTCCACTGCTCGAAACCCGACATCAAGAACTAGCGACAAGCGGGGCGTCAACGTCTCAAGCCATACCCATAGTTCAACGCTTTGAGTACCTACGTCCGTCCCGCACAGCATCTCTAGTAGCTAATTGAAATTCTCCATTTTGACAAAGGTACATGGACTTTAAGCCTCTATCTAGGATGAACACATCTCCAGATTGAAAGTATTGTCTTAATGAACTGGATTCATCACCAAATTCATTATTTATTATATCCGCATCCGAGGTTGTTGCAGGATAAGGGCCTAGGATATCTATTATATAACCATCACAACAAACAAAAAGGAAAGGCTAAAGGTTGCGATATTTGTGTGATGAGTAAGTTTTTTTCTGGTATAAATAATTTTAACTTTTTTTTTTATATACATATACAGTATACAGGTACCATCGGCAATTATAATTGGCTTCCTATCTTCTCCCCCATTCAGTCCATTTGGAATAAGGAGATTTCTTAGAGCTATTTCTGCTCAGGATATATGATTTATGCCAACATGTCTGGGAACAAAATCCGTATTTAATATGTTGCGGGCCATATTCATGAGCCGCTCTAATGTGCTTCTTGGCACTTGCAATAATGCCGACATGCGTTCGTCACTATCTCCTGTTCACAGAACACATATACCCTGACGGGCAACTTAATACAAAAAAAATGCCAACAGCTATTGACACTAGCGCCCCAGTATTTGATCTGTGAAACTACTTTTATCGCCAAATTTTGAGACTGATGTAATTTTTTGTTTGTATTGTATTTTTTTGTAATTTTCTGACATATTATGAAAACAAAGAGATAAATTAAAATTGACCATTACCTGAATTTCGCTTTGTTTGCATGATTCATTCATGTTTACTGAAAAGTATTTAAATGAAACAAAATTTTAAGCGTTTTTAGAATATTTATTTTTCGTTTTACAACTTTTTTCGAAGCGTCTTGGATGAACTGTCTATTTTTTAAAATACAGTGTCGTTTTATGCAAATGTTTATGGTTGAAATTACTATGTGCATTTTATTTTTATCGTAATGCTCAGAACAATCAAGCAACCATTGGAAATTTAATTTTGTCCTTAAAATTTCTATGAGTTCATTTTTATTTTATTTTTACACACATGCTCATTTAACAAATTGTTAATAATTGTTGCAGCAATCTCTACTGTCTCCTTAAATGCAAATTTTACATATTGAAGCCTATTGCGCATAGAACTATATTCTTTAAAACTAGTAAATAAATGATCTGATGATGACCTCAGTCTTCTGGTCTGCAAGCATTGTGTTTTTGCACATATGGCAAACGGGTCCTAATATTTTTAACACATATGCGCAAGCTTGCAGTTCTCCAGAACACTGGGATATTACAATGTTAGATGTTTCTACAGCTGCCGTAAAATCAAATGTTTCAACATCAGCTACATTTGTTTCTTTGTTGGGGTTTGGTTGCGTTAGAAAAGATTTTAAATCATTTAATAATATATGATTATCTTTGCAGTTTTTATTTTTACTGCTATGCAATAAATTATTAATAATAGCAGTTTTAAGAGCTGCAACTAATTGTAGGGTGTTTGGGTTTGGGTTGCATCCACAATTGCTGCGGATGCAACCAAAACAGTTTTGTAACAGGGTCTTGATTCAGTCTGCGCGTTGATAAACTTTTGATGTTGTACTGTTTTTCTAAGTTAACAAATAGACGCTCAACTGCATTTAAAGTTCTTATAAAACCCTCCAAAGAAGGCAATAAATACTAATCCTTCAAATATAGCTTTCATTTCTTTGAAATAATTTAAATGTGGACTTTTTCGCGTAAAATTTGTGATAAATTTTTTGCCTCGTTTCCGATCCGGCGTATCACCATTTAAGGTGTCGAACAGTTGGTTCATTTTTTCAGTTCATCTGGAAAGTGAACACTTATTTTTAACTATTGTTAAAGCAAGGCAATTTTTAAAATTCATTATTATGAAATAGCGACATGTTATAGCGTGATGTTATACAGCCTACGTTCTTTTATTCTTTTCCATGTCAAAGACTATATGCATGCCAAATTTCATCCAAATCCGGTCCGTTTTTGCATGATTAATTAACAAACATCCACACTTTCACATTTATAATATTAGTGAGGATTTTAGCATTATGACAACTCACTGTTTGCAATCTTCGCAAGCATTCCTGGAATGAATGGCTGAAGACTTGGCAAGCTAAGCTGACCTTAATTTTTTGCTTAAAGTTTGGTTCAATATGCAGCTTGATTAAAGCAGGGGCAAAAACAAAATTCGGATTTACGTTATCTTTTTCATAAAATTCTTTTTATGTGGCTCCATTTGGCTATCCCTGTAATAAAAACACATAAAATAATTAGAAATAATTAAAAAACAATCCATATATTTGAGTCTACGTTAATTCAGGAATTCCTCCCAGGCGAATTTATATTACTTGATGATCATCCGCGCGGTGGATTACTGAAAACTCGATACGACTTATGAAATCTGCATTGCATCCGTCCAACTAATTAATGACCTTATCATGTACTCATGTTATACCTAATTTATTATCCCTTATAAATACACAAAATTCAAATTACCTGGTACAGATGGTCGAGCCACTGAGGAACCAGGGGAGTTTAATGCTCTGATGTTCACACCAAAGTTATCAGACACAGTAGCAGTGACATTCAACCCAGCTTGGAAACTTGCATCGAGAACCTGTAAATACAAAAAATAATATAGTTTAGCTATTTACCGTGCCTGTTCCAGACAGCGGGTTATGTTTTTCAAGTGGTGTATGTACCTATATATGTATGTATATTTCTTTGGCACGCTCTAAAGCCTGAATGGCTTGTCGCATTTTAGCTTGTAAGGTATCATTACATTAGTCTAAGTTGTAAGAGTGCCACAGGTTATATCAGATTTGTGTAATCTAAATCAATATTTAGGGTTTTCACACCTATTGTTCTTTAAATGCCGATTACGAATATGTACATATGTACCTGTATATGTATGTACATATGTACCTGTGTTCTGCGAGAGCACTGAGTTTATTTTTCAACGAAATACTACAGCGGTTGGTCAGACCAACCTTCACGGGCGGAAAACAAGACGCCAATGACGAACTATGGCCGCCGAGTGGCACCGAGAACACTCGTCGCCTCCTGCCTGCCGGAGAGTGAACCCGGTCGGTGTGCGAGAGAGATGCAAGATGTGGGGTAGAAAAGGACGGAGATAAACGCGCAGGCGGCGCGCGACGTCTGACATCTTCGATAGTACTGAGCCAATATACGGAACTGTAACGGCGTTAGCACACTGACGCCGCAAACCGCGATAGCGAACAGGAAAAAGCGGTAAACAAGCGAAATTTAAGCGGTCGTTTTCACACCGCATTTTAGTATCGCATTTTCCTATTCATTTTAGTGCAACATGTCGTTTGAGTCAGACTGGTTTCTTTCTGAATCTGAAGAAGAAGAACTATTACTTCTTGTATCGACAATAAGAAAAAGACGAAGAATATGGGTTCATGAAATTAATCAAAAAAGAAAGAAGCTTGGAGAAAATAAATTATGCAAAGAACTACAGCAGCATAGTGATCGTTTTTTCACTTATTTTAGAATGTCGCCTGAAACTTTTGATTACTTGCACAACCAACTTCAGCCATATATCCAGAAGAAAAATACAAACTTCAGGGAAAGTATATCCTCAAAGAAAAGATTGGCAATATGTTTAAGGTAAGTTTATTTATTTATTAAAAAAATACAATTTAGATTAGTATGTAGTAGATAATTTGCACACATGTTTCATTACTCGTTCCAATTAGCAAAACAACTTTGAGCACTCAAGTAATTATTTTCCTTATTATCATTTCTTTGGTCTGATGGTTGAATCATGATGTACTTTTGAGTACTTTTTTCATCAGTTATGATTTGTGATGTGTGTTGATCACTGATTTCAGATGATTGTAAAATGATGATATTAGGTGTTCGTATATTATTATGGGTGTTGACACCTGATGTGGACGGCTGATTGAGGTCACGATTTTCTGTTTGGCTTTGCGTGTTTGAAAGTGTATTATGATAGTTGACGCCTGATGTGGATGGTTGACGGACGTTACGATTGCTGTGATTGCTAAGATCATCGAGAGTAATACTTTCTGGAGTCGAAACATAGGTACTGTTGCTAGAGTTTGGTCTATTGTCACTTGTTATTTCTTTTAATTCATACTCGGTTATTAATTTCATGATTTGTAATTTAATAATGGCTTGGTTGTTCAAAGAAAGTTTCTTGACACTGTCAGCAAAACCTAAAAATGTCATATCAAGCCTGTCACACAATACATTAACTAGATTTTGACCTGTATTTGGAGTAGATGATTTTGCAATCTTCCTCTTTTCTAAATAATTAATAATTTTATCGGATGGATCTAAGTTTCGGCGTCTTCTTCTTCGATATAGATCGCTTCCTGTCTCTGAAATATTGCTTACTGACCCATCATCCTGTGCTTCTTGTTGTGTCTCATTTCCGATTATAGGTTCTACTCGTTCTTCTATATCCGTTGGATTTTGAAGTAAATTTTCAATCTTATTATTTTCCGCTGCTTGCAGTTTTGGAGGGCTAGTATTTAAAATGCTCTCAGTAGATCGTAAATTTGTTGTAGAATCCACATAACTCATGTGTTCAGCCCACACCCAATTAGCATATTTCTTTGCAGCTTGCCCACTAAATGTTAGTTGAGACTGTTTGTACTTCTTGTAAGTATCACGCAGATTTTTCCATTTTGCTTTTAGTGATTTCACTGAAACAAAATTAGGAGACACATGTAGATTATGCAGATTTAACAAATCTCACACAGCGTAATACATTCTGTATTTCATTTTTCAGATTTTTGGCTGCGGGCGATACTTTTACTACTATTTCATCTTCATACCGAATGGGTATAAGCACCGTTTCAAGTATAGTTTCTGAAGTTTGTGAAGCTATTTGGAAAGTATTGCAGCCAATATACATTCCAGTACCAACTCTACAGACATGGGAGCAAATATCAGAAGGATTTTATACAATATGGGGCTTTCCAAACTGCCTTGGGAGTATTGATGGAAAACATATAACTATCAAGTCTCCACCTAACAGTGGATCGATGTTTTATTGCTACAAAAATAAATTTTCTATCGTTCTTCTGGCGCTAGTTGATGCACATTATAAGTTCATTTTTATATAGATGTTGGATCATATGGCAAGGATTCAGACAGGGCCGTAGCTAGGGTCGAATTTGAGGTAGGGCAGCATTAGTTACAGGTAGGGCGGAAGTAAAAAAATTATCATAATTGATCTGCCGTCGAAACACGGGCTCCTAAATCAATCACCATGTATATCACCATCATGTGAATAGTTATTCGTAGACAAATAATTACTGTGACAGTGCATGAGCATGGATCTAAGAACTATTAAATCCTCAATGATGAAGAACAAGTGAATAAGATGGTTGAACTTCCAGATTTGGATGTAGAGATCCACGTCTGAGTGAGAGTGAGGTAATAATTAATTATTGGGTGGGGTGATACGAGTAAATAGAAACGACCAAAAATACCATTAAGATCACATTGTTTTTGCGTACTTATTATAATAATTAACTAACATAATAATAAAAAACATTTAAAACAGCTGAATTCTACGATTCGCCATGTTATTAAAAATGCGAAGAACTTCGTTCAGATCAACTGATTTTGTTCTTTTTTTTTCAAAGGCCAGAAATACCATACCAGCCATTCTCTCGTGACCCATTGACAGCCTTTGAGGCCTATTGATTGCAGTTAAAGTTGAAAACGTAGATTCACACACTGCAGTGCTACATCCTATGGTCGCCACAGACGCAAAAAGTTCATATGTATCTTTGAACGCCTCTCGTTGCCTGTACAAAACTTGCAATGTATTTTCCATTATATCCTCGTTACGACTCAAGTAAGCTTTAACCACACTAGCCTCTTCTCTTGATGGAATTTTCAGACCTGAAAAATTAGTTAAAATTGTAAATTGAACATGACAATTTTTTTGAATTTTTTTTTTTTTTAAACTTACCCAAATTTTTCAGTGGAACCATTTTATCTACATCCAACTCATCAAGACTTGCAATCGAATTAATTAAATCATCGTTGTCCGAAAACCTTCTTTGTAATTCAGCAATTAAAATGTCCAACGTTTCGAAATACTCAGACTTAAATGGCTCGTCGTTCTCATCTATATTTTGTCTGGCGGAGGAACAGGGGGTGTACGTCAAATAGTCATCCATCCGATTTGGTTTTTTTACTTGCCTCTTCGAGGTCTGTGTCCTATTTTCAGATTCGCCGCAGTCATTGCTTGTTAAAGACTTAGCTTCTTCCAGAATTTGATTATACATTTGATTTGATCTTAATTTAATAATTTCATCTTTATGATTGTTATGGCATCTTTTAATCCTGCGCTTCGGGCTTGCAAAGCTTTGTCTGCAGGTTGTAGCGTGGATAAGATTTTTTTGGCCACAACCATGGCTATTCGGAATTCCAGATCAAGCATGACTTTTTTAATACCTATACTCTTGGCGACGTCATCACCGTTGAATCTGCCATTTTTAATTTCTTTCAAAGTCTGCAAAATCGATGAATAATTGTCGTATACAACTTTTGTAACTGCTAAATGTCCAGACCAGCGTTGTTCGAGGAGTCTGCCAATCCTTTTTCCATCATATAAGGCAGCTATTTTGCCATGATGAAAGAATTCATGTAACATGATGCATTGGTCAAAAAATAAACGAATAAAAGTCATTTCTGAGATAGTCCTGATGACTATTAAGTGCAAGCGATGGTTATAGCAGTGGACGTAAGGAATTTTTCGGCCCAATTTATTTTCTATTCTAGTCGCAACTCCTGAAACTTTCCCACTCATTACACTTGCGCCATCATAGCATTGGCTAAGCATACAAGAGGGGTCAATGTTATTTTCCGTGAGAGTATTTAACGTTAATTCCGTGAAAGTGGCTGCATCAAGATTTTCAGTAGTCTTAACCATCAGCAACGACTCATTGACGACACCATCCTTGACGTAGCGTATTGCTAATGCAATATTTTCGCGGTTATTTTTATCTCTCGTCCCATCTTCCATTAGAGTAAACCATTTCACGTCAGATTCATTAATATCTTTGACAATGGAACTTCGTACCGCTTGAACCATTGCTTGAATTATTTGATTTTGAATTTCGGGTGAACGATATGTTGCGTTTTGTGGTATATGAGTGAGAACCTCGTTCAAATTTGGATCTTTCATACATGTGTATTCAAATAAATTCTGAAATAATCCTTGTTCTTTTTCTTCTTCCAAAATATAATTTCCACGCAAAGCTAATTCGTTGACAATTAGAAATTGTATTACTTCCATGATAGACTTTACATAATACCTATATTTTTCTAATACTTTTTGATTTATTAACGTTTCAACACTGCTAGATGTAGATATTCTTTGTAATTTCTCCTGCCACATCGACATAGCTTGAATATGAGAAATTGATTTTTCATGTTTTGGAAAACCAGTTTTAGAATCAGTGGCATTTTTCCAGTTTCTAAATCCTGTGGAAGTGTACGAAGTCTGTTTGCTTCCATGAGGTAAAAATTGCTGGCATGGATAGCAAAAAGCAGCATCTTTCTCGACAGAATACTGCAACCATTTATAACGCTTGAACCAATCGGAAACAAAGGCCCTGTTGTGTTGTTTTGGATATGTGTCTAAAACAACTTGTTTTATTGGTTCTCCGATTTGTGCAATATCAGACGGAATACCATAGCTAACGTTACCTGTTGCTACGGAACTAGGAGTAGCGATTGTATTTGGTGCTTCCACCTGTTTTGAACAGTTAGGTTTTTCGTGGTCAATTTGCTCCTCAAGTCTTCGTTTTTTTCCAAAGAAAGCCCGTATATCCATCGCGAAATAAATGAATCTTCAATTTATAGCAATACAAATAACAATTGTATCGATTTTTGTCTAAAGCACTCTTCACCGTACACTTCACTTAACCAAACTACAAACAATCATAATCAATCTTTAGGTCAGGTTTAAAAGGGGATTCCCCGTACCATAGATTGCAATATAGCCCATATTGCAGTCTATGGTACGGGGATTCCCTCTGCATCACACAGATATTGGCGCCCAGTACACGCTCAATCTGGATCACGATCCAGATCTTGCCTTCTCGCTCTTAGATAAGACGGTGTCCCTTTCAGACTCCTACGTGAAAGGGACATAATTCAGTTGAATCTTCAACTGTTGACAATTGTAAACAATTGAAAAGGTGGCTAAAATGTCATGGGCGTCCGCAAAAAGGGAAAAAAAATTAGCTGATTGAGAGGTTAGTCATCGAATATTCGTATTCTAATTCTTTGTATAAACCCATCGCTTCATGAGATGGCGCTTCGAATGCCATCTATACACAGAACAAAGAATTATTATAATATGAAATGAATGTCACAATCTGTGGTAGGTAAGTATTTTCGGAAAAACTTAGATACCTATCGCTACATTTTTTTTCTCAAACTATGAACAAACAATTTAATTATAATAATTTATCTTAGTTTTAGATATTTTTAAGGTAGGGCATTGTGGTTTCAAGGTAGGGCATTGCCCCACAATGCCCCCCCCTAGCTACGGCCATGGATTCAGATAGTACAATTTTTGAAAATTCAACACTCTACAAACTTGTAAAAGGAAGGAAAATGGAATTGCCTGCATCTAAACCTTTACCAGGTTGTGAAAACCCTACACCACACGTGTTCATCGGCGATGGAGGTTTTAGATTGGAAACTTTTCTAATGAGACCGTTTACTAGAGAATCAATAATAAATGATCCTGATAAAAAAAAAATTTAATCGTGCATTAAGTAGAGCTAGAGTTGTCGTGGAATGTGCATTCGGAATATTGGCCCAGAAGTTTCGTATATTTTTGAGACCCTTTGAAACTGATATAAACAATACCGTAAAAGTCGTCAAAGCAGCAGCATGTCTACACAATTATTTACAAGATATGGAAAGTGCCTATGTGTATGAAAACCAAAATTCTACTAATCCTTTGGGAGCATTTGTATCCATACAACCAAACAGACATAGGGCAAATAATGAAGCGTTTGATGTTAGACAAAATTTTGTGAATTATTTTAAAAGCTAGTTTCTGTAATTAAATGGAATGCATTGTACACATCTACAATTTTTAAAACATCCTTTAAGATTATTCCAAACGGACCCCATGGCTCTGACCCAGTAAGGAGTCCTTATGAGGAGTCCGTCAGAATTCAAAATACCTAATTTCATGCTCATCCACCCTACCGAAAGTTGTATGGGGTCGGTAGGGATGAAAACATCCTATCTGCCCCTACATCTTAATAACCATTTATTTAATTTTTTTTCTTTCTTGAACGCGTAACTTTGCATTAATTTGTATTAAACCGCAGTTAAGGGCCAGGTAAACGTTCAAACTTGTTTGTCAAACTTTACGTTTTCTTCAAACAACCGCGTACACGATCAAACCAAGGAACAAAATGATTTTCATTAAACGCTTCAAACACGTAGATCAACGTAGATTGTTTGACAAACACTTCAAACACAGCCGCACACTCTCAAAAAAATTGATAAACACGTAAAATTTGACAAACACGTTTGATCGTTTACCGGGCACTTTAGGTTAAATTCAACTCACCATCCAAGCCGGTACTTCCCTCGATTTTTCGCCACGCCACTTCTTTTTTATACGAATTCTTGTAATCAGGATGTCCCAAATGGTATAATTCGGGATAACCTCGAATTTCATTAATAATTCTTTCAGTTTCTACCTCCGTCATCTTGTATCGTCGCGATATTCTGTCGAAAAAGACAAATCGCGTCGTTTCTCTCCCAGCGGCGAAACTAAAATGGCGGTACAGCGGCGTCCGTGTGAAACAAGTATCGCGAGGTACAACGATACCACACAAACTAAGATGCAATTATAGGAAGTCATAGGCGATAGAGCGAGATGTAACATAACGCGATACGTTTCGAAGTGTGGGACAGACTTACCGCAGTTTCGCTATCGCGGTTCGCGGCGTCAGTGTGCTAAAGGCATAAGGGCGAGAACTGATTGCGCGCAGATCGCGCGCCGCTCGCGCGCTCTATACGAGCCTTGCGTGAGTTGCGCTAAAGAGGCGCACCGAACTATTGCAGTGACTGCACGCGCGCAGCTCGTGGACAGCTCGCGATCGGCTCGCGTGCTGCGCATTTGCGGCGCATTCGCCAGATGTGGACGCACCCTTAAATCACTGCCAAATTAACATTAAAATTCTAGAACATTTTAAAACACCCTTCGTGCGTTCATTACAATGCAAAAAATCACTGAAAACAGAAAAAATACTGCAACTTTTGTTCTATGAACTTTAATAATACATTACATTTTTATTTGTTTTAGACTTTAATACGTTTAACAATGAACTGTTTAGCTTAGTAAAAGCACTAGATACGTTCTGAGGTCGGAACGGATCGTTGTATTAAATTTTATTTTGCATGAAATTCGAAAGAATTTTTAAAAAAACTAATGAATTATTAAAAAACATGGCACAAAATATTTTTTTATGATCCAAGTCATACGATCCTCAGCCCTCTTATTATAAAACGCGGTATCAAATAAGTATCGGCTTTTGTACTACCTTTAATCCAGCTTTAAGTACGACCTTGAAAAAACGTTATTACAAAACGCAGTTTATCGCAAGTCCTATTACTATCTGTAGTACAAAAGATAAACCATCGAGCCCCCTAGTTTAACTGCAGTACTTAGTCGACAAACGTCAAATTCCGACATTATTTACTTTTGAGGTTATTTGTTTTGTGATGAAAAAAACGAAAGTGGATATAAATATGTGTGATTTGGAATACTTGGATGTGTTAGAATACTATTGAGAGTGTCCGGGGACCCAACAGAGTGCGTCATCGAGAAAATCTCTTCAAATTACCTGACGACAATTTTCGATGTAAATATCGATTTACGTTTTTCGAAATAATAGTCAATTGAATGCATGATGATAATCCAGGATGATGATATGATGCTCAATTGGGCTCGCCATAAAGTAAGTAGCCTTTACAGTGCAAGTAGGTTGCCAAAACATCCTAATTAATTGTATAAGAGTGGAAGTTTTTATTATGGATGTTTGTTTATGTTCCACGCATAAACTACCACATGGATTTTGATGAAACTCCGAAAATATATCAGATTATCATACAGTCTACTGTTTATTTACAGATTCAAGACTATTTTGGCGTTTTACACGCCGTATCTCTGCCAGTAATATGCAATGTTTGTAAAAGACTGGAAGCTTGCTAAAATTTACAAAAATGCCAAGATGAGAAAGGGAACAAGATTGTGTGATGAAGAACAGTGTCCAACATGTATCAGTGCGTTTAACTGTATAAATAGACATCGGAATAAAATATAATTTTCTACTTTTATGTTGTTTCATTTTCTTTTGGTAATATAATGCACACGATATTCTGTGTGTAAGTTATTGTGCACTTAATTTTGAAGAGGTTCTAATGAGATGCACAACGTCTTATTTAATCATTTAAATCGGGATGAAAATAATCCAAGTTATTTCTAACCTAAAAACAAAACATAACTCGGATACGCGCGCTGACGTTCCGTTATACGCGCAAACTCGATAGTTGTTTAAAAGAGAATAATTGGATCATGTATATCGTTAAAAGATACTAGAAATATAAAATTACCTTTAAATAATAAAAAGTAACCTTTTCAACTGCAGAGATATTTTTTTTATTTTCATAGTTAATTATTTTTCATCAAAATAGACTTAACAAAATAATGTAAAAAGGAACGGCGCATAGAATCCGGAACGATTGAACGAATGATTTAAATATTTGTTGCTTATAATCTGTGGATATTATTTCAACCACAGACAAATCGAAGTACCAAACAGTCTTCTCTTAGTCTACGTTTTGTAATAAGGATGTAAAGACTATCGTAAGTACCGTAACAAACCAAGACGTCTTCAGTCTGGTTTAATCCACTACTTGCGGCAGTTTTTATAATAACAGGGAATAGGTTTTTAGTGTTTCACCAATAACTAATAATATAAAACAGCGTAAAAATTAAAAAATATTATATTTATTGAGATCAACGTTGAATATTAGTTGACCACGTCGAAAAATAACGGGCTGAGGTAAGACACAAATTATATCTGCTTTAGATTTAATAACACAGATATCCTCTACAATAGGATAACTAAACGTTGTTTCAGATTTTGACTGTTTTACCTTTCGTACAAATTTTACAACTGGTAATTTATCTTCAATCGATAAAATTGTACCTATGAAATGTTTGACACTTTTTTTCGTAGTAAACTGAACTACAAGCCAGTCGTCTTTTTTTAATTTAAAACGAACTTTCATCATAAAATTGTATATCACTTAAACCAAACGGCAGTTTTGCATTTGGTTCAATGTTTTCTTCATCTTCTTGGATTTTCAGGCATTGTTCTATGTATTCGTCCATATTTTCATATTCGGAATCGGTATCTACAGTCATACACCCCTTTTCGCTGTGTGTGTGTTGTTTATATCAACACGGTGGACTATAGCTGTAACACTGATTTTCCTAGATCTCACTGCTTTATTATCATCATCACAGGAGTCTGAGATACTATCTTCAGTATTCATTGGCATAGATTAAACACTATAATACTGTAATAGATACGCAACTCGTGGTACAAAAATAAAGATTTTGACCGTGATTACCAGAGGGCGCGGCAGTAGCTTTAGTACCAAAAAAATCCGATAGGTGGTGCCCATTCTATAGTACTATTGATATTTTAACATTGTTAAGATGATTGAATTTAAATATTCTAATCAAATTCAAAATTTTATAAATAAATACCAAGATTAGAATTCAATTTATTTCAATCATCTAACAATCTTAAGATAATGGATAATTTAGTAAAAAAATGTTTTATAATAAAAATAATAACACTGGTTATGTATATTTCGTTATTTATTTATTTATTTAGTCTTTTTTTATAATATTCAAGTGCTTGCTGTTTGATATGGTCATTCTTATCAAATTTTGAAATTTTTCCATTTAAAATCCTATTCACCCCTGTACACCAACTGTGTATAATCAACTTAATTGATAAATCATTAATAAACTCAATTAGTGCTTTTTTATGTCGCTTACACAAGTTACAAGTTATAACGTTATAATCACATGCACAATCTATACATATAATAAATCTGTAAAAAAACTGTGTCTGTACATTGAATATATTAAAAAAATAATAATTGGGTGCGGTTTAGAAACAGTAATGGAGCACAAATCCAAAAAAAAAATTCTGTCTGTATGTCTGTATGTCTGTATGTCTGTTTGTTTGTACACGCTAATCTTCCGAACTACTGAACGGATTTCAATGATTTTTTCTTTGTTGTATCAGTATTAAGCCTGGTCAACATATAGGCTATAATTTATCTTCGAAACTTGAAGACCTGATGCAGAACTCCAACAGACCAATAAAACTATAAGAGATACAAATATGGTGCCGTGGCAAAAATTGTTTCATTTGATGAGCATTTTCAGCTGAGATAATAAATTTTAAGATCTGGAACACCTGATGTGGAACCCCAAGAGCCCAGCTTCTCTGTACCATATACAGGTATGACGTTTTAGCAAAAGTTGTTCAATTTGATAAGCACTTTCTATTGACTTATACAAATTGAAGATCTAAAACATCTGATGTGGAACTCCAGGGGCCCAGCTAGACTATAGCATATAGAGGTATGACGTTTTAGCAAAAGTTGTTCAATCTGATAAGCACTCTCTGTTGACTTATAAAAATTGAAGATGTAAAACACCTGATGTGGAACTCCAGGAGCCCTGCTAGACTATATGAAGCATATGAAGATATGACGTTTTAGCAAAAGTGGTTCAATCTGATAAGCACTCTCTATTGACGCATTTTTCTTTTCTCTCTCACACAAACAAATAATAACGAAGATACAACAACGCTTGAATTTTGTGTTAAGTCACTGCTTAGTACAAATTTTACATACCTAGACGTGGCGTCACGAGCCCCCGCTCTCTAACTTTGTTGCGTTATATCTCATTATTATTTTGTATGTCTCTTCCAGACCTCGGGACTACAGAGTTCCGAATTTTTGGGAGGCAAACGTGGGGCCGAAGCCAACACGCTGAAGTCCTTTTGAG
This sequence comes from Helicoverpa zea, assembly GCF_022581195.2. Lineage (NCBI taxonomy): Eukaryota > Metazoa > Arthropoda > Insecta > Lepidoptera > Noctuidae > Helicoverpa > Helicoverpa zea. The sequence goes on along the minus strand of NC_061480.1, from coordinate 6,986,830 downwards.
ACAACTTTAATGAAATGGTGACACAAAACCGACGATTATTCCTTTATACACTATAGAAATGAACCCAAGGACAATCCCCGGTGGACGTCGTTAAAAAAAAAGACAATCCCCGGTTCTGTGCTAAACTATTGCTAACTATGGAGGAAAACTACTTGGGCTATTGTGATGGGATGTTAGTGGATGACAATGTATTAGGTACATGTAAAAACGGCAGGTGGAGACTCGCCACCTCACTTACTGGGCCCCCGGGAACCAGTCACTGAATAGCAACAAGAGGGCAACAGGGACATGAGCGGCTGAAGGGTGAGGATAACTCGGCGGACTTTAAACGCAGATTACGCGCTCCCTGTGCTTACCATGAGGCACCTACCCTGCGAGCAAGGCTAATAATCCTGCTCTAGCGACGGCTCCACTCTGGACGGCCAAGCCAAGCCAGAGGCGTGAGACCTACCCCCGTCATGGTTCACTCCGACCGGCCGGATATGGGGGACAGTATACACTCCCTGGAGAACTCAGTTTATATAGCCCCGCGGGGTCGCTACTCCCCGTCATCAGCCTCAGATGTCCTGCGGTGCCTATATCTCATTATTATTGTCGTTATTATCTCAAGAGCCTTTGTCCCAATTATGTTAGGGTCGACTTCCAGTCAAGATGCAACTGAGTACCAGTGTTTTACAAGGAGCGACTGCCTATCTGACCTCCACAACCCGGTTACCCGCTCAACCCAACACCCCTTGGTAAGACTTACTGGCTTCTGACTACCCATAACGACTGCCAAGAATGGAATGTTCAATGACAGTCGGAACCTACAGTTTAACATCCCCTCCAAATAACGGTCATTGGTATCCAAAATATACGTAGAAAGTACATACTTAGAAAAGTTGCATTGGCAGGCACTTGCCAGACCTGGAATCAAAGACACACGCTCATACTTAAGAGATTGGTTCTCTACCTACTAAACCACCACGAATTCCACTATTTAATGTTTTTATACGTAATATTTTTGCCACACACAACTTAAATGCGGACTAATTAGAATCACTACTTTTATCCCTATGTTCACGTCTATTGCGACTATTCAGATCTTTGATTTTGCTGACCCCGTAGTCGCTGGCATAAGGGACAGGATCCGCGTACGAAGTCGCGGGCAGAAGCTAGTTAATCATATATTTGATTTTTTTATTCAATAAATTTGATTCTGGGCAATCACGTAAACATGCAACAATTGTGTGATAAATATCTGTCATTAAATGATTAAATTTGTCGCTGGGATAAAATAAAGATTTTTTAGTATAATCAACTTCATAATTGAATGATTGCAAATCAACTTCAGATCTACAAAAATCACGCATGCAAACACCACAGTTTTTAAATATTTTAGATTTAATTTTTTTAATCATATATCCTGTGACATATTTTTTTGATTCAATATGAATTAAAGAATCGTCAATTTTAATTTCATTCATTACATTTAATAAAGGATTAATGTCACATGCAAAATCATCATTATTCGAATCATCAGATTTATCATCAAGCAGATTTATAATTGATTGAAATGATTTATTAGAATCATCTTCACAATTAGCTCCGCACAGAATTAAAATTATTAATCAGTAAAGTTTTGTATGCATTGGTAAATTGATTACAATTTGGATTCACATTACGCACACCATTACTCCTTATACTACTAAAGAAATTTTCCAGAGGGTCTTGATTGAAATTTCGGGTGATAATGTTATGGACCAAGTGATAAATTGAGCAGTATACATAATGCCCGGTCATTATGAAAAATGCCCAATATGAGAGTGCAATTTGATAATAATTATTCAAATAATCAAATTGACCGGGCACTATACATATTGCCCATGACCTTTTGGGCAAAGTAATACAAGCAACGTAATAACATATTTATATTCAATTTTTTATTGTTATTGCCATTTAATTTAAAATTAACTAAATATTAAACCACTTAAATAATCAGCCTCATGATTTGGATTAATTATGAAGGACTTCTGCCTTAAAAATCCACTAGTTTTTGCATTTAAAAGTTAAGGAAAGTCATATTTAAAGGGTGCTTATTAAACAGGCTCCTTTTTAATATAATTATTCGCCCCGAATAATGTATGTTGCCTTCTTAATTACTAAGTCAGCCACAATTAACGAGCATCTAAATAATACTATCTCAGCCACTCGTTATCTTCTAAGTAAACTACTCTAAATACAACTCCGCATGATGGTTATTTTTTAGCATCTAAATTTGTAGCATGCATTCTAACAGTAAACTTCTAAAATACTATTAAATGACATCATAAAATTTATTTATTTAGCTTCTAATTTTTTAACTCAGTACGTTTAAAATGTAAGCAAGCAACATGCAGCAAGCATGGCTTCTGTCACGGCTCCGGTGCTGCGGGGCTCCGGCGGTCCCATGCGAGCTTATCGTCGCAGATGGTTTTCACGCTCACCGCCGCAGCTTCGGCTTGCTGGCCGGCTCAGCCGGCCAGCCTCAGCCGCGTCGGCGAGCGTTAAAACTACCTGCGCCTCAGCTCGCAGGCCGCCTCGCCCCTCCACACTTACGGGGTTTTGAATTGCACTCTAGGGGTAGGACAGACAAGACTACGTGGAGTCGGTTTTGCAGCGATACGTTTTCGTCACATCATCCTCCGAGCCTTTTTCCCAAACTATGTTGGGGTCGGCTTCCAGTCTAACCGGATGTAGCTGAGTACCAGTGCTTTACAAGGAGCGACTGCCCTATCTGACCTCCTCAACCCAGTTACCCGGGCAACCGTTACGTGGGATACGTTTTCGTCACTAACTTCAATTTTTTGCTTTATTATCAAATTGCCCAACTGTCATGTAGCAATATAATAATGCCCGTGCAATGTGATAAATAATGAAGTTAAGATAGTTATTAATCACTTGGCCCGATAAAGCTAGACATTATTCATAATGCTCGGGCATTATTTATAATGCCCGAATTAATCACATGGTCCATAACAATAACATTATTGATTTTAAAACTTTTATTTAAATATTGCCACATTTCCTTAAATGTATGTATATTGTGGATCCAATTTTTAACAGACGGAACTGATTCATGTTTAATCAACACAGAATTATTTTTTCTAACTACTGATTCAAATTTAATTGATTCTAAAATCGGCAACATTTCATTCCACAGTTGGAAATGGGGTGAATAATTTGTCAAGCATTGCTTATATTTCTTAGGTGATCCTTCATAAGAATGACCATTAAATGAATCAAATAACTTGTCGAAAATTAAAAGGAACTCTGCAGTTTCTTGGCCTTCTGTAGGAAGTATATTGTGTTCTGAAACAAAGAGTGAATGCTTGTTTTAACGTAATGTAATAATCGAGAGTCATTTACTAAAAATAATAGATTACTAGTAGCATAATCGATGAAAACTTTTAGACAATCTTTCATCCCTAATTATATTAGAAATGTGAAAGTAATTTTATCTGTGTGTTACGTAATCACACTTTACAGGCTGAACCAATCGAGATGAAATTAGGCACAGAGAGGGATTGGAGATAGACACTTTTTATTCAGGGGACAGAAGTAGCTCTCCCGGGACACAAATGAAACCATGGGCAGAAACAAATATAAATTTGTGACAACAAATTGTATTTATCAAATAATGTAAATTTATTGTTTACTAGCTTTGCTTCACGGCCCAAGGGAATTTCTTCCAGTACCCGGGTAAAAAGTATCATATCTCAGTCTATAAACTGGTCATCAATCAAATTGATTTCGCCGTTTTTGGTGTGATAACATAACGATTTCGAATTTATAATCACCTTATGTGAGGTAGGGACGGGTCGCTAGTAACAAACAAAATATACATTATTTGAGTTTATGATTAAAGAAAGTCTTATATGCATACTATTAACATACTTACTTGATGAAAATCGTAGGGCGCTAGACACTCTCTGGCTGAAGACTTGGGCTGCGTATTTGACCTTCATCTTTGGGATTTTGTTCTTGATAACATGTTTTTCTGTTAATTTATTGACAAGTCTTATTTCATCATCCCCCTCATCTAATTCTAACAACATTTCTATGTGTTCCTATTTCGCCTTTTTTGTTTCCCCATTCTGAGTAAACTGAGCATTTTTTTCTAACAAATTATTTCTGACTCCCTTGAGCAAATGTGGCGTATCAAATAGAGGAAATATCTTTGAATTTTCAATTTCAAATGCTTTGGAGTAATACTCCATGCCTTTCCTCAAGTATTTTTCTCTGGTTTCAGCGAGTAATTGCCGCACCACTCTTACGTTAGTAGCGGCTTGGTCACAAATTGTAGCAATTACTTTTAAACCAGTTGAATTTATTTCTTTTATTACTCTTGTAATTATATTTTTTAAATCATTCGCTTTTGTAATGCCTTTGCAGAATGTAAAGCAAATGGGCTGCTTAGATTTGCTCTTAATTCCTTTGATCATGAAGACAAGTGCATGGTCAGCGAGTGTCTTATTTCTATGGTCACCAAAATCTTCAAATCCAATAATTTTGCCAGTTGCGGCTTTAAATTCTACTCCAGCGGCCAAGGACACCTCGTCGAACAGTAAGTTCACCAGCTTTTTTTCATTAGGCAATCTGCTGGCCATTTTTTTTAAATCATTTATTATATTTTTATTTATGCCAGGTTCCAAAGTGAATGCGCTTAATAGGCTCTGCAAACAACGCTTAGAAGGCAGCACAAGCATTTTTTGTAAAAGGCTATAAGCCTTGGGGCTTTGTTTTAGAATGGTAAGTGCCATTATTTTTTCCTCATTGGAAAATCGTCTCCCCCTTGGTTTAGCATTATATTTTAATTGTAATTTTGTAAAAAAATTTATTTCCTCTGGTAACTTTTCTATTGTAGAGAGGAATGCCTTGTTCATTGAAATTTTTTTTGCGGCTCGTAATTGTGGTTTGCTATTTTTACATTTTTGTCTTAGTTTCTCTAATTGTAATTGCAGTTTATATATTGATTTGTTTGAATTGCTTTTGCCCGGACGAGTTTTCCGATTTGAACCTGAAATAAAAAATATAGTTTCAAAGAAATAATTTACAAAAATATAAAATAGAAAAAACAATCACAAAGAAGTATGTTTATTCACCAACAAGCTGTGCAGGCATTTGAGAGGTTGATGGTTGTAGACCCGATGTAGAGGGTAGTGAAAAGACAGCAGGTGCCAATGTCGGCCGTTGTTGTTCTGAAAATGTTATATTGATTACTTTATTAATCATCATACTTAGTGAATTGAACATTATATTGGTGCATTGACGAGTGCTAACTTATGGCAATAATTGCATTCGTAGCATGTATAGGTAGAACCAGAGTATTTCTTTTGTAGCATCTTTGTATTCTATCCCATACTAGACCATGGAGGATGGAAAGATCGTCCCTCGAACACCCGCACTTGGGCGGTGCTACTTTCTTAGGAGATTTTATGTTGTGGCATCTCCGCTCATCATTTTGTTTTCCAAGTACCACTCTTTTGATCTCAGGAGACACATAATATTCTTTGGTTTTTCTCCATATACATATAAAAAAATATAGGTGGGAATAAAATAACTGATTTGGTTTAAAGACACTCTTAAAACTATAAGACAATTTACTAACCAGTAGGTCCAGGTATGTCAGCTGCGAAGTGTTGATTTCTGTCAACCTTGAATAAGTTTATTGTAGGTACCTACAGCGTTATTTGTAAGGCGACGGCTGGGCAGTCGATAACATTCCAAAAAGTGTTCATTACACAGTAGTATATGATTATAAATATATTTATCTCCCCTCTCCTGAGTCGCCGTATCCAATATAGCCTTCCACTGAGCAAATCTCTCAATTGGGGAAATGAGCAGCCCTTTTGGATTGGGGAAATGATGCAGCGGTCCTATAAAAAATTAAAAAAAATGTGGATCAACCATGATACTTACCATCATTGATGCACCCGAAGTAGCACACCAAACGAGATTTGTCAGGCATGATGATAAATATCTTAAACCAGATGATCAACAGGCACCAATTATCAAAACACAATCGTGAGCCGCCAGTAGTCCGGATATCTTGCCAAGGTCTCGCGAATGGAATAATCGGTGTCCAAATTCAAAGCCAAGTAGTACCAGGTATGCTGGGATCTCAGAATCCGTAGGAAGAAAGCCAAGTCGTCCAATTTTCTCATCCAAAAGCACTTTAACATCAACACAACACAGCAACGAAAACAGCGAAACAGAAAAAAAACGGTCAAGTTTGAAAAATCTGTCATCGACAGTCTCATAGAGTACTAGGGGAAGGGGGGGCATGATGGGGTATCTAAGGAAAATACCAAAAATACAGTATAATCATTGCGTTTATTATGCTTATTTATTTATGGCACAATGCCTTATTAATCTAACTACAATTTGGCATAGTCTTTGGGAGATGAACTTATAACATTTTTTTTAAATAAATGATTTAATAGGAACTTTCGAAAACCCATCTTGCCCCTTACCATGGGGTAAGATGGGGTAATGAAAATGGGGCAAGATGGGGTTAGCTAATTATTATCACAATAAATACAAATATGAATTTCTTCGGTGTTTTCATCATCCACACCAGCACAACCATTGTGAGCCCAACGTCCACAAAGCTGGCAGCCTACCCAACCTTCGGATGATTTCAGAAAACTATGATTTTCATCATTACAATAGAGACAAATTGTATCTTCATCATCGTCATTTTTCGTCTTGGCTGCAACTGTAGTCTTTTGTTTCTTCTTAGCATTTTTTTTGAGCCGAGGATCATTAGGATTGGATACTTTCCTCAGTTTTTTCAAATTCTCCAGCTCATTTTTATAAGGAGTTGAAGTAATGACAGCTGTTTTTCCTCTCCGGTATTGCTTCCTCTTTTCAGTTTGTTGGACCAAAGGGATTGGCAAAATATCACCAGGGGATGCATTTTCAAAGCTAGATGTAAGATCGCGGCATACCGCACGGATGGGAGATTTAGAAGCAAAAGAACATCCAGGTTCAGGTTCGGGAGCAGATTTTTTAGTCACATCAGGTGTGACTTGCTCTGTACATTCGGTGATAAAATCTATTCTAACTGAAGTGCATGATTCTGTTGTAAGTTCAGGTCTTGTTGTAACTGCTCCAGGATGGGATGTTGTGGTCGTTGAAGATACAGTCGTGACTACTGTGGTTGAAGGCACAGATGGAACTACCTCATATTGAGGCCCTTCGGCTTCTGTAACTCTGTGTTGCTCTACACTCGACGAGTTTTCAATATTTTGTATATCAGTAGTTGCAGCAGATATGAAATCGGCATCCGTAAAATTATTTTCATTAAACGGCCATATGCCACACTTTCTGAATGCGTTGATTGCTGTCGACATTGTAGCTGCCTGAATATATGCATTTCCAAATATTTCACTTATCTGAAATACAGTTACCACACGCCCTGGGTGTGATCTCAACCAGGCCGAAACAGCATGGTCATAATATGTACTGAGTGGCCTCATAAATGCAACATCTGCTGGCTGCATTTTATGTGTGCAGTGAGGTGGAAAGCAAAGTATAATAACTCCATTTTTACGTGCCAGATCAATTACTTCCAAATTTTGAGTGTGACTTACATGCCCATCTAGAAGCAGCAACACATGATTAGTAGGAGTAGCTCCGGAGAATCTGATAAACTTTTTGAACCAAGTCAAAAATATTTCGGTAGTTATCCAGCCTCGAGCATTGCAAACACCTTCAGTACCTGGTGGGGCGTGATCTAACAATTCTGGTTTCATTCGTTGTCTCGGAAAAATCATCAGTGGAGGCATGTAGGTTCCAGCAGCGTTAAAACATATTTCTACTGTAATAGTCTGGCCGCGATCTGCAGATGATAACGAGCCTACTTGTTTTCGTCCTTTCATGGCCAATATTTTGCTCTTGGTTTTAGATACAACGGAGATACCAGTTTCGTCACAATTATATATTTTGTCAGGAGTTAATTTATGCTTGTCATAAATCTCTCCGAGCAACTGGTAGAATTTACTAACGGCCACTTTATTAAACCCCATTGCTCTAGCTGCTGAAGTAGCTTCGGGCTTACGAATGGATAAATCTGGATGACGCCTTAAGAAACCTTTGAGCCAATCAACCCCTGCCATCTGCTTGTCAGTATTAAAATTGTGCGCCTTACCATTTCTCACAGCCAGTTGATATGCTAGACGTCTCAGATCGAGAGTTGTCAGCCCAAAAAGACGTTCTTCCATATGTTTTAGATATGCCACAATCTCGTCTTCTTCTTTTGTTGTAAAAATAGGTTTTTTAGGGCCCAAAGGTACACCAATTGTAACTTCACCATCTTCCTTCATTTTCTTAACATATCGCTCCAAAGTAGTCTGAGGCACTCCGTATTCAGAAGCGGCTTTTCTGTAGCCCATTTCTTTACTTAATACTTTATCTATAGCTGTTTTCATAGAAATTGTTGACCACTCTCCTCTTTTAGTTTTTTTCTTGTATGAACGTACCATTGTTTTACCTGAAAAGTACAATCGTATTAGGCACGTACCTATTTATAAACATAGATACCTAAACGAAGACCCACTTCACCATGTTGCCCCTATACCCCATCTTACCTCATACCCAATACCCCGTCTTACCCCAAAGGCTGATTTAGAAAAAATAAATTTCTCGAAAAAAAAATATTAACTGAACTTTTGTCTAACTATACCACAACAAAGTAAACAACACTAACAACCATATACGAGAAAAGACATAAATTGGGTAGTCATAATTACCTTACAGTAAAGACGTTTTTAACTGCGTAAAATTAGATCGACGAGACACTCAACGTGATTTTCGTTTGTAAACAAAAAACGCGTGCACTCCCACTCACTGTTTCTGTCGCACTGACGCACAGTATACGATTTGACTAATCTAGGGGGACAAAACTCGGGAACCTAACTATTATATTATTATTACATTTGTTGTGAATGTTGTAGTAAATAAAAGGCAAAACTGAACGTATAACATTTTTTTTAATCTTTTAATAAGATTCTTATATCTATATCACGCTTAGATATTTTTTTTTGATGAAGTTTTCTTAATAATGTTATATAGGGATCTGAAGATGTTAACAAATGTTTAATTAAATCATAATTACTTCTGTGTCTTGATGTTTTCAATGTATGCCCCAATCTGGCTTTTCTAATTTCTTTATTTTTGGCCTCGGAAGCCTCTTCGGACATTTGTCCTATCGGTATCACCGAATTTTTTATTATATTTGCTCCATGTACCAAAATTTTATGCACTGTTGCCGGCATATTATACCATGGGTATAAACTTAAATACATCTCCCTGGTCGCCACACAGTAGTCATTAAATTTTTCTGTGTCGATTTCATAGCCTGAAGCTATGGCTGCAAGAATTGTCCCAAAACGATGAATGAGGTTTTCATTGAGACCAGTAATCCGCGCTGTTGTGGCATAATTATAAAAAAATGCTCGTGCGGTATTTCCGTCATTGCTTGTACCGAATCCTGGTTTAACTTTGTCGATTATTAGACCAATTTCTTTAAACTTTGCCTTTATTTCTTCTTTAGTTTTTTTGAATGTCTCTTTATTTTTGTCTCCTCTGATTTGCCACTCACAAATGTTCATGCGATAACTAATATTTAAGAGACATTCCATTGTACGAATGTACGCATGTAAACTAGAGATTCCAAATTGGTACATATTCTCATCAGGCTCTCTAACCATTGATGCCGAATTCATTTCCTTTGATGTTGCCTTGCAGATAAAACATCTTTGAGTCGATTTATTTTCAGCTAAAACGTTACAAACTTTACCATCAATCATTGAAAGAATCATCTTGTGCGTGATTGAGATGGTTACGCCTCTGATTTCCAATAGAGTTGGCATTAACGCCCGTATTTGATTTTCCATACCTTGGCATTCTTCTTTGATCAATGCTTCGCACTCTTTCTTATATATGAATTTGATAACTCTGCAGAATCTTGGTGAGGATGGCCGAGGATTTTCCCATATGACCTTCTGTGCATTGTTTACAAGTCTTATTGGAACTAAAGACATGATAAACATATATTCGTCTGTGCTACCGGTATCTTCAAATGGTTGCTTGTATAAGCTATGACCCGAAGACCCATCGCATCCCCATTTGTATATCAAAGTGTAATTTAACACACTTGTATCTAATATTTCTCCAAGAATATTTTTACATATTCTCAATGCAGTATGGTTCAAAAGAGAATCCAGTCTTACTTCAGCCGATATATCGGTTACTGTTATATTTTCAACTGGAGGATAGCACTGCTTTTTAACCTGTGCCACGTGATCATAGCAAGGGTATATATTGAATCCCCTTTCTTTGGCTTCTTGTTGAACATTTTTGTATGTCTGGACAGTGAAATTATTTGATATGAACAACGCCAAAGCTTCGTCAGGAGTATAAGGCCTTTGTTCTTTTCCAGTATTAATAATTCTTCGAGCTTTCTTATATGTGGTGGCTCGTTTTGGCGAGGCTGTAGATAATTCTTCAATCAATGTAGCAGCATCACGTTTGCCACTAGCTCTAACACTTAATTGCGCGGCGAAAATCAATTCATCTTTACTGTAGTCATTTAATAAGTGCTGAACTTTCCTCTTCTTCGTTTTTTTTGAACTTTCCACAAAACTTTTCTGCGGCCTGCCACCACTAGTACTTGGTATTGAAACATTTTCTGATACCACAAGCATGGCGAAAGTTAAATCTTCGCTGAGCCACTGTTCATAGTCTTTTAAAAACAAGTCTAATCGTCTTTGCTTGCGATCCCATTTCACACGTATTTTTTCGCATTCTTTTTTCAAAAATGCTTTTAACTGTTCGTCTTGGTGTTCGGTAACAACCAAATTACCAAAGCTCACTTTCACAAAGTCGATTACTTTATTTAATCGACCTTTGGGCGGAATAGAACGCCAAAAATCAAATATTGATTTTCGCTGCATTCTGGCATCTATAAAGAAAAAACGAAAAAAAAATATAATCGCAAAAAATCGCAAAATACAATTATTATAGCTTCAAAGTATATAACACAGAGATTTTTTTAAGACTACACTTACAGCTTGACTACATTTGACTACATGGTAGATCTCCAAACAAAAATTAATTTAAAATAGAAATACATTTTTATTGATGTGTTTTTTCAGTGAGTGTTACAGTTCGAAAGCATACAATTTGGTTTTATTTAAGGACTTTAATATATGGATAATTACCTCTATTTGATGACTCCATCACAAAAAAACACTTACAAGCACTCAATACACCAAAGAACATGTATACACGTTAGCGTTAACGGTCACACTGAGCGGTCGAGCGACTACCTGAATAGGGTCAAGTAACTTCGCCCATTGTTAAAACCAGTTTTGCGTGACAAGAGATTATTTGCCTTGTGTTATCAGCTAAAAGATGTATTCGACAGCGTAACAAGATTAAAAAAAATGTAGTTTTAAACATTTCATTTAAATACCTATTGTCTCCCTAGATTAGTCAAATCGTATACTGTGTGACGGTTGATCGAGTATGGCTTCCTATTGGGTTATTGCTTTCTGTTCGCAAGAGTCTAGTTTCTTGTATGTGTGCGTGACCCCGTCTTACCTCGCGTCCCCGTCATGCCCCCCCTTCCCCTATAGACGTATTAGTGTATTATCTATGCTATAGACTTAAATAAAATTTCTTTATTTTTTAATTACTCGCATTCATAAATTTTTGTATGATTATTTTAGAAATATTTTATTAATTACGAAAAATAATGCCGTATATTAATCATTTTCACACCAAATATTGTAGCTGCTGCCATCTGTTGAACAAAATGCGACAATACTCTCTCAATAATGTTTAACCTTAATCACAAGGTGGCGCTAGTTTTGCTACAAATTTTTGGTACTGTGATTTGTATGGAACTTTCACCCCCCTGTTCATTGGTTCTGGTATGGCGCCTTCTCTCGGCTAACGATGCAGTCACACTTCGCTATAGCTCTAACTATAGCTATAATGTAATTATGTACTAGGCACAACCAAGATCTAATAGATTACAATTTTTTTGATATACATATTATACCTCGTCCAAGATAGCTTTATGCCAAAATCACAAAGCTATGTTGCACGAGGTATAATATACCAAAAAGTCGAGGTTTCGGGTAAAAATGGACGAATAAAACAACATTGTTGTCGACATTGATGGCCATTGTTGTTAATCCTGGCGTACCAGAGTGTTAAGTGAAGGCTTCTTTGAAGAATCTTTCAGCAGTACTACTTCTTCTGATATGTAACACATCCATCTCTTCATCATAATTATCTACTGAATGTGAATTACCAATAGCTGGTGATACATGTTTGTAGTAGCTTTAAGTGTACATTTTTTTAAAGACTGATATGATCGTCTTTCAGATTCTTTGACGGCATGGGAGCAATCTGGGACTCTCTGTAATTATAATAGCACCTGTAGTTTTTTTTTCATTGGCCTCGAATTTCCAGGAATAGCCCTCAACGGTGATATAGTTTCCAGTGTCGTTCTAACTGACTGTGCTGTAAGATCCTCTATTTAAGTATTTGAGGAAGAATCTTTCTTTTTGCCTTTTAGACACTGATCTTCCTGTTTCAAATGATATATGCTCGTTACCTAAGGAAGATTTGGGGACATGACTTCCTAAGTCTGTTCTTGCACAGAAATTTCGTTAGATTGTGGCACACTCGTGAAAGCCTTTGTTTGTTCTTGTTGTATTTCATTTGTTAGATTCTGGGAGACTTCTGTCAATATATTATTGATAATTTATGGATTGTTATAGCATAGGAATAGAGATGACTTGGTGTGGGCAAATGTCACCATTTACCGACAATATTTCACGTTCCATTGTAATATGTTGATGACAATTACTACCTACTGTTAAACTACTATAGTTCGGCCATTCAGAGAATGCGTTCCTGACACGTCGCGATTGAACTGACGACGTAACTTTGCAATGGTTTTGCAGTTACGATAAAAATATTTTTGCTGGTTGTTTACCGTTTTAACAATTGAGGAGCATTAAAACAACATTATTATATCAATAATCAATGAATGTTATTACGTCGTCAGTTCAATCGCGACGTGTCAGGAACGCATTCTCTGAATGGCCGAACTATACTACCAAATATATTCCTACAGCTTAAACGTATAAAATAACTAAACTAACTTACAATTAAATCACTGAGTATATAACAAATTAAACTAACTTACATGCAACTAACGGCCAGTTTCTTCATCAAAAGTTAAAGTAATGTCTTAAGTTAAAGTAACGGTCAAATTCGTTTTTTCAAGGCTAAAGTGACAGCAAATTCATAGAAAAATTGAATTTAACCGTTACTTTTACTTTAGACATTACTTTGACTTTTACTTTGGCTTTAACTTTTGATGAAGAAACTGGCCGTAACTAAATATATAACAAACTAAATATGTACAGCTAAAGTTGCGGCGCACTGTGGGCTGGACTTCGGGTTTCATAGACATCCGGTCTCGCACGATTGGCCCTAATTAATGTTCAGGGAGTAAATCTTTGAATTATTTGAAATGTTTTGATATACTGCATTATAAGGCCAGGGGTGCGAAACATTATTTTTTTAATTATTAAAAAATTTAACTCTATTCCAGCTTAGCGTCTATATCTAGCGCAATAAAAATAGGAATATGAATAGTGTAGGATTGTGGTAAATAAAACAAGTATTTAATAAAGAATTTAGTTTATTCGGACACACTTCTGTACGTTACAAGGCTTGAGAGCAGAAAGGAACGACCAATAATATAAACATAGGTCAAAGAGAATAGGTTCAAAAATCCATTCACAACATCCTCCCCAGAACGGATTCCCATATGTGTTACACAAAATACATGTTTTTCAAAAGATGTACCTTTATTAAGTATATCTGCAACATTATCAGAACCTTTGACAAAACAAAATTTTAACTCATTATTAAAAACATGGTCCTTTATAAAATGATATCGTATATCTATGTGCTTAGATCTGGGTAAGTAGCAGTCGCTGACTGTTAACTTGATAGAGCTCTGATTGTCACTGTATATCAGTAACGTGTCGGAGCCGCTGTCGCAGCCAGAGTGCCTCCTGCGCGGCGCTCCCCATGGCCATGTACTCGGCCTCAGCGGTTGACAGAGCGATGGTCTGATGCTTGGGGGAACACCATGAAATCGCGCCTCCCTGAAACATAAAAATATAACCTGTGCACGACTTCCGATCACGTGCATCACTCGCCCAGTCTGCATCACAGTAGTCTGTGATTTCTTTTTTACCATTCTTGTTATATGTAAGTTTGTAATCCTTTGTGCCTTGTAAGTATCTCATCACTCTTTTCACCTCAGCCCAATGCTCAGACCTTGGCTCCTTGTTGAATCTGCTTAGAGTATTCACAATATATCGCACGCTTATTATTAAAGTGACCGAATTGAAAAAACTAGTTTTTTGGCAAATCGCAAAAAACGTTTTGCAATTAGGACTTTGGCTGTTTATTTAGACATAAATGTTACAAGATGTTACTCGCATAGTTATTTTTATTTTTTAATGATAGAATATGAACCACATAGTTGGTTGAAACTTAAATTTCAATTGAATACTATTTATTTTGTTTATTGTAGGCTGTCAAAATTACTTTTGTAGTTTTAGGTCTATATAATACTAAGTAACAGTTAGTCTGCCAAAAAGATAAAGACCTAATTAATTTTGAGTTGATTTATTATTAAATTCAAATACTACTTGGTTGTATATGTAAGGTTTAAGTCATAATAATACTAAACGAAAATACATAAAAATGAAAATACATTTTTGTAGTTACGGTTTTTAATTAAAAAAAAGAGATCAACATTAAGGAACTAAAATTATAAAAAAACTGTTATTTTCATTTTAACACTTATTAATAGAAGATGTTAGATGTTTTTATACCGAACTTATTAATATAATTAAAAGAGATCTTAACTTCTAAGCAATAAATCAATCAGTCTCATGGTATTCTAAGTAGGTTTACATCAGTTCACAAAAATCACTCTTCTATCCTAACTATCGCTTTTTAAATTACAAGTCTTTATTTAAATGATTACGAGAAATATAATAAAAAAAATAGTATACATTTTCATATACCTTCAAAATTAACAAAAAGCAAATAGTTTTTTTATACAAAGTAGTATATAGTATTGTAAAAAACTATGATAACTATTATAAACTATAATTATAACATCGTAGCAAAATTAAAAGAGATCTTAGCGAATCTAATCAGCGTTATGGTATTCTTAGTAGGTCCGCAGTCTAGGTATAAATCAGTTAACAAAACATAAATTATTTAAAAATATAAGATGAAAACGGAGGAGTCATCTTTACCTTTACTGATTAAAGAATGGAATTATAAAAGTCAGAATAAAAGTTAGGGATCAAATTCTTAGACAATAATTCGCGTAAATCTTTTTTTTTATTTTCACTTAGCTCTTGTTTTCCAGTGTACGCTTTGACTAGCGTTAACTCGTTTAAAGGCAACATTTTGGTTCGCCTGTTTCTTACACATACTTCCAAAAAATCCTGTTTATAAGATTTTTTTATAAAAAATGAAAAGGGGTTTTTCTTTGTCACCTTAATCATTTTTACGTCATTCCATACAATATTATCTCCATTCTTTGTTTTATTAAAATTGTATCCCCAAGCTTCTTGTAACTTTTTCAAGTCATAAAAGTCATGAAATGTACGCTCATTTACTATAAATTTGTTTCCTGATTTTCGTGCATTTTTAATTATTGATACATATTGGTGTGGTGAATATATAGGTCCAGATCTTAAATTCTTTTTTACCTCTTTTTCTATAAGGCTATGTATGTTATCGGCTTCATTCTGCGTATGCCCTTTGATTAAGTATTTATGTGTGATGGAATTAATATTAAGATGTGTAACTGCGTAAAGATAAAGTGTAACGATATATTTATTTTTATTTTGTCCTCCGCAATTGTCCGAATACAGTATAAGATTGATGCCTTCCTCATTAGTAGCCCTGGATTCGATACAAAGTTGTTCGAAATAATGGAGTAGACAAGAGCCTATTTCATTGGCACCTCTTTTTGCATCAGTTTCATTCCAAAAATAACAATGCACGTTACTGTACGATTCCTGTACTTTGCCTTCTACTTTTTTGTTTAAGGAGGCAACAGTGAAATTATAGCTATTGAGCTTACTTTTGTAATAGAAAGCTGAAGTGTCCCCTTTAGGTGATTGAAGAACAGCTTGGAGGTCGAACAAAATTACTTTATTACTGTCATCAATTTTAAGTCGGTCATTATATTTTTCCTGTCGGCTGAGGGTTTTTTCTTCTAAATGGGAATCATATTTTTCTTGAATAATAAGTTTTTGTTCAGGCGATGAATTCTGGTATTGCAAACATGTGTCGCATTGATCCTTTCTTGGGCGAAAAAATGATATATTGAATTGTGTATTAAAAACCTTATAAAATGTGCAATACTTTCCTGCTGGCTTATTTTTTTGTTTTTGGACTTCTTCAAAGTCTTTAAAGAGATCTACTATCGTTTTTCCACCGTCTATGTATTCACGGGTCGATGATTGTCGTGTGTAATGAGAATCAGTTCTTGGAATAGAATTGATAAATTCTTTGATGTCAGAAATTAATACTTCATCTGATTTATGATTACCGGTTATTCCTCTACAATCCGTCTTCAAAATTCCATGTTTATCAGTCTTATGTTTAACAGTACGAATCATACGATCGGATATGTTCAAAGTATTAGTAAAAAAGGTTTTACAAACTCTGATCGAATTACCAGCAACAACAAAATGGAAAGCTTTGTTACAATGCCGTGGGGTCAATGCATTGGTATATTTATATCTGGGTGTGATATCAGATAAACACGACAAAATGAAAGATCGCTGATTATGAATATCTCCAAGTTCCCAGTATGCGTCGAAAATACTTTGCCTTTGAACAGAATCAATCTTGCTAGAACATTGCAGCCTGCACTGGTCATTACATGGTGGTTTAAGTTCACGAGCTTTAGTTATAATATTTTTACTATTAATATATGACTTACCACAATTTCTCAATTTTTTTGCTCTAGTTTGCTTCCAGTTTTCCGGTTGTCTAGTGCGTTTTTTACCTTTTGGCTTAGTAGAAACTGTAGGTGTTCCGGAAGTTGTGTCTTCTGTTAAATTATCTTGATTCTCCATTGTTCCTCCGTCTAACTCTCTTGTTGGCTCAGGTGTTCTATTTTCTGTGTTATTGGCATTTAACTGTTCTTCCAAAGTCTCTTCGTTAGAGCTATCAGATGATGAACTTGAGTCTGAAGTTGAAGAAGAACTACTACTCGAACTTGAACTACGGGTACGGGGAAATAGCAAATGACTACCCTGTTGGCCCTTTTGTACGGTTTCGAAAGTAGGATCGCCATCACTTAAATCTGCGTCGCTTTCTCCAGAATTAACAGGTGACACACGATAATCTATAACTGCCTTGTTACGGCCTTCAGTATGTTTGAAATACTCAGAGGCATTCAAATGTCGTTGATTTTCGGGTTTATTATAAACATCACATAACATCTGCAAGTAAACATAAAAGGTGAATAAACAAATTTAACTAAACATACCTACATAAAGTATCAATAAATAAGTAAGTGCTAAGTAGTAATTTTACATACCTGGACATCACCACTTTGAGTTGAAACAATATCAGTATCATTTTCGGGCTCTTTAGATGCGTCACATATCATCGTCTGTTAACAATTAAAGGTGAGTAAGTCAGTAAATTGCAGCTAGCCATAAATAAAATACCTTGACAATACAATTATTTTTACAAACCTGGACATCAGCACTTTGAGTTGGAATAATATTCGTAACATTTTCGGGCTCTTTAGTTGCATCACAACAAATCGTCTGTTAACAATAAAAGAAGTATTAGTCAGTAAATTGCAGGTAGACGTAAATAAAGAAAGACACCATAAAGACAATTCAACGATTTTTACACACCTGAACATCAACATTTTGAGTTGGAATAATGTTATCTTCAATTTGAATTAAATCTAGAATTTTTCTTGATCGCGAAGTAGACGACGTCATCCTAATAAAAAAATACTTAATTATAATTATAGGTCAACAAGTGAAACTTCTTTTTTTGTTCCATATTTCGTTTTAAAGTGACTCAATCCTGAACTTAAATCACCTAGCACATTCATAGCAAAATTCCGTTTTTTTTTTAGTATAGTACAGACCAAATACTGAATGTTACTAAAAATACATTATCATTATTTGTAATAAACAGACTTAACAATGAATTCTACAGAGTGTACGAATAAATTTACTAAGTTTTTTATTCAAAAAGAGACCTAATCATTAATGTGCTGTAGAATCATCTAGAAGTTTTAGTTTTAAACAGTCCTAAAACGTAATATATCGTACAATAAATTAACAAATTTAATATAAAATAGACTCATTACGTATTGGGTCAAAATACAACAAAAATAATCAGTAAAACTTACCTTCGATTTCACTGTTACACAATCCTAAATATTAATAGGTCACTTTTATGACAAACGACCAGATGTTCGTTTTGAGCCGGTTAAACGATTACTGAATGTGTCAGTGTAATGTCAAAATGGCGTCTTCAAATTCATAAGTGTGAAAGAGACCGAAACATTGTAAGAGCAGTATAACTCTAACTTTTTAAGAGTTTCTTGGAGTTTGTCACAGATGGCGTTGTTTTAAAGATGACAGTGTATCTAACTCATGATTGATTGATTTTGAATTCGGTCACTTTAATACTAAGCAAGCGATATGATATGCAGTGGCGTAGCGTGGGTATCTGCCGCCCGGGGCAGTGGTCGATTTTGCCGCCCCTTCCCGTGTATTTTTTTTTAAGAAGTTTTAGAGCGCTTGTAGACGTCCGTTTTTTTCACCGGATAACGGACCGTGAATAAACGGCTATCCTTGTATACATATTTTTTTACCGGATGGATCGACTGCCCTCTATATGCGTTAGTTTTGAACTGCTAGTCAGAGATTACACATGTGTGAAATGTCGAATAATAAGAAAAAAAAACTCGTATTGGCCTACTATTTGTACAAGAAGAAACAAAAAGAAATAGAAAAACGTAAAAGGTCATCGTGGGTGCATCCTATATTATTGGAAAGGGAAAAATATGGTGCATTTCAAACTCTATTTACGCAGTTGGAAGAAGATGAAACTAAATTTTACAATTATTTTCGGATGAAGAAAGAAACCTTTCAACTATTATTAACAGCCATATATGATAAAATAAGACACGAGGATACTGACATGCGTAAATCTATTTCCCCGGCAGAGAGATTAGCCGTTACGATAAGGTATGTTAAAGAGATGTTCAATTTCAAATTATAGAAAAGGGAATTGATTACTTGTATTAATTAAAACAAAATTTATAGTTCGGCCATTCAGAGAATGCGTTCCTGACACGTCGCGATTGAACTGACGACGTAACTACATTCATTGATTATTGATATAATAATGTTGTTTTAATGCTCCTCAATTGTTAAAACGGTAAACAACCAGCAAAAATATTTTTATCGTAACTGCAACGCAAGTAAATCGCTGTTAGTATCGTTCAATCGCGACGTGTCAGGAACGCATTCTCTGAATGGCCGAACTATAGTAGGTAGTAATTGTTTTATTATACTCAAAAAATAAATTAAGGAGTTTTAGAAAAATCGAATTCGTAATCAGGCGATGTGATTGAACTTAATTCAGTAATAATTGAAGATTGGGAATCATCTTGCTGCATGAGTTCTTGAGGCATCCTGGATGTGGATGGAATGAGTTGTGTTGGCTGATATTCATAGGGCATCCTGGATGTCGAAGGAATGGGTTGTGTTGGCTGATATTCGTGTATCCTGTAGTCGGGTGTAGCCGTAGTGTAGCCTCGATCAATATTGTAATTGTAATTTTGCTGCTGCATGGACGCTCGATTTCTCCGAGTTAAATTTCTCATAACTTTAATGACTTCATCACTATACTTATCTATAGCAATACCTTTGAAAAAACACATACTCTTACTCTTGTCTTCATCTTCAACTGATTTAATTAAAGTAAGCATTTGTCGATCAACTTCGCTACAGTCTGTCTTTCTCTTCTTGCTTGTTTTTGTTAAATCGGAAGTATTGGCTGGTGCGGTAGGGTCATTATTGGTTTGTGAGTCAGTTTCTTTGTTGTGAGATTGTGTGATGTTTTTTTCTGACGTAAAACTTGCTTCCGTTGTTCGGCGAGTCACAATTTTACACAAAAAGAGCATTTGATCGTAGAATTTATATTTTCGTAGACTTTTTGCACCAGAGCCGGATTTACATTCCTTAACTTTTTTGTCATATTTCATCCAGTTATCTCTTGCATTGTTCCATTTTTTTATGATATCTTTGCCTAAAAAAGAAAAAATTTCGAGATCAATGCAAATTTTCCTCATTGCTTGGGAGCTATTGACGGAAAACATATTAGAATCATCAAGCCAGAAGAAAGTGGATCAATGTTTTTCAACTACAAGCACTATTTCTCAATAGTATTAATGGCTGTGGTAGACACAAACTATAATTTTGTTTTTATTGATGTTGGAGCCTACGGCATAGAATGCGATTCAGCAGTATTTAAAGAAACAGAATTTTGGAAAAGAATAGTAGGCGATAAATTAAATATAAGTGAGTTACCTTATGTATTTGTTGCTGATGAAGCTTTCGCTTTACATCAACACGTACTTCGTCCTTACGGTAGGCATCAACTTGACTCAATAAAAAAAAAAATCAATTATCGTCTCACAAGAGCGCGACGCTACGTCGAATGCGCATTTGGTATTTTATCCAATAAATGGAGGATTTTGCATAGACCATTAAATGTTTCAACAGATACTGCTATTAACATTGTAAAAACATGCTGCTTATTACAAAACATAATTCATAAAGTAGAGGGTATTGCTAATAATGCTACTGACACTGCTAGTTCACACATGGTGTCTACTCTATGCCATTTGCCTCGTTCCCATTCAACACGAGGTAATGTAACAGCAAATATGATTCGTAACAAATATGCAGAGTATTTCATGTCACCAGTAGGGCGTGTACCATGGCAAAATCGACATGCATAAAAATAATGAAAATAAAATGTTTTTTTTATATTTTTAAATGTTTTTTATTTTTATATTTAATATTTAAAAATGTAAATTATATGTTCTAAATAAATAAATGAGATGAAAATAAAATGTTACTTACCAAAATCATTTTTTTCTTTCTCGGACATCGTTTCAAAACCTTCATCGTGCGTTAAGCAAGACAAATTTATCTCCAAGCGGCAAAACTCGACTGTCTATTTTGATAGCACTCTTGGGTTTTGTCCCACAGTACAGGCCTATTTTCAACCAAACTTATTAACAATTCCATGTCAATATTACCCATTTTTAAAAGAACGCAGGTAGACGGCACTCAATTAACAGAAAACAGGCAATACGTCCGGCAGCGTCAACACGCACCAATACACTGGCGTGGATGACCGCCATTTCTTACACCGGACCGGTGTCCGTCGCGCCGAGGGGAAGGGGTGGTGCATCCGGCGCAAATTGTTCGCCGGACCGATGTCCGGTGCATGTACACACATTCATTATAATTCATACACCACCGCGAATCCGGCAAAAAACACGGTCCGTTATCCGGTGAAAAAAACGGATTATAACGCCATCAATGTCTTTAGAATCACACACGTCTTGCTCAACGGATAAGATAGCCAAATTGCTAAATTACTCATTTTAGATCGTAAATATTTTTTTTATTAATTTTAGTTTTGAAAAACTCCTCTCGCAGCTGGCGTTGCTTATGGCAACTGTAAAAATATCCTAAACATTATTGAAATATTAGGCAGGGCATCTTCCATCTTAGATTTCACGATAAATTTAAATAACTCAAGTGTGTCTGAATTATTTTTTTTTTTATTGCAGAAACGAAAGCCCTCAGTCGCATCCTCTCTATCTTAAAATCCTCCAAGTCAATGTCGACAGATGCATCTAGATTAGATATTTCAGTATCTTCCAGCAGTGCCGGTTTTAACACTACCAGAGCGCCCTGGGCGAGATTTCTACGGCGCCCCCAACTGCAATACAGACCCCAGAACCCGAATTAAGACTACGGCTAGCTGCCAGCGCGCTAACTACGCGTTGTCCGCAAGGTGCCAGCTCGCCGTATGCGCGCCGGCCGCGAGGTGTAAGCTTGCTGTCACCGCAAACTCAATATTATTTTAAGACAGTTATGATTGAACACGACGTAATGACGTTGTTTCGCTGCCGACTCGCTGCGCGTAATGAGCATGCCGTCGGCGCGCTGTACGCATGAGGTCCGCTCGCTTGCAGCACGCGGGCTGCGAGCCGAGTTGTGTGGTAGCGGCAAGCGCGGTGACTGCTCGCCGTTGGCTTTTTCATATTGACATTACGATAGATATTATAATATACACGATTTAATGCTCTAAATTGAATGATTACTTAAATGCTGGCGTGGAGCCGTGCTGTTGCGGTACCGCTATACTGTGCCATGACCCTTAGACGCTGATCACGTGTGTTTTAAGTACCAAATTTTAAATAATTATTAATTTTAAGTTAAAAAATTTCAACTTTCTTGTTAAATGTTTTGTTATTGTTAGACAGTTTTATGTAGCGGCGCAGATACTAGTTGCGAACATTTTTTTTTTAATTGGGTAATTTTTTTTTAGCCCGGGGAATTTGCCCCCCCCCCCCCACGCTACGCCTCTGATGATATGTCTGGCCTTGTTCCTTGAGCTACATACAAATGACTTCCAATAGCTTGTTGGTATGGACAATCCAATATATCTTCATTGTTTTCATTAAATTTTAGCATTTATTATATATGCTATGCATAACGGGCTTCCGAAGCCTCTTCAGAGAGGTTTCCAATTGAAACGATCGCATTACAAGTAATGATGTCAGCTCCATGAAGTAGCAGTTTGTGCACGGTTGCAGACATGTAGTACCAATTATACAAGGACACGTACCTTTCAGCAGTTTTGTATGCGTAATCTTTGAATTTTACAGTAACCACATCCTCACCGGAAGTTATCGCTTGCAAAATAACAGCAAATCTGTGAATCAGTTCCGCATCGAGTCCTGTTATATCGGCAGTTTTCACTGGATCTTCAAAGAATTTTCTCGCTGTGTTACCGTCATTGGTCGTACCATGGCCTTGCTTCACTACATCAATCAGTAGGCCGAGTTCATTTTTAAAACGATCTTGAACTATCTTCTTTTTTGCATCTCTTACATTTTGTTCTTCTTTTCCTCTTACAGACGATTTTTTTTTATATCAATCTCTGTATGCCTGAGATGTCCTAGGAGACAGATCCTCACCCAATTCCTGGCACAAATACTGCACCACCTCCTTCGACATTGTAAAATTTTCGACGAACTCGTTGTCCGGAAGGTCGAGAAACCTAGCTTAACGCTCGTACAGCGTTGCTTTGTGCTTTACGCTCATTTTTTTCAGTATGAAACCTAACCTTATGACAACGGTAAGACCCCGACATACTTTTTAAATGATAATACAATTGTTGTAATTAAGGTAGACCAAGCAAAGTAGGCATTTAATTAACCCTACGAATCTTTACGCGACGTGAGCCGCACGCTTACGTCACAGAAGCTGGCCCATCATTTTGGTTTTGAGTCTCTCTTAATTTTATCTTTTTTTGTGGGATGCTCAACGTTTTATTATCTTTTTAGAGCTCTTTTCTTCTCTACTTCATCCACTTTTCCGCCAGGGCTTATCTCTGTAAAAACTTTTTGAATAGTGGAAAGAGCAGCTTTTGTGTTAAATGAAACTGCTGTAGCGTGACAACGGCCCTGGTAATACATAATAAATAGCCCTAATAAAGAAGACGGATCACAATCCATACAAAATTGCCCCACGTCCTATAACAATGTGACATATCTCAAAAAAAAGATAAAAATGTTTAAAAAAATATGGCATACTCTCTAATTTTTTTTTTTACACCTTCATACGAAAAAAATGTTTTAAAAATTGTTCAGGCGCTGTTATGAAAACATCGTTCCTAAGACTATTTATGGACTATTTTATTAAATTACTTTTTTGTTTGATAGGATATACCTCACAGGTGGTCCCATAATCATCAGGTCAGGATCTGATGATGGAAACCTTAAGAAATCCAGGGCAACTTTTGAAAGTTGTAGGCATGCGCAGGATAAAAACTTGACTATAAGGTGTATGTCTTATAACAATATGCAACAGTGAAGGTTTGGAGCTGACCTGATGATAGAGACGAAAGAAGGTCGAGGGAACTCGACAACCGAATATGTAAACTACTTCGTGTTTGGGCTTATATTATTTGTATTGAATAGACCTTTGCAACAGTGAAGGTTTGAAGCGGACTTGATGATGGAGACCAGAGAAGGTCGAGGGGACTCGATAACAATATAATATGTAAACTACCTCAGAAGTCTGTGTCTAATGGATGTACCTAAGTTTATTTCCCCACCGACCTCTAGGCCGATGCTCCTAAGAATAGTTTTTTTTGGCTTTTCAGTGACAATCACAGTTGTCACTATCCGCATAAGTGGAAAGTTCTCATCGATACGATTAATATAAGCACAAACACGAGGTAGTTCACATATTTTGTTGTCGAGTTCCCTCGACCTTCTCTGGTCTCCATCATCAAGTCTGCTTCAAACCTTCACTGTTGCAAAGGTCTATTCAAAACAAATAATATAAGCCCAAACACGAGGCAGTTTACATATTCGGTTGTCGAGTTCCCTCGACCTTCTTTCGTCTCCATCATCAGGTCAGCTCCAAACCTTCACTGTTGCATATTGTTATAAGACATACACCTTATAATCAAGTTTTTATCCTGGCATGCCTACAACTTTCAAAAGTTGCCCTGGATTTCTCAAGGTTTCCATCATCAGATCCTGACCTGATGATTATGGGACCACCTGTGAGGTATACCCTATCAAACAAAAAAGTAATTTAACAAAATAGTCCATAAATAGTCCTATGAACGATGTTTTCATAATAGCGCCTGAACAATTTTTAAAGCATTTTTTTCGTATGAAGGTGTAAAAAAAATAAATTAGAGAGTATGCCATGTTTTTTTAAACATTTTTTTCTTTTTTTTGAGATATGTCACATTGTTATAGGACGTGGGGCAATTTTGATCCATCTTCTTTAGCTATTAGATTATTGAAGCACTCGACAGTATTAGTGTCTACGTCTTCTAATAGACTTCGCGATTTCGCAGCAACGTTGGAAATAATTGCATTTAATCTAAAGGCAAACGTCGAATTTTGGATTTTTTAAACTCCTCATTTAAATTGTTTTTTTTTTTGTCACAGAAGTAACTCTGGCACATTCTGTGATCACCGTAAGCATGTGCCAAAGAGTTAATTATATCATTATGTAGTAACGATATAGCTACATGGTTATTATTCTGTGAAACTTTATTATGTTTTATGGAATTTACAATTGCTTTTCATGTACGTCAATGACGGGGTAACCGTTCTTTGTTCTTCCTTCTGCGAGCTCTTTTAAGAGCCAACTTCTTTGTTTTAATTATTTTAATAGTGGTTAGTAAGGTAGTGGTAGATTTTTATTGATATATTAGTTTTAAGTTTTATTATTTTTAATAGTACATAGTTGTAGATTTTCTTTTTAATTTTAGATATAAGTTTTCTTCATATTTTTTTTAATAAATATTTTTGTTTAATATGTAGTTTTAATGTAAAATGTAGTTTTAATTAGTTTTTCGGTAGTAGTAGCAGTGGATCCGTTGCAACTTATTTTAGCTTGCAACTTTAATATTTGGAATTTCGCTTGCGCAATTCGCGACGAGGAGACCGCTGTCGATGCAGCCAAGGCATGGCTGCTTATACCGCAGCCAAGGCATGGCTGCTTATACCGGCCCGGACGCCTCGGTGTCCGACATGCCGGGGCAATATGTCTAGGGAGCCCAAACTCAGCTATAAATTAAAATATCGACAAAGGTGCTGGAGGTGCGCTAGGGAGGGCAGACCGTCTATTAGGTCGCCCCTAAAAAATACGTTTTTCGAAAGGGCACACAAGCGTACTTAATACGCTACGTCTCGTGTTGCATTTCCTAAGAAAGGATAAGGTCTCGCAGGCGGCAATAGATGTTGGGGTAACAAAAAAAACCGCCATTCAAACCTATCACTACCTTAGAGAGGTGTGTGAGGTGGCAGAAGCCCACGATAGGGAATTGCTCGCTGGGAACACGGACATCTTTGAAATAGATGTGACCCACTTATACACCAGAAAATACCACCGGGGCCGGCTGTTAAGGCGGCAAACTTGGAGATTTGGGTTCTTAAGCGGCCTTACCAAAAAAATTCACGTGGAGCTTATCCCGGATAAGTCGCGTACGACCCTGGACCCGATATCACGACAGCTTTTTCGTTGTTTAGTGCGTTCGATTAAGTTTCTGTTTGTTCTAGTGGTATATTGGTCATATATGTAGCCAAATAATCTAGGTCAGAAAATAAATGTCTGTCAAATGGGTAGATACCAGTGCCTTTGAATCCAGATACTGCAAGATCCAATCAAGCTACTTTTATAAATGCTTCTTTGACCAAACCAGCAATGTCGTAATCCGTTATCCTTTCGTATGTTGAATGACATTAGTCCACTTTGTATTATCTGTTATACCGGATGCCGGTATGGTCAACAGACAGCCCATTTTTGTGATACACTTTTACTATAACAGGATTTTTTCCGTATCTAGTTGGAATCAAGTTAATTCAAGTTAAAAATCTTATTGTTAATTGAATAATCTTTATTTACTTTTAACCATTTCTATATAAATACTCAATTATAGCTAACATAGAACTTAACAATCTT
Organism: Helicoverpa zea; assembly: GCF_022581195.2. Lineage (NCBI taxonomy): Eukaryota > Metazoa > Arthropoda > Insecta > Lepidoptera > Noctuidae > Helicoverpa > Helicoverpa zea. Next base: position 6,959,894 of record NC_061480.1, on the reverse strand, counting down.
CAAAGTCTTTAACGGGACGACCACCCGAACCACTACTTCTTTTTTGTCCTCTGCTTGGTACAGGAAATGTAATATACGTTTCAAACAAATTTTTATTAGAGTTTTTACACCGCTCAAAGTTTTTATGTGACGTTTCTAGCTTTTGTTTGTATGTGTAAACCAGTTTGCTTAAGACACTTTTTATGTCGCTTGTATTGTCTCTTAGGGCATTTGCAACTTTGTTACACAAATAATGCATTCGATCAACATCACTCTTAGACCGACATTCTCGATAGTAACTCACAAGAGTTATTCTGTTAATACAAATTTCTTCATTGTTGGATCCTAGAAAGAAGAAGTAAAATTAAAAAAAAAGTGGTTTTCACTAATATGTAGGTAGGCTAGTTCATTAGGAAGATTTAAGTATACATTTTATATTCTTTTGTATAAATTCACTCAGGTATCACACTGGCTCTCGACCCAGATGAAACAAATTCCCCACTGGAACCCTCACAAGACGTGCATTATTATTAAAATCGTTCTAGTTACATGGAAGTGATGTATTGAATAATTATTCCTTACTATTAAGTCTAAAAAAAGTCTTTTACACTCTATGTCTAACTACAAAGACAAACCTGTGCTGAGCCGAGACGTGTAGTTAATACTTATTTGAGTTACACAGGAGACTCAATATGAATTCTCATTCAAACGGATATTTTGTTAAAGCGTCTAAATTGGTCGCCTTTAAAAGTTACTTTTATTCATTAAATAGTAAATAAAGAGTGCAGTGAAGGTTATTTTAAGGAATGAAATGGCAGGAAATTAAACTTTTACTCTATGAGAAATCTCTGTTTGAAAAAAAAAATACTGATTTCGTAAAACAATCATAACAAATGAAAGATTTTACTTATACAATTGGATCACTATAAAAATAAACAATTATTACCTCCTGGAAGGACATCTATTGTTGAAACACCAATAATTTCACAATAACTTATAATATTTTAGATTGAAATGTTACAAATATTGCATAAAAGAAGACGGATCAAAATTGCCCCACGTCCTATAACAATGTGACGTATCTCAAAAAAAATATAAAAATGTTAAAAAAAATATGGCATACTCTCCAATTCATTTTTTTTACACCTTCATACGAAAAAAATGCTTTAAAAATTGTTCAGGCGCTGTTATGAAAACATCGTTCATAGGACTATTTATGGACTATTTTATTACATTATTTTTTGTTTTGATAGGGTATACCTCACAGATGGTCCCATAATCATCAGGTCAGGATCTGATGATGGAAACCCTGAGAAATCCAGGGCAACTTTTGAAAGTTGTAGGCATGCGCAGGATAAAAACTTGACTATAAGGTGTATGTCTTATAACAATATGCAACAGTGAAGGTTTGAAGCTGACTTGATGATGGAGACCAGAGAAGGGCGAGGGAACTGGACAACTGAATATGTGAACTGCCTCGTGTTTGGGCTTATATTATTCGTATTGATAAGAACTTTCCACTTATGCGGATAGTGACAACTGTGCTTGTCACTGAAAAGCCAAAAATAAAAAAAAAACTTTTTACGATAAAAAAACTTCCAAAAACACTGAAAAGCAAAAAAAAAAACTAGTCTTAGGAGCATCGGCCTAGAAGTCGTTGGGGAAATAAACTTAGGTACATCCATTAGACACCGACTTCTGAGGTAGTTTAAATATTTTGCTGTCGATTTCCCTCGACCTTCTCTGGTCTCCATCGTCGGGTCAGCTCCAAACCTTCACTGTTGCAAAGGTCTATTCAATACAAATAATATGAGCCCAAACACGAGGTAGTTTACATATTCAGTTGTCGAGTTCCCTCGACCTTCTTTCGTCTCCATCATCAGGTCAGCTCCAAACCTTTACTGTTGCATATTGTTATAAGACATACACCTTATAGTCAAGTTTTTATCCTGCGCATGCCTACAACTTTTAAAAGTTGCCTTGGATTTCTCAGGGTTTCCATCATCAGATCCGGACCAGATGAATATGGGACCACCTGTGAGGTATACCCTATCAAACAAAAAAATAATTTAATAAAATAGTCCATAAATAGTCCTATGAACGATGTTTTCATAATAGCGCCTGAACAATTTTTAAAGCATTTTTTTCGTATGAAGGTGTAAAAAAAATGAATTGGACAGTATGCCATATTTTTTTAAACATTTTTATCTTTTTTTTGAGATACGTCACATTGTTATAGGACGTGGGGCAATTTTGTATGGATTGTGATCCGTCTTCTTTAATCGTAACATTGGGTTTAGCTTCTACTGCTATATCTTTAGGCTTTTGTTGCTCAGCTTTTATACGCTTTCTGCAAACATCTATGGTGTCCTGGTAGCCTACAAAAATTACATCGTAACTTTGGTTTTGTGCTGCTTGTTGTAGCATCCTCTTTGCGTATTTGTTTTTCTTCTGCTTTCTCACCCAAATTACGTCCAACCTCCCTAGTTTTGACGATTTGTTGGAGAAGGCTCCAACAAATCGTCAAAACTTGTTATACTTTCTCTTGATATCTTTTCTCGTATCGCAAATCGAATCTGACTGTAAACCAAATCTATTTCTTGCTGCTCATTATGGCCAGGTGAAGGTAATTCAGATAAAAGGGCCCGTTTTTCTGCGATGAAAATCTCTGTTAGAGTGTCATCCTTCTGTTTCTTCATTATTTTTTGATAAATTTTATAAGCCAACTTCTTGGGTGCAAAAGCGTGTCGTCACCGTTCTTCGAACTGCTTCCAAGTTTTCACTTGATTTTTAATACCCTGCCACCAAGTAGCAGCATCATTAGTCAAGATAAGTGGTAGCCCAGTGAGTGCATCTTTGTCATCTATTTGTTCGACTTTCTTGAAAACACAAACCGCGGAAAGAAAAGACTCGACCTCTGGAGCACTTTTATTGCCACTGAATTTTACCGGACATCTCGCCAATGAACTTTTATGCTTTGACCCTGAACCGACTGCTGCCAATAATTGTTGGAATTATTCTGCAGACATTGTAATTGATGACGAAGTAGACGCTGAACCACTTTTGTCACCTTCCATCGTCTCGGGTTTCTTAACCTTCTGTGGGTTATGTAGTACAGTAAACCTCTGTGTTCTTGCGGTTGGTCGAGGTCTTAGGTTTCTCTCTGGGGGATCCACGATTGGGCGCCAAGTTGTAACTGGGGTTCTTAATAAATAATACACCAGATAGCTCACTAATAACCTATATTAAACAATAAACACAAGTTCACAGGGAAAAGATAATGAATGTGACGGTGTATAAAAAAAAAAAAAAACAAGTAGTGGGTATTCACTAAATTACTTAGCAAAACAAAAGAACAATACTAACTATTAACTACTAATGTAGGTAAGTACACAAAAAAAAACAAGTGCGTGAAGCGCCAGAAACTACTACGGTAGAACTACATACACTAAAAGATGCTAACAAGCAATAAATCACACCAATAATGTTCCGTATTACGAATACACTAAGGGCGTGGCGTATCGCGTGAGAGTGCGCTCGATCAGCGAAGGAGTTGTTCCGAGTCGTCGGATGCAAAGATGCCCGCGCAGAGTCGAACTGACGACGTGCCGCGAAGGGAGCGGGTTTTTATAGCCGTGCGCGGTGCATCTGTGTGCATACGCACAGTGTGCGATAACTTGTGTGGCACACTAAGCAAACGGGCTCACGGAGTTACGTCGTGCGCGTAGTCTAGCCGTTACATTGTTTAATATTCTTAACTTTTGATGCTGCTTCTGCTCCATCACATTATGTTTCTGATTTTTATAATAAAAAATAATTTTAACAAATATCATTTTTTTTAATAAATAGTGTACATGTTCTGTGCATGAAATATTCAATAGACTGCTAGCTTCACAACTCGAAAATGTCACAATTGCGTTGAATAATTTAGATTTAACTTGCGGCTGGTGCAACAAATCACTGAAATGTGCATTAACTCATCGCTGGGCATTTTCAGTTTGATGAATGCATTAAAATCGTAAGATTTGTTCAAAATTAATATTTGTTTTTTGTCATTTAAATCAAAGTTTTTCAAAAAGTTCTTTAAACACACTGAACAATTGTTAAATTTATCAATGCAAGACTTTGTAAGATAACCAGCAAAATAAACAATGGAACATTTCTCTAATGTCGTTGTGCTTTCTAGTGTCGTTGTGATTTTTAATGTTTGGGATTTTGAAGCAGATCCAGAACCAGCTATTTTGCTCGTTGAAGGTATTATTTCGTCAGTTTCATGTTGCATCCAAAATTCTTGGGTTACATGATCAGTTATTGGTGTTTTGTTCATTAAATCTGAATTTATGTCTACAAATTCCTCCTCTTCTCTTCACAATTTTTATTTTTTGGGAATTTTATAAAGGAATCGATAACGTTACTTTTAAAAATACCCCTTAAAATTTTCACGGTGGGATTTCTGTTACAGCCTCCTTTTTGACGGAATCGGGCGAAAAGGTTTTCAATAAAATCTTGATTAAATTTTGTTGTTAAAATGTATTTATTATTTTTTTCTATGGATTCTTCAGCAAATAGCTGTAGAACTGCTTCGCAAGTCTGCACAACGCCATTAAAGCATGGAGATCCTGGATTGTACCATCTTTTAGTTTTTTTGTCGAAATTTTATTCAGTTCCTCAAAATATGTATTGCCTGTTACAATTGCTTGTCTAGCATATGTTGAAGATGCAGAAAGGGATATAGGGATTTTTATCATACATTTTTTTACTATTCAATGCATCGAACAAATTGTTAGTCATTTGGACAAAGTCTGCCGTATTACTGGCTGTTTCGCTAATTAGCTGATTCGTCTGTAGAACAGTTCTTATGGTAGCTTCAACTGTGTTACTGAATATTTGAGTTGCAAACCGAACAGTCATTTTTTGAAAATTGTTTGGGTGTGTTTTGCAGAGATTTTTGTTAATGACCTACTTTTTTGAGATTTTTTGTCAATTTCATACGTTTTCAAAGGATAAAATAAATGCGTCTTTAAAGGATATAATATTATTATTTTGAGCGAAATCACCGCTTTGCAAATTGTTTCTTACATTTTTGATTAAATGTGGCACATCAAATATTGCAAATATTTTCCGGCCATTACAAAAAAAAATGGACTATTGTTACTTACCCCTAAAAAAATTACGCTTGCAGGTTTGAAGTGAGCAGAACATATCGCACCCCCGGTGCAATACTGTCACTTATGCAAAAATGAAGTTTTTCAGGAGAAGCATTTAAAACTTTGACACCTCACAAAACAATGACTTTAAGATATACCGATGAGATGAATAGTCTATACTAAACTGTCAACTATCAACTTTATTTTTGGATAAATACCTGTCTCTTTCTAATTTAAAAAATATACTATACCATTATTTAAAACTTCCAATGCCCTCAGAAGTGACGTTGTGGATCTAACGAAAAATTATAACTGTAGTTATGTCACTCTAAGAAAAAAGAAAACAAGAACAAATTATTTAATTAGTTTTATTTTTAATCATAAATATGTAGTTTTATTAACGAAAAAAATAAAATTAGTCTAAACTCTTCAAAATAACATAAGAAATTTTGTACTTCTTATCATTTGTACGAAAAAAAATTAGTAGAAAATAGTGTATGAAAGTCTCTCAAAAAACAACAATTAGGACAAAATGAGATTTTTACTTAAGTATGTTTACTTATAATTAAAATAATAAAAATAACTCTGTGTTCTGAACCAATTCTTCTAGTTCTAATTAAGTACTATCTGAATTCTAAGTTTAATCAGACTTGTGACATCACAGCGAGTTAATCACTTATAGGTATCTTATTCTTAGTAGTATAATATTAAAATTATTCGAAACACTAAGTGTTTCGCTATTACTACTACTAAGTGCTATTAAGTCTTAATAGCAATCACAATTAATATTGCATATAAAATATTGAATAAGGAGGTAGGTTTTACAAGATCAATTCAATTAAATGAGATCTCTATAGAACTGTTCATAGTATCTTGGTACTATGTTTGTCTCTACCAAACTCAACAAGTCGCGCTTCTTGCGTTCTGTAACAGCAATCTTCGAGGTATACGCTGGTTTCATCAGGATCTCGTTGATGCTTGTGACGTTGCCTCGACCTCGACGTAAGTTATTTCTATTCGGTTCTAATATAGCTTTGGCCTCTTTCCATGTTTCAGTCTTATAGGTTGTTCGATATTGATAATTGGCACAATTTTTAGTAAACTTAATGCTCATAATCTCCCCAGTTTTAATTGCGTCCCCTTCAATATTTTTGCTCATGTTAAAGTTTATATTATCAGCTAAAGCCTTAAGACCGAAAAAATCACTGTAGTTCATTTCTTTCAACAAAAATGGTTTCCCTGTCTTCTTCGCTCCTCTTATTATAGATATGTATTGGTCAGGAATATAGATGGGTCCAGATTTTTTTGCTCTAGCGATGGCTTTTTCAATAATTGATTGAGCGTATCAAAAATTTGTGTTCGATAGAATTTATATTTAATTTTGTTACTGCGAAATGGTACATTGCAAATATGAATCGGTTTTTTTGCTGGCCGCAGCAATTATCTGAGTAAAAAATGACATTATAGCCAGGATACTTATTTGCAACTTCTAACAAATATGAGTACACACAAGATCCTATTTCTATAGATCCCCTGTGGCCTAAGCCTTCATGCCAAAAATAGCATTTAGTTTCTCGATCTTTTGCATTGGAAATAATGAAATTATAGCAATTTAGCCTGGATTTATAGAAAAAAGCAGATGAATTTCCTAAAGGGCATGGCAAGACAGCTTGTAGGTCGTAGGTACATACGATGTTAGTACTTTGAGGATCTTGACATTCTTTCATGTCCCTATCTTTTTCAATTCTACTCAAGCTCTTCTTTTCTTCTTGGTGAACCTTGTAGCTGGCGTACAATTTTTCTTTTTCTTGAGCTGGTGCATTTTCATATGCAGCGCATTGATCACATAAGTCTTTCTTCGGCCTAAAAAAGCCAATATTAAAATCATGATTAAAAATGCGCTGGTAGGCGTAGTCATTAACAGCTGGCTTATTATTTTGTGCCTGTACCTCCTTGTAGTTTCTGTGCAATTCTGCAATTGTTAAACCACCGTCAATATAAAGCCTAGTTGTGTTTGCCCTTAGATAGTGGCTTTCTACTTTTGGAATAGATTCAATGTGGTCTCTGACGGCTTTTATCACTTCATTATCCAATTTGCAATGCTTATCGTGTTTGCCTGGGCGATCTTCGGGAATGATACCGTCATTGAGTTTTTAGCATCAATGACAGTTCGTATAGTTCTTGGTGAAATACCCAAGGTGTTGATTAAAAAGGTTTTGCAGACTCGAACTGACTGACCATCATTGAGTAAATAAAATGCAGAGTTACCTTGTCTTGGGTACCGACGATTCGTATTGATACGCCGACTTGCAATTTCGAGTGGTCTGATGCACGAATTTAAAAAATCACGGTGTCTTTCTATACTGCCTAGCTCCCAATAAGAATTGAATATTTGGATTCTTTTTTCTTGGGTGAAATGAGATGAGCAAGCCAGCCGACACTTATCGGAACAAGAGGGACCAATTTTTTTAGCCTGAACTGTTTTACCAGTTTTAATTGTATGACCTATGACCCTACTGTCCGAGTTCCTACAGGCTATGCTACAGATCAATACCAGTAATAACCTACTATACAGGGTGTTTGGCGCATGGACCGACACAATTTTTTGGGGGATTCGTGAGGCCATGTACTAGTTTTCACTCATAGACCCAATGTCCTATATGTCACTGTATTCGAGATACGATTTTTTTTGTTTGTTTTTAAAAATTACCGGAACTATCACCTTTAAAACGCTATAACTTTTCAGTCTGTTGTCGAATTTACACCAAATCACTTTCATTGCGTTCTCTGATGTATTATTATTCCAAATAAAACATAAATTCATAGCACTAGATGGAAAAAAAATACTTGTTGAGCTTCCAAAGTCTTAAAAATGAAAAAACGTATGAAAAATGTCAAATTCAAAATTAATTATAAAAAAAGTAAAAGCTTTTATGAACTTCATTTAATAAAAAAAAAATGCCTACTTAATACCCTTTCCAACGATATGCCACATGGGTGTGAAATCATTAATAATGTCGTCACAAACCTAAAGGTACACATTAACCAGTGCCAGGGTAATGAAAACACAAAAATGTTTTAAAATGTTTTAATTAAATTTAAGTTATAAATTATGTTCAAAATGACTGCCTCTGTTGCGAATGCATGCACGGCATCTTTTTCTAATTTCTACAGTCGTCGTCCTCAGTCGCATTTCTGCTTTCATAATTTCAAAGGCGCAATTTATTCTTTCGATTAAAATTTCTCTTGTGGGTACTTCAGTCGCATACACAATTTCTTTTGCACGGCCCCAGACATAAAAATCCAAGGGCGTCAGGTCTGGTGAACGTGCAGGCCAAGGAATTGGGCCGCCTCTTCCGATCCATGAATTTGGAAAACAGTTGTCCAAATGTTCTCGCACGTCTCGCTGGTAATGTGCTGGACAGCCATCATTTTGGAAAATAATTGGTTCTCCATCTAATACTGGTAATACCAATTCAGGTAAATCTTCGAGTAAAAAATTCAAATAATTTTCTCCGGTCAGGCGCTCTGGTAAGAAATGTGGACCGATCAGGTGTCTTCCAATAACCCCCGCCCAAACGTTTACACTAAACTTAGTTTGAAAGGAACTTTGTCTTTTCTTGCGGGGATTTTGTCTTTTTTGCGCCCAATGGTGAAGGTTGTGGAGATTCACAATTCCCTCGTGATTAAAATTGGATTCATCAGTCCACAAAATTCTTTTTAAAAAATTTGTATCATCTACGTCCGTATGCATCATAAATCGGCAAAAATCGAGCCGTCTCCTGTGATCATCATCTATGAGACCTAGAACAATCCATTAAAGACTGGTAAAAATTCACTTTTTGAATGGCAAAAACTAACATAAATTTAAAAGATAAAATTAGAAAAAATAAAAGTTACTAGGTATTTATTTGAAAAACGAACCAGTAAAGCTACAAGGATATTTGTAAACGTTTAAAATAAGTGTATGGTTAAAACCATTTTAAAATACAAGTTTTTTGGGTGCAAAATTTCAGCACAATAAGGTCGAAGATAACTGGTTCAAAATTTAGTTTTACGATTTCGCCTGATAAAATAAATAAAGTACTTAACGTACCTTGAACAGAAGTGTAGTGATACGCATGCTTTCCATTTTCCCGAAGAACTGACCAAACTTTCCAAACCGACAAGTGAAGTCTTTCAGCTACAACTCGAATACTTGTCGTTGGATCCTCATCAAAAGCTTGCAAAATGCTTTCATCAATTACAACATTATGTTGCCTCACATTAACGCGAGGCTCTTGGAAATTTATGTTTCCAGTCTCCCTCAGACGTCGATAGGTTGTAGCAAACGTCTCGTGGTGTGGTATACGCCGGTTAGGATAACGCTGCTGGTAAATTCTACGCGCTTCACGAGCGTTACAATTAGCGCTGCCATATGCCAACAACATGTCAGCATACTCTTCGTTGCTGAAGTTAGGCATTGTAACAAGCACGGTGAATACACCAACAGTTTAACAGAAAAGTTCAACAAACAAAACTTAACAAAAACAAACTTTAACAAAAAACAACGAAATAGGAAAACGTGAAATACACGGACACTTCCGATAGCAGAGATAGTCAAATCTCGACTAAACAAGGATCACATAACAAACTCCAACCCAATGATAGACAAAGACAAGAGATATTTTTCATGCGTAAGAAAGAGACAGGCAGTTTACCTGCCAATTACCTGCTTACCATTGTTCTATCAAACGGGTTCGTTGTTAGAGACGTTAGAGTGCGTGTTCGTTCCTGCTCTGATTTTGACGACATTATTAATGATTTCACACCCATGTGGCATATCGTTGGAAAGGGTATTAAGTAGGCAATTTTTTTTTATTAAACGAAGTTCATAAAAGCCTTTACTTTTTTTTATAATTAATTTTGAATTTGACATTTTTCATACGTTTTTTCATTTTTAAGAGTTTGGAAGCTCAACAAGTATTTTTTTTCCATCTAGTGCTATGAATTTATGTTTTATTTGGAATAATAATACATCAGAGAACGCAATGAAAGTGATTTGGTGTAAATTCGACAACAGACTGAAAAGTTATAGCGTTTTAAAGGTGATAGTTCCGGTAATTTTTAAAAACAAACAAAAAAAATCGTATCTCGAATACAGTGACATATAGGACATTGGGTCTATGAGTGAAAACTAGTACATGGCCTCACGAATCCCCCAAAAATTTTTGTCGGTCCATGCGCCAAACACCCTGTAGAAATTCGCCCCACCAGCCTTCTATTAACTGCTATGTAGGTATGTAAAGTAGGACTTACTTCCTATATGCCTAGATTTACTTTTGCCACGGATAATAGATAGCTGGCTGTTATTAAATATCCCTTGCAGAGGTGCATTATCCTGGCAAGCTTCTAAAGTGTACATTCCGTGGACTCTTAGATGCTCCCTAATATATGATTTTGTTTGCCTAATTTGGTATGTGCCGAGAGCAATTAATTCTAAGTCATTTATGGTCAATTCAGGGAATTCAACATTTGTATGTGAGATGTTTTGAAACAAAGTGGATCTCATATTTAAATTATATCCTTGTACAATTTCACTGAGTTCATTGTTTTCAAATATTTTTTCATCTATTATTTCTATGATTTCATTTACATTAGCTCTTTCCCTGAATTGAACAGCAAAATGGTTCAAAAATGCAGCTGCAATCCGAAATTCTGCCATAATATGAAGACATCTTTTGTTTAAGTAATCTTCACGGAATATTTTAAAATCTCTACTAAACCTTCCATTAACAGCCTTAACCACCCATCTATTCATGGTAACACATCTCGTGATATTGGCTTGGAGAGTAGAAAGTTGCCTTTCTCCTGTAGAAATAGTTTCCGGCATATGTACTAAAAAACCTTTATTTGTCATGTTGTCTGCACAGTCTCTAAACCCACGTTCTAAAATAAAAACATCATCCTCTTTAAACAAATATGTTAAGACATCACCCCGTGATATAAGTTCATTCACTATAGAGGCATCATTTTTAGTGGCTGGATATGGTCCCATGGCCTCCATAATATACCCATCTCAGCAAACAATTAGAAAAGGTTTCACTAAATTGTAGTATTTGAGAAGGGAATAAGTTGCTTTTTGGAACGAGTAGTTGCTACTTTTTTGGGTAGGTATTTAAATAAGTTCCATCAGCAATTACGATTAAACGCCTTTCTTCAATGGGCGCTTCAGGATTCCCAAAAAGGTGTTCAGCCAGAGCAGTATTTCTGGCCACAAACTCATGTCTGGGTTTGTGTGCCCATCCCAAACTCGAACGAGTCGTACGGATGCCCGCGGCGCCGCGGGACTTCCCGCGAATTCCATGAACGGAGTCGTGCGACTGCGCGGGAACTCCCGAGAATGCTCTAGCAGTAGCGAGCGGCCGCTGGCAATATCCCGCCCCTCGCGCCCGCTCTCCGCGCGCGTCTGTTGCGAGCGCGCGAGCGAGTATTCGTTCGCATTAATTCCTTGCAGTGCGGCGAATACAGAAGTGATGGAAATGGATGAAGAAAAGCTTATTTATTTAGTCCAAATGTACGACTGCCTATACAATATAAAATCAAGACATTACAGCGATAAACACATAAAAAATAACGCTTGGCAAAAAGTAGGCGCTGAAATGAATATGTCTGGTATGTATTCGTTTAATAATTTTTATTCGAAAATTACAATAAAACCTTTTTATGGCCTGTCCAGGAGGGCGAATTCGTCACGTACATCGATATATATGTACTACGTATGTACTAGATAGAACGTTCCGAACAAAAAGCTTACCACACTGAAATGAACTGCAGACTTTACATAGCCCAAAATAGCAAATCAGAGCGATTTTGACACCTGCGTCAGATGGATGTCTATGAAACGACAATTGTGAAATAGAAAATACGCTTGTATATCATACTTTTCATTTCTAATTCAATTTTACAAATATACATTAATTTGTTTCCCGCCATCTTGTGCCCAAACAGATGTGCCATAAAACTGGTAGTAGGTAAAATATCAATGAAAACAGACTTCACTCTGTCATGGTATGTTCTTACTTTCAAGAAAAAATAATATGACGTCGTGTGTATTTCGCTACTGTAAAAACACTGCAAGAAATATCAGCGCATCATCAGGGACATTTTTATAATTCTTTCACCATTAGAAAGCTACATTATCTGCGTGTAACATAGGCTATATTTTATCCCTGTGCGGGCTTCCCCAAATTCTTAAAAACTCTACATGTGTTGTTCTGACATATAAGCCGTACCTCTCATAAACATCGATATCCATTCCTTTCATCCAATAACAAACATGCATCACACAGAAAGGACATTGCATTAAGAGAGAGTAGAAGTGGGTCAGCTAGGACAGTAGAACGCCCATTAAAATTTGAAAAAGAGTTAGAATTTATAAAACCTTTCATTAAAAGCAGACAACAAATATCAAATTTAACGAGTTCGCCAGAAGATTCAGATATTACCACAGATGGCGAATATCAGTCAATGTCGCCATGACCGCAGTCGCTGCCGTCACCACGGTCACAGTCACAGCTTTCACACCGGATTACTTCACCCAACGAACAGCCTTCCAAAATGTCAAATTTATTTTTAAAACAATATATTGAAAGAAAGCAAATAGAAGATGACCCAACCATTAGTTTTTTCTTTACTATGGGCCGAACTGTGAAAACGATGCCTAAAAATATTCAAGCCAAATTAAAGGGCGAAATTTTCCGCCTTATAAATGAAACCGAAATAAGACTTGCCGATGACACCAGTGGTAACATGACACGTGATACAGCTGAATTCAATTTATCTGCCACGTGATATAACACAACCATGCCATCTATTTCAAAGTATCCGTTGGAAACAACCAGTATCCGTCGTAGATCTGTGGCAGAGAATTACAATGAAACAAATATTCCAACCACAGCCTTTTCATACACACCATCAATAATACCGGCTGCAGAAAAAACATCTATTACATCTTTTTCAAACAAACCACCAAAAATACCGTCAACTTCAACAAGTTATCAAGAAACGAACCAAGAAAATATCTACAAGACAAACTCCCCGATTAATTCAAAGTTAACTTCCAGATCTACTTCATTCGATCCACCTCCGTCGCCTTATATACCACACGCTATATCGAAATCACAACAAAGATCCTCTGATTCTGTATTGCGTGAAGAGGATTACGAAACCAATATCGATACGACATTTGACTTTTAAAGAACTGATGCCAAAATTTTCTTTCATTTATTTTTTTGTTAGAATTGTGTATTTGAACGATATGTAAAAAAATACAATTGAATCATATAATATTTTTTCTTTATTTACTCACCTGAGGCAGACTGATAGTCTTTCTTCAGCGGAAATAGCCAATCTATAAATTGGTATTTTGTTTCTGAATATGTGGCCCAAGAATTTTCAACAATCTTTCAAACTTGTCATAGTTCATTTTATAATAGTCATAATGAATGCTAGGATACATTATGTAAAGGAGATTGGGCAAGAATGTATGAAGTTTGGTCCAAATGTCCACCACGAACGAGACCTATATAATTAAATAGTCCACTTAATTTAGAGTAACTTTTACTAAGAAAGTAAAAAAAAAAACAATGCCAAAAAAAAGTTATAGCCAAAAATGTATTCCTCATTTTCGGTAGTTTTTGTATGTTATCATTATTTTTTATTTTATTCCACTTCCATTTCCGCATTTTATCTAAAACTAAGATGAGTAAGACACATTTGCATATAAACAGCCCATATTTTTTTGCCCGATGGATGTACAAATCACTAACCAATTGAGGCGCCAGAAGTGCTTGAATATACTGAGCGGTGCCTGGATCTAAGAAAGTTCGATGTAACTGGTGGTGTCTTCTCTCTAATAATGAACGATTCTATTTTGTCAGAAGTATGAAAATCGAACATCACGAAAAGTAATTGAAAAAATGAAATTGAAAAAATCTATAAAATGTTTTATTTGATTTTGCTATAACTTTTTTCTGGCATTATATTTTTTTTTACTTTCATAACAAAAAATGTTCTATATTTAACGGGCTATCTAGCCATATAGGTCTCGTTCGTGGTGGACATTTGGACCGGAATCGCCCATTGTCCTTTGTGCAAAATGTTTGAAATTGGCCAAACAAACGTCTTTTTTCCAAAGGTCGTGTTCCCAAAAGTTTATTTTTCTTTTTAATCTTTTCTTTTTTCTCATTATCTCTTCGGCTTCTTCGTCTTCAATTATATGTGCAATAATGATTAAATCCAAAACACCCATATTACAGCTTAAACACAAGTTTCCTCTTGTTTTGTTGAAAGTCAACTGCGCTAGAAGAGCGGCCCGTGAATTAATCGCGGGCGGGCTCGAAAAGGCGCGCGGAGTCCCGCGACTTCGCGAGCATTCCAGCGAATTCTCGAGCAGTCGCGGGAATCCACGCGCGTTCTCTACCGAGCGGGTCGCTGCGCTTCGCTGCCCTTCTCCGCGCTTTTGGTGTGATTTGAGCCTAAATGCGCTTAAAAAGCCAAAGGTATAGACATAAGTCAGCCGAAGCCAGAAGCAGACAGTTCTACATGGTTAAAAAACGATGGAATGGCAATGTTCATCATAACATCCAACATGGACTTGAAGCAAATAACGTTAATAGAAAATTGTGAAACCGCCAGTGAAGTAATGTTGAAACTCGAATCAATTTACTACCAAAAAAGGGAACTGAACAAAATGATACTACAAGAAAAGTTTTATCGTATCTCGAAAATTGAAAATTTAGCCAAGCAATTGAAAGAAAGTGGTGAAACTGTGAGTGAAACAGCCATTATGACAAAAATACTTGGTACTCTCCCCTTTAAGTATAGGACTCATCGCCAAGCGTGGTTGTCGTTAGATCCTTCAAAGCAAAATATTATCAATCTAACTGCTCGTTTTCTTGATGAGGAAGCTAGCTTAACCTGTGAGGAAGAGCAAGAGACAGCCTTGTTAGTGACTAATTCTAAAAGCCAAGGGCAACCTAAACAAAATGAATACAGTGGTAATGGCCCAAAAATCATGTACCCCTTATTTACTAACACCCATCCTACGACCAAGGCAAGGGCTGAAACTGTGAGTCATCATCATCTCAGCCATAGGACGTCCACTGCTGAACGTAGGCCTCCCCCTTAGATCTCCACAGATACCTGTTGGAGGCGATCTTTATAAAGTCGTCTGTCAACCTTGTTGGTGGACGTGCTACGTTGCGCTTGCTACTCCGTGGTCTCCACTCCAGCACTTTTCGAACCCATCGGTCATCTGCTCTGCGAGCAATATGGTTTGCTCATTGCCACTTCAACTTGCTAATCCCGTGGCCTATAGGGTGACTTTAGTTCGTCTACGGATCATTTGGGATTCGATCACGTAGACTCGTGAAGAAACACCGAGCATAGCCCTCTCCATAGCTCGTTGAGCGACTTTAGCTTTGAGATGAGGCCGATAGTGAGGTCACTGGTAACCAGTGGCGGCTGGTGGGTTATTGAACTGGTGGTGCACATTACTAAAATATTAAAATAAGAAAATTCTACAAAACAATAATTGACATAAAAAAAAATTGGATATTGCTTCTATACACAGAATCTAGCAGATTACGAATGTCAACTGTGCCCAACACAGACAAACTCATTACATTTTGTAGGTGTACTTGCGAAGAATCATGTTTTTTTTTTTCACTCAAATGCGTCAGATCCTTGATTCCAGTTTCTGTCCAAATCGATTCTCCGCCAAAAATAATGCAAGAAAAACAAAAGAATGCATTAAGACGCTCACATCCACACAACCGTTTCTTTCTATTATATGTACATTTCACTTTTAAAACTTCGTGTAAATGCTTTATTTTTCGATTTGCACTCTTGTTTTAAACTTAAAAAGGGCCGTGGCGGTCCGGCCAATTTTATGTTCACTTTACTTTGAAAATTTTTGTTATTTTTTTTAATATAATCAATGTTTATACACATTTTCATCTAATACCAAACACAGTACAGAATGAAAAATGTTCAAAAATTTTTTATATTTTTCTCGAAGCAGTTTTTGAACGCCACCATCTTTCCCCATCTTTCCCCGACATAGTGGAGCACCCGTCATAGTCTTGCCTAACACACTCTTCTGGATCCAGATTCACGTTTGTGATGAAATTTATCGTCCATGGCTATCAATTCGACGAACCCTAAAAATTCTAAAAAAATTAAATATAATTTTAAAAACGTTTTTAAGTTATTCATTTATTTTGCAAAAATTCTGTTGCTGCGCAAAAACAGAATGTCATCAATTATTTTGTCTTTCATGGAGAATCTATAGTTACTAACTATTAAATCTTAAAGATGACAATAATGTTTCCACGCTTACTTGAGTCATTGGTGTTGCAAGAACTATTGTCAATAATTTATAAAGATAGGGAAATTTTAATTTTGACTTTTCCCAGTAAGGCAAAATATGTTCTGCTGAGTTCAACAATGGTTCGTCAAGAAATAAGTTAAAACTTTGCTGAGTCACGGTGTATAATCCTGCAACAGCATGCAATGAACTCATATTAATAATTTTATGGTCGTTTGAATGGTATATAGCAATTTTACAACTTTATGCATTTAAGGGATATTACAGGAGGCAATGCGAGGATCACAAAACAAAAAAAATTACAGTTTTTGCACTTTTTGGCAATTTAATTTAATGGTCCTGTTGAGTTTGAATGTGTGCGTCACCGCTCAGAACGTCCTTATTTATTTCGCATAGTTACTTTGTCATTACAAATATCTAAATCGAATTCGACATCTTACATACTACACAGTAAGTGGCCTTTATTGTTAAGTAGTTGCAATACAGACCTCGTGTGCTACATCCGTCTTCCATGTAGTTTTTTTTTTTTTTTCCTGGCATGGCATTCGCTACCTGTGAAATTCTGAGCAATCAATAACCAACCTAATGTCATACACACACACACACATACAAGATATCCAAGCATGTCGCAGACAGGTAAACTTATTGTTTTGTAACAGCTTCTGTTACGAATGAAAAGTGTGTTGTTTGAATGTTGACGAATACGTAGAACAGTATAACAACCCAACTAGCACACCAGTGGAAATAGCAGCCCATTTTGCAACTGTTATCTGTACAGTAGTGCTTTAGGGGTTCCGAAAGTAACTTTAAGTTCTACTATTGCTTTCTTTCCTTACATCTCTCTGCTGATGTGTCTCTTGATTTTCGATGTAGGTTCTGTTTTTTTTTATCAGTCATGGTATTAAGTTATTGTACGTGAATTTCAATGTTTTATTTATAAAATATATATGTAAATTATAATTATTTATCAAAAAGATTTTGGTAGAGAAAAAATTCCGACATTGACGTTGACGTTTGCGTTTCAAAAGTTATAATTATTTTTAAGGAAATTACAAATTGGTTAAAGTGGCTCCGAGAGCTTCAGACTCAGCAGTAGCAGTAACTTCATTTATGGTTTGAGCTGCGGCAGTTTCATTTAGATTTAGCGTTTTTGATGTCTCTGTATTACAGGCAGAGGAATATAAACCTGTATTGTAGCCAGAGGAGCCAGCAGATCCATTATTGTAATAATAGTTTTGCTGTTGAATTTCTTGGATTTCTGCCTCAGAAACTAAATTAAATATTTTCGTTTTCAAACAAATTGTATTTAAACTCTTTACATATATGTTACAGCCATAGTGATTAAATAGATATTATTCATAATCACTGGTCATTATATACAATACCCAAATTGACCTGACAATGTGATAAATTAATCACTTTATCTGGATATTATTCATTATAGCTGGTCAAAGTTAGCCAAAGTAATAAATATGGTATAACCAACTTTTTACTGGCTAATTCTTAAATACGGGTTTAAGTTATTGTCGACTTTTTTGTGATAAATCATCAAATGCTTCCTCCCGCTGTGGGTTAGCAGCGTGAAAGAGTGTTAGACTTAAACCCAATGGCCGAAAACGAATTCGCTGCAAAACCGACTCCACGTAGTCTTGTTTGCCCTACCTCTAGAGTGTAATTCAAATAAGCGCGGAGGGGCGAGGCGGCCTGCGAGCTGGGGCGCAGGTAGTTTTAAGGCTCGCCGCCGCGGCTGAGCTTGAAAACCATCTGCGACGATAAGCTCGCATGGGACCGCCGGAGCCCCGCAGCGCTGGAGCCGTGACATGGCGCATCCACACATGCCGCCGGGTTTCAGACCGGGTTAGGGGGAAACTCGCCTCTGGGCCGCGGCCCAGATTACACGGTATAATAACAGTCGGGAAAACTGGTCCGAATGTGCGGGCCAGATTACTATGTGAAAAAAGTAACGTAGGTAAATCGCTCTTTCTATTGCTTCATTAATTCGTATTTTAATTTCATTTCCTGTTTCATTTTGCTGGCCTTTATGGTCTTCTTCCTTGATAATTATTCTATCATTAGTGACTAAAGAACCACAACAGATTTCTATTTACGGATCGCCAAACCTTATGCCTACTTCTCTGAGAATACTTCCGCCTCTCTGTGAAGGGATGATTTTAAAATCATCGCCCTAGTGGAAGGCAAATTTTCCATTTCTAAAAGAGAAAATATTTATTGTAAATTATAACTGTAGGTAAAATGTTTTTTTTTACGTAACATTGCAGTACTTTGTTTTCGTTTTTTTTTAATCTTACCTTGCCTGTTTTCCTTTTTTTCTTTCCCCGTAGATACAAATTTAAATTAAATAGATTTGTATGCAACTTCAATTGACATTGGAGACATGACATAAAGTCTTTTTGCCTCCTGACGATTTTGAGCTGTGAAAAATTTCACAACTACCGGATTTTATGAAATTAAGTTCCAATGGGTCGATTTACCTACGTCATTTTTTTCACATAGTAATCTGGCCCGCACATTCGGACCAGTTTTCCCGACTGTTATTATACCGTGTAATCTGGGCCGCGGCCCAGAGGCGAGTTTCCCCCTAACCCTTCAGACCGCCTTGCTGCCGAATGCAGGCCGCCGGCTTTACTAGCGGTTGCCGGCGGCCTGCAGATGCGGTTGCAATTTTCTGTCTGTATGTGTTATCGCCACCCGAAGATAGTAGTCGGCGGCGGGGACAGTCTCCCCAGTTGATGCGACGTGAAGAAGATGTTAAAGCGCCGGTTACGCCGCACCCCGCGCACCCTGCCTGTGCGCTGAAGAACTTGACACGAAGTCACACAGATACGCCTTCTCGGGATCAGGATTTCAGGAATAAAACACGAGCATTTCTTGGTTCCAACAGTCCGGACGCGTCGTGTTGCTTCAACGGAGGCTCGATGATGACTGACTGTGTGGGCGCCGCGGCCCGCCTTTTATTGAGCGGGTCGTGGGCCCGCGTTGAAACAACACTAGCGCTCGGTTGTGGGCGGTTTTATTTGTCATACATAGGTAAATTCTTATATTACAATGTATTTATTCTAGTTACAATTCCAATTTTAATTATAATTAGTTTCTAATACGTATACATTACGTTATATATTATTCCCATAAGAACCTACCTAGTTTTCTATGCTAAGGCCCTGTTCCCACTACGCCGGACCGGCAGACCTGCCGGAAACCGGACACCGGACAGAGTGTTCACATTACATCGGATCCCGGAAGAAATTCAGACAGTCAAGTACTTACCTCAGTTGAATTTGGACCTGCGCGCACAATGGACGACGAAATTGTTGTGTTGTGGTGGTATCTTAATAGAAGGCAAAATAAAAGAAAACATTGGGTACACCCTATTTTACGGGAAAGATTTTCACTTGGAACATTTGAAACATTAATGGGTGAACTTAGAAGAGACGAATCAAAGTTCTTCAATTATTTTCGAATGACAGCAACCACTTTTGACGATTTACTGGGACGACTAGACATAAGAGTACGAGATACAAGTTTCAGAGAATGTATTTGCCCAGAACAAAGATTAGCCATATGTCTAAGGTAAGATTATTTTATGCACTAGATTGCGTAATAATAGTTTTGACGTAGGTACCTACTTAAGACTGAATTAATGAATGAATGTTTGCTATGTATGTTTGTTTGATGAATGTGAATATATATAATGTGTGTGTGTGGGAGGGTGTATGTATTTGATAATCATTATGAATTAAAAATGCAAATAACTTATTTATGTATTTATTTGTACTCAAACTTAAAACCCTTCAAAATCTAAGTAATCTGAGTCTTGGGAATGTATGGAATGATTACTAGATGCTGATGGCGAAGCTGGAATCGGATTCGATGACTGAGATGAAGTTGATGGTATAGATGTTGTTGCCTGTTGATTGCTACTATTATATTGCGTAGAGTATCCAGGGTGGTGTTGATCTTGCGTAGGTGTTGCCTGTTGATTGACGCTATTATGTGTGTAGTATCCAGAATACTGATCTGGTCCGGTCATCTGATTATATGAATCACGCCAATGTCCGTAATTTGGTCTCTCATTATTCCTACTTTTAATTTTTTGCAACATTGTCATGACGCTAGCTTGAAATTCTAAAGTCTCTTCGATAGTTAAAGTGTTCAAGATTGGTATAATGCCTTTGAAGAAAGACAGATGATGGTTTTCCTTTTCTGGGTTTATTCTGGAGTCCAAAAACTTTACCATCCTGTCATTTACCTCTTTATTATCAATTTTTCTTTTATCTTTAATTAAAGGTGAACGAAAATCTGATTCCATGCCTACTTCAGTCTCGGTTCTTGCTTTTTTTGAAACTGACTCATGTGGTGGTCAAGGTTCGGAGACTTTTTTCAAAAACATTAATTGCTCGTGATATAAATAATTTCGTGTCTTTTTGGCCGAAGATCCAGATTTAGACTCATCTTTTTGTTTCTTTACTGTCTTAAGCCACGAATCTCGTATATTATTCCATTTAGTTGAAACCTGTTTTCCTGAAATCAATAAAAAAATATCATAAAACAATACAATTTGTTTCTTGGTGACGTATAAAGTAATAATGTATTAACAAAAAATACTTTTTTTTTCAGATATTTAGCTTCAGGATGTTCATTCAAAGAAATACATTACTCATACAGAGTAGGCGTTTCGACAATAAGTAAACTAATAAAAGAAATGACCCACGTCATTTGGGAAAACCTAAAGACAGATTTCCTTAAGCTGCCTGATACTGAGAGAGAATGGGAGGACATCGTTTCAGGATTCGAAAGAAAAGCCAACTTTCCTCACTGTCTTGGAGCAGTAGATGGCAAACATATCAGAATTTTGAAACCAGCCAAGAGTGGTTCTATGTTCTTTAATTACAAGGAGTATTATTCTTTTGTATTAATGGCAGTTGTCGATTCAGAGTACCGATTTATTTTTATTAGTGTGGGCTCATATGGCAAGGAATGCGATTCTACTATATTAAAGGATAGTACATTTTGGCAAAAGATCAATGATGGTACTTTAAATGTACCAAAGCCTAGACCGCTTCATGAAAACTTGCACGAAGAATTACCGTTTATACTTATTGGCGATGAAGGCTTTGCTTTAACACCTAATCTCCTACGTCCATATGGAGGTACACATTTGAATACTGATAAAAAGATTTTTAACTATAGACTAAGTCGAGCAAGAAGGTATGTTGAGTGCGCTTTTGGTATTCTGGCAAATAAGTGGCGAATAATCCATCGAGCTATAGATCTGAACGTAGACACAGCAATTCAAGTAATTAAAGCTTGTACAGTCTTACATAATTTTGTAAGAGAAAAAGATGGTATAAATTTTGAAAGTTACCAAAATATAGAACATAGACAAGAACAAGAAACGACACCCATGAATCGGAATGTGTCAAGTCGAGGTGGCCCTAATGCCAACGCTATACGGACATCATTTACTAATTATTTTGTTTCGGATATTGGTTCCGTTCCGTGGCAGGCAGCAGCTATAAAATAAAATTTATCAATGCATTTACATTTTATCAATAAAACATTAAAAACTCACCGTACTGTTTTCTTTCTTTTTCATCCAGTTCATCGAAGTTTGGTTTCAGTATTAAACATACTTCACGCCATGCTGCTAACTTTAAGAGCCCTCGCACATTACGGCCACCAGTCGCCGCCACTAAACGCGACCACCAGTAGTTCGGCTAGACCACTACACGCCGCCACCAGTGGCAGCCACTAGTGGCCGCATCAAGCCACCAGTGGCTGCCACTTGCGTCAGACACTAGCTGCAAGTATCTCGACAGAGGTAGACGTGTGTTGCCCAAGAATGGACGCACTCTTGATTTCGCTATTGTTGCTTATTATTCTAAAACGTAGAAAACGGCGCCGAATTCAGAACCATCGACGACCAATTCATCGGCGTCACTGGGTACATCCAATTCTGACATCACGCAATAAAAATGGACAGCACAAATTGCTGTTCGAAGAGTTAAAATGTTATCCAGATAAGTTCTTCAAGTATTTTAGAATGAGCGTGAACTCATTCAATGAATTACTTAGCGTTTTGCACGATGACCTCAAACATCAAGATACACGCATGAGAAAAAGCATCTCTCCAACAGAAAGGCTGGCTATAACTTTAAGGTAAGTATCATTCATTCGTATCATTTTGCTTCTATTAGTTTGCGACTCACGTGGATTCTAGAACGTAAAACAAACAATTAAAAAAGCCAAATTGAAATAGAAATTATTTATTAATGAGAATTGAAAAATCGCAAACTAAATCAAGTTACATATCGCAGATATACATGTAGCTCTCTTCGTGCCGGGGATCGATGACTTTGAAATAAAATCCCGTTTTAAACACTTATTACAACTTTTATTTCAACAACTTTGGCTCGTTCGTTACACTCAGTACCGCGTGGTTGCCTCTAACACCGTTCATTCAGTCCCTCTCTCTCACTCCTTCGCTCACTCGCTCACGCCTCCCTCATATTCTGTCACGTTCCATTCCACTCGACATTCATTCCCACATTCGGCCGTCCTGCACTCATGTCTGTCCTCAGACATACACCAAATCTTATGTACTAACTAGACTAAAACATCATAATAACCACTACATAATTGAGTTAAATAAAATAAACTGGAACCATACTCTACAACAACCTAATACACATAACTACTTCCTACAAGACAATCTTGTTTCTGAATTTAAAACATACAACTCTACATTGGCAAAAACATTTAAATGTTACTTCGAACTTAATACAATTTATAGGTTTAGAAAACAAAATGTTTAGTTTTACATAGAAAAATAACATAGTAAATACTCTGGTACAGATAGCCCTACGCCATGGCACTGTGATAATGAACGAAAGTTAACCCCTCCTGAAATAAGAACTGCAATAATAACCTGCGGAGTAAGGTGACTGCTACTCCTCCAGCATCTCGGCGTCACCGTGTTGAGGCCATCTCTTCATTTGGTCAGCTGAACTGGATGAACGCTGGGGACCCTCTACAGAACTATCAAGTTTCTCTACGTCATAGCGATCCTTACGCTTGCATTTCACCACTCTATAAGGGCCTAGGTATTTAGGTTTCAGCTTCAACCCTGGACCGAACTGTGTTCTTTTAATCGCCACTAAATCACCTTCCTTATACTTTGAACTTTCCTTTCTCTTTCTATCATATTGTTTTTTATTTTCCTCTTGTATCTTTAGAATCTGTTCTTTGGCTTGCTGCCTTATCTTCTCTCTATTTTCATCATATTGTAGTGTATTTTCTTCCTGTAATAGTTGTAGAATTTCCAAATCTTCCTTACCCTTCATTTTTACTCCCATCAGTAGTTCAAATGGTGTTGTGTTTATGCTTCTCTGGAAAGTAGAGTTGAGTGCCCTCTGCACTTTGCTTACATGCTTGTACCATACTGCAGGATTCTCCAAACATAGTTTTGTTAAAACTGGAATAAGTATTCGATGTACTCTCTCCACTTGGCCATTACCACGTGGCACACCAGTAGTAATCTTTACATGAGATATCTTTTCTTCTTCACAATAACTCTTAAACTCATTACTTGTAAATGCCGTTCCCCGGTCTGTTATGAACCGCCGGGGGTTCCCAAATATTTGCTGATGAATCTGAATTTTCCTTAATGTCTCTGATGATGAGTAGTTTTCGTGGGAAACAGCCATACGAACTTCGTAAACCCATCTATCACCGTGAGTATGTAGTTGTATTGCTTTCTTGTCTCTGTAAGTGGACCAATATGGTCTAAATGCAGGGTATCAAATGGAACACCTTCTTTCTCTATCGGATTCAAGAATCCTTCCTGTTTTCCTTCCTTCCTTGTTGCTAGTAGGCAAGGAATGCAACTCAATAAAAAATCCTGCATCTTCTTGTCCACATCTCTAATGTAATATTCCTTATTCAGTAACTCTTTCATCTTAGACTTTCCAAAGTGACCTTTGCTGTGTACTCTGTTAATAATTTCTTTCTCCAAACTTCTTGGCACTACAAACAGCTTCTGCTCAGTCTTATACAACACACCATTTTCTAACCAATAATCGTCGTATGGACTTCCTCCTCTCAAAATTTCCTTTATGGCTTTTATGCCATCATCTTGATCTTGTGCTTGGCGTAAACTCTCCTGCAGAGTAGTAACCACTGCCACTGTTGGTATGCGGCTCAAAGCATCTGCATGCTGCATCCTGGAGCCCGCTCTGTGCTCCACTTCGAAATCATATTCACTGAGCATGAGGACCCACCTGGCTACCTTGGCTGACAAGTCTTTCTTCTTAAGTGTTAATTCAAAAGCCTTACAGTCTGTGACTATTTTAAATGGAATACCATAAAGGTAGTGCCTGAACTTCCTGATACCTTCTATGATGGCTAGTGCTTCCAATTCGTAGCTTGAGTACCGGCTCTGAATGTCAGTTGTCTTCTTACTCATGTAATGTACTGGGTGTAAGCCTGACCCTGGATGGTGTTGCATGAGTATTGCAGCCAATGCTACACCTGAGGCATCGGTGTGCAATTCAGTCTTCAACTTCGGATTGAAAATCTTCAGAACAGGTCCGCTAGCTAATTTATTCTTCAGTGTCTCAAAAGCTTTTCTTTCCTTATCCTCAAATATGAACTCTGTATTCTTCTTTAATAAATCAGTCAATGGCTTCGCCACAGAAGCATAATTTTCAATGTACTTCCTGAAATAGCTTGTCAATCCAACAAAACTGTGCAAGTGCTTGAGGGTTCTTGGCTCAGGGTACCTTATGACTGCATCCACCTTATCTGTACTCGGCCGTACTTCTCCATCCTTCACCCTGTGGCCCAAGTACTCAACTTCACGCTGCAGTAGGTTCGCCTTTTTCCAATTGATCTCCAAGCCATAATGTGCTGCGACTTCTAGCACTTGCTTCAACCTCGATACAGCCTGAACTTCATCCAAGGCTGGAATTATAATGTCATCGATAAATATGATTAACACTCCTTGGGAAATCAAATTTCTAAAGATTATACTCACAAATCTCATAAAAGTTTTGGGACAGGTGGACAAACCAAACGGGGCACGGAGAAATTCAAACTGCCCGTGGTGAGTGACAAATGATGTGTACTTAATAGACTCCTCGCTGACCTTCAAATGAAAGAACCCACTTTTCAAATCAAGTACACTGAATACCTTAGCTTCCTGCAATTTGTCAATCAGATCATGGATTACGGGAAGTGGAAATTCATCCTTAACTATTTTCTTGTTGACCTGCCTATAGTCCACACAGACCCTAGTCGAACCATCTTTCTTCTTTACTAGCACTAAAGGACTGGAGTAATCTGAGAAACTCACCCTCACGATGCCTTTATCAAGCCATTCCTCGATTTGATCTTCCACTACCTGTTGCTCCATAAGTGACAGTCGTCTGGGTCGCTGTCGCACTGGGATGTCATCCTTCAATACAATTTGAAGTTGGATCGGGGCCTCTTCCTTATACAATGGCTTATACTCCTCAACACATTGCATAACCTCACTCCTTACTGCTGGATCTTGAATGTGATCAACATTGACTGCTACACATCCTGGAAAACAATCAATTTGACCAACCCATTCACAACAACCAATGGGAAAAAACCTAATACCCCCTTCATTCATTACCACAGTAACACGACCCAGGAACTCTTGACCTATTATTACGTCGTAGGGCATCACCTCTGGTGGAACTAAATGAAAAACTACACCATTAAAACACTGATTATCAATCTCAAGTCCAACAGAGACGCTGCCCCTTGATTGTATTTCACTACGGCCTAATCCAGACATCGTTAACGTTTCACTCGCCACTTCGGCGTTCAACATAGGTAAATACAACAAAGATAATAGGTTCACATCACTACCTGAATCTACGAGAGCATTTAAAACTGTATTATTAATTTTAATGTCTTTTACCGGCTTCCGAACACATTTGTTTACATGCGTGATGTTAACGTTTCGATCTTCGTAACTCGTAGCTGTCACATTTACAGTGTTGACATCTGTCAATGTCAGTGACGTTTCATTGTCTATGACCGCGCGGACAGCCTCGTTTCCGCTTACTTCGTTCACCGTTCCGAACATAGCCGCGGGTCGCTTGGGTCCCAACTTTCCGGCCTCCCCGGAACCGGAAGCCCCGCCTCCTCGGCCGCCGTGAGCGCCGCTGCCGCCTGCGCCCGCCATCTTGGCGCCTGAATGACCCGATGCCGATGCTGTAGCCGTAGATCTCATCGGATTTACGGGACACTGGTTACGAATGTGACCGAACTGATTACACCCAAAACACTTCAATCCGTTTTTACACACACCCGCTTCATGTCCCATGTCACCACAGCTATAGCACCGCCTCGCCGATCCCGATGCTGCCGAGGACGCCTCCGCCGACCTCGCATGACCTTTTAACCTCTCGGTTCTCTTTTCTCGCTCCCTGGTTTTGGACTTCATTTTCTCATAGAAAGCCAGCTTTTCCTTCAATGCTGGAAACGTGGTCACGCCGTACAGAATCACCTTATTGCTCTCGTAATCGTCGATGCCATCCACGATGTACTGTATCGCGATGTAGTCGGGAAATTTCGCACGCCGCGCTAGCTCTTTCATATGCAACATGTACTGATAATACGTCTCGCCTTTTAATTTCTTGCGTGCCGCCATTAGCTCGTGCATTTCCTTGACGTTCGCGGTGTCTGGAAATTCCTTCACAAGCGCAGCCTTGAGATCGCCGTAGGTTTTGAATGCCTTCTCGGATTTTAACCATAGCTCAGCCGTCCCGGTGAGTGACCGGCGAGCCACGATCAAAGTTTGTTGCGGCGTCCACTGAAATATCTCAGCGTTATCCTCGATGTCTTGAGCCCACTTACTCGACGAGTAAGATTTGTCGTCTCCGCTGAACTTCTCGATGAGCCCCTCTGTGAGCCCGAACGCCACCGGCGCCGCTGCAGTCGTAATCGTCGTTGATTTCGATTCCATCGTGCTCCGTAACTTCGTAATTCAAATTTAATGGCCGCCGCGTCGCGCCGGCCGGTGCGTCGTAGAAAACTTCGTGGAAATTCGTCGTTGATCGATCCCGGACGAGCCCCCAAAATCTGTAGCTCTCTTCGTGCCGGGGATCGATGACTTTGAAATAAAATCCCGTTTTAAACACTTAT
The DNA here is from genome assembly GCF_022581195.2 of Helicoverpa zea. Lineage (NCBI taxonomy): Eukaryota > Metazoa > Arthropoda > Insecta > Lepidoptera > Noctuidae > Helicoverpa > Helicoverpa zea. The sequence continues at coordinate 6,932,201 of NC_061480.1, read as the reverse complement.
TACAACTTTTATTTCAACAACTTTGGCTCGTTCGTTACACTCAGTACCGCGTGGTTGCCTCTAACACCGTTCATTCAGTCCCTCTCTCTCACTCCTTCGCTCACTCGCTCACGCCTCCCTCATATTCTGTCACGTTCCATTCCACTCGACATTCATTCCCACATACAGTTTTTATAACAAATACACATACATAGTCAGTTGTCAAAAAGATGTTCATTTATATCATCTGACAAAACAGAATTCATAGTATTATCAGATGCAGATGGCGAGCTAACGGAAAAGTCATGCTCAAAATTTGATTGATATCCCATAGAAGGTGGACGCGAAGCCGATTGATATCCCAAAGCAGATGGACGCGGAGTCGGTTGATAACCCGAAGTAGATGGTTGCATAGTATGGTATGAGCGTGGTTCCTGAAATGATGATGTGAAATATCCATGTTGTTGATTCTGTGATGTTCGCATATACTGTTTATATTTTTTTAGTACCATCAATACATCGGTTTGAGCATCCAATTTAAATTCATTGGGTATTTGTTTAAAGTGCGGGACCAAGGACAAAGCAAAGTTATGGTCAGCGTCTTCTTCATGCTTGTTAGAATGACGAGATTGTAATTGTTCTGAAATACTAACAAGTATATCAGTTTCTGCTTGAATGTCTTCATTATTTGTCTTGTTCTTTTTTGGCCTTTTTCTCTCAGTCGCATCGTGTACCTCGTTCGGTAATGGGCTGGGATCACGTCGTGTGTCAGCCAAGTTTTTTAAAAAAGATAGTTGTTGATAATATATATACGGCTTGCGACTCGATGATGCAGATCCACTTTTAACGCTCATTTGTTTAGAGTGTTCTCTTTTGAAACAGTCACGAAGGCTTTTCCATTTTCGCTGCAACTGGGATGCTGAAACATAAAAATAACATAATCAAAGGTTTCTAATCTGTTCTTTTTGTTGCAGGTACCTTGCTACTGGTTGTTCATTTGGTGATTTTGAATTAGTATATCGATGTGGTGCGTCAACTGCGAGATTGATTGTAAAAGAAACATGTAAATTGATCTATGCATCACTTCAAGATATCTGCGTACCACAACCAACTGAAGAGATGTGGAGTAAAATAGCTAAGGGGTTTGAAGAATATGCTAACTTTCCAAATTGCTGTGGTGCAATTGATGGAAAACATATAAGGATTATTAAGCCTCAAGATAGCGGATCCTTATATTATAATTATAAACACTATTTTTCCATCGTACTTCTAGCTATCTGTGACGTGAATTATAAGTTCACATTTATTGATGTCGGCTCTTATGGGAAAGCTTCAGATTCGACTATCTACAAAGAATCGAAATTATTCAAAAAATTGAAAGACCAATCCCTGAATTTACCTGCACCAAAAGCAATTTCTAGTAGTTCTGGTCCTGTAAACTACTGTTTTGTTGGTGATGAAGCTTTTGGTCTTGCAGAACACATGTTGAGACCTTATTCAGGAAAACACTTGAATATTGAAAAAAGAATTTTCAACTATAGGCTTTCTCGAGCCAGGCGTCATATCGAGTGTGCCTTTGGGATATTAGTGAATAAGTGGAGAATACTACATCGACCATTGAATGTGTCAATAGATTTCGCCGAAGACATCGTGAAGGCCTGTTGTATACTACACAACTTTGTTCGTCAGAGAGATGGATTTAATTTCCATCATACATTGACTGTACCAGGACTTCACGATATCGATAACGCCCACGTGCAATCTCGTCGTTCATTAAACACCAGAGATATATTGAAAGATTATTTTATTAGCAACGAGGGAGCTGTACCTTGGCAAAATAATAAAATATAATAAATATATAATAATAATGTAAAATAAAATTGTCCAAAAACTTACCTGCTTTGTTTTTTTCCGCTACATTTTTTTCACTAAAATTTGGAATAAATTTTAGGCACAATTCCTCCCAAGCTTCAGTTTTCTTACCCCTGTCGCTATACAAATCTGACTTTAAATCCCAAATAGCGGGTCGCTCTTCGACATCGGAAATAAAAGCGTCTACATCAAAATGAGGAATCGGATCCGTGGACATCATGCACGTGCATTCAGTACGCAGCTTACAACAAGACTAGACCCGGGAGACGGGATTGGGGAGCGGCGCGCAGGGGTGGGAAGAAGCCGGCAACTGTGGCCGTGTATGCGCACGAGTCGAACGACAAAACGCAGCCACAAGTAGCGAGCGCGCTCGACTCTCGCAGCTTGTGGCTCGGACGCGGCCACTCAAGCGCTCAGTGTGCGCCGATTCTATATAAAATGTATGAAGAAACGCGTCCGCAGGTTGTGGCGGCCACTAGTGGCTGAAGCGTGGCCGCCACTAAGTGGCCAGTGTGCGGGGGCTCTACGTTTTTGTCTTTATAGACGTCTTCGGTCTTATCCCACAGAACAGGTCTCTCTTGGACAAGCGTAATTAAAGTTTCTGCTTGAATATCCATGCTAAACGTCTACTTTTACCAGAAAATGCGAGCCGAATGACGTGAGTGGAACACGGGCGGGGCGAGGGGAGCACGAGCGGGGCGAGCGGGGGACAGATACCGGCACAAACTCGTTCACATTACTCCGGGCCCGGTCGTTCTGCCGGCAATTCGTAGTGACAAAACGCTCGGTAAAAATGCCGGGCTCGGCAAAAATGCCGGACCCGGGATAATGTGAATAGCTTCATATAAATTGTACAGCCACTAGCCCTTCCGGCAGATTTACCGGCGCGGCAGATCTGCCGGTCCGGCGTAGTGGGAACCGGGCCTAAGTCTCTTAGTAGGATCACCATTTTCTAGGCTAGACCTAATCTAGGAAGCCAAAGTGGTGATCCTAACCTTTGGCCTTGGAGACTTAGCACATGGCTGTGATCCGTATGTACCAACCACCCTTTGACCCATTCATGGTCACGAGGTTGTGTCCTGGCTCTCTGGCGCTGACACCCCTCGGCGTTTTACCCTAGGGTGGTGGCACTCACCGGATTCCCTAACCCTGCTCATCACGTCCCATGGTGAAGAGCAGGTCGCCTATTCCTGTAACTAAGCCGCCTTTTCACCACTAGCAGCAGCGGGGCGAGGCCCTTCAAAGCATGCTGCAGGCGACTTAGTTCTAGGTATCCTAAATATTGACTAAATAAAACCACCCCAATATAATATGTTTATTTTCCAACATTACTTACAAATATAAGGGTGCGTCCACATCTGGCGAATGCGCCGCGAATGCGCAGCACGCGAGCCGATCGCGAGCTGTCCGCGAGCTGCGCGCGTGCAGTCACTGCAATAGTTCGGTGCGCCTCTTTAGCGCAACTCACGCAAGGCTCGTATAGAGCGCGCGAGCGGCGCGCGATCTGCGCGCAATCAGTTCTCGCCCTTACAGTTCCGTATATTGGCTCAGTACTATCGAAGATGGCAGACGTCGCGCGCCGCCTGCGCGCCGCTCGCGTGCGGCGCTTAGGTCGCGCGCGAGCTGCGCGCGGGCGGCGCAGAAGCGGCGCACGAACAAAAATGCACGCGCGCAGCTCGCGAACAGCTCGCGATCGGCTCGCGTGCTGCGCATTCGCGGCGCATTCGCCAGATGTGGACGCACCCTAAGACATCTTAACTTATTGTTAAGGTACACATTAAACTTAACCCGTATCTTCCCAAGTCCTCAAAACTCATCTGATTGAAGCGAAACTTTCAGAATCATTTGTTAGTAGCCTAATTATCGATAATATGCAACAAAAAAAAAATTTCGATTTCCGGTATTTCAGTTACAGTACCGATCCAAAAATGGAACAGTAGGAGAATATGCCACTGTATTTTATTGTTGGTATTGTGTGCTTTTTAGGAAGATTGCTGTAAATAATGAAAGATATTTATGAATAATCTTATTTATTTTTAGTATATAATTTTAGTATTTTTAGTATTTTATATAACATGTAGTATAACATTTAGTATTACAATTTTATTTCGTATGAAACGCAGGAGAACACTTTTGGTGTAGGGCGACGTTGCATTTGCCACATTTCATTGTCGTGTTTTTATGACATAAACCACAACGGTTTTGTTTATCACTTTTGATAATATGGTGTGCCTTTCCATCTAACCTAATATCAACTGGAACTCGTTTTATGATTGCTAGAGATGATCTTGGAATAGGCTTCTTTACTGAAGAAGAATTTTCAGGAAAAGTCTGAAGATATGTTGTTACAACATGTCTTGTAAATGACAAATAGTCATGCTGATTGTTTTGTGAAGCTGGCGATAATTTATATAACTGAAAAGCATTATTCATACATACATTTATAGGAAACATAAGTAGCTGCCAGTACCACCTCTTCAGGCGTATAGAAATACGATAGCATCCCACATTTTGATCCAAACGGTCGACACCGCCCATATATTTGTTATAGTTGACGATGCAGCGAGGTTGGTCGACGTCTTTCTTCTGCTTGTCACAGTAACGTTTTACCTTAGCTAAAGGCTCCACACCACATTCGGTTGAGGCAACGGTAACAATATTGTTGTCATTGTAACGTACGAGGGTGATGTTCGTCAGAGTATCTGTACACTGGTCAAAAGACCCTCTGCTCATTTTCTTCATATCTTTCGCTTCTTTCAAGGGTGCCTTTTCTACCCTATTTGCCCTAACCGTTCCCGTCGCATCGTGTCCTAATGTTTTTATTTCATCCAACAAGGGTAAAGATGTAAAATAGTTGTCCATATAAAAGCTGTAAGTACCGGGCGGCAATTTGGATATGAGGTCTAAAACAACAGAAGCACCTACACCAAGTTCTGGGTGGGTATTTCCTGTGCTTGCCCCTTGATAAAGCTCTCCATATATCAAATATCCAAGACGAGTACATATAGACCAATTCTTATAACCGAACCGAATGGGTTTACCATGAATATGTTGCTTCGTCCCATGTTTCCCGAAATATGGAATCATGGATTCATCAATGCTTAGATTCCTGTCACCGGGATAATATTTTACCCATCTCTTATTGAGTAGATTCCAGAGAGGACGAACCTTCGCGAACTTGTCCTGTGGAGCTAAGTTATTATTATCGGCGACGTGAAAGAATCGTAATAGTTCTTCAAATCTGTTCCTAGGCATAGCAGCTGCCACACCTTGAAAATTACAATCAACACTTTGCTCCCAGTACATACGATATCTAGCAACACTGTTGTAACCAGACAGCAAGAGAATCCCTATAAATCGTTTTATTTCCTCAGTTGTAACTTTGAAATTGTGGTAACCTTTTTGAATAGCATTTTTTTCGGTTTCAGAGCGAATCAATTCAAAAACGTCTTCGTCAAAAAAAAGTTCAAAAAAGTGAACAGGAGTATCTAGGTGTTCTAAGAAATGTGGTGGCTCTGATGTTTTCTCTGTCTTCACTGGAATATCTACTTTCCTCCACTTTCGGGTAGCTGGACATTTTTTTTTCTTTGCCGGTGGTTGTACTGATAAGTCGCCGTGTGTATTATTATCTATAGAAACTTCATTTGATACGCTTTCTATAATATCTAAATTAGACTGTGAAGATACAGTAGCCCTAAACTCAGCCTGTGCTAAGAGCTGCTGCCTGGACAGGTGATTTATGTTCGAAGACTCCTCATCTCCACTGTCTTCATCACTTTTGTCGTAATTATCTGGGGGTGTTATGTAAATATCTGCTGACAATACGTCATCGTTGTCTTCAAGATGCGATATTATGTCATTTACCGACAATCTAAAACAAAATAAACGCAAAATTCAAAAATAACAATTATGTCACTACATAAAATGTTCCATATCCATATTATCCTACTGATCCATTATTGGATCGGTACGTATAAAAGTAAAAAATAAATGTAAATAAGCTAAATGTGCATTTCACTGTCTTGCAATATGATAACTCAACTCCTAGCCGATATAAATACGATACAATAATTATAAATTATCTAAAAAAAAAACAAGAAATACTTACATTCGGCGATGAGACATTTTTTCACAATTTCCAAAAAATTCAGTGCGTAACAAAACACAAATTTCGCGGCCCACCGAGGATCTGACAAGTGAATATGGCGGCAAGAACTGTCAGTGCTGCCACCATAGACAAAAAAAATGGCTGCGTTCACGAAATTTTAGTAAAAAAAATATTAAACTAACCGATCCAATAATGGATCACTGGGATGATACGGGTTAAACAACATAACACTTATACGTACATAAATCACAGTAAAACATGGCACATAATAATTAAATAATAACATCTTATCTTAATCTAAACATAACATTACTACATAAAACAAGTAAACAAGACACTTAAAGTTACGAAATATTTACAATTCAAGGAAGGAGACCGGTGCGCGCCTAACTGTGGATGGCTCTGCCTGCCACTACTTGAGACCCCCGTGTCCGAGGGTCTATGTTTCGCTCGCCGCGCGTAGTCCGTCGCCGACAGTCTCCCCCTCGTGCGTAGCACCGTCCTCCTGGCTCGGCGACTCTCCCGGCGCCTCCACCAGCACCACCAGACGCGTAGCAGGCCGTCGTAGCACGCCGCCCTTGGTTGTCACGTCCACGATGCGCGTTCTGCCGTCTGGACCAGGATACACGGCCGCGACCTTGCCGCGCGGCCAAGTGCACCGTGGAAGAGTGCCGTCGACAATGAGCACTACGTCGCCCACGCGCAGATCTGTAGCGCAGGCTCTCCCGCTGATCTTCCTCGGTAGTAGCGTGGGTAGGTACTCCCGCAACCACCTTTGCCAAAAGTGGTCGGCAAGGCGTTGCGTAGTACGCCAGGTGTGGCGTCCCACTAGCTCGCTGTCTGTGAAGCTCCCGATGCGTGCTCCACCACAAGAGCGCCCGATGAGGAAATGGTTTGGCGTCAGCGCCTCTTCTTGCCAATCCGCGGCCAAGTGAGTGAGTGGCCGCGAATTGACGACGTGCTCTGCTTCCAAGAGAAGGGTAAGTAGGACCTCCTCTTTGGGATGTCGTTCCTTCAGCGTGGCGTCTAGCGCTGCCTTGATCGAGCGCACTAAACGCTCCCATGCTCCCCCCATGTGAGGAGCGCCAGGTGGGATGAATTTCCATTGTAGACCCAGCTTGGCGGCCTCGTCGGTGATGTCAGGCTGCAGTGCAGCCATCGTGTCTTGCAGCTCCTTGTTGGCCCCCACGAAGTTGGTGCCGTTATCACTATAGATAACGCGGGGCATGCCGCGTCGCGCCGCGAAGCGTCGCAACGCCAGGATCATGCTGTCTGTTGACAGCGATGACACCAGCTCCATGTGCACGGCCCTTGTGGTGAGGCACGTGAAGAGTGCGCCCCATCGTTTTTCGGTGCGTCGGCCCACGGTGATCACCATGGGGCCGAAGTAATCGACGCCGGTGCACGTGAAAGGTTGGCACCCATGCGCCAGCCTCTCCGCAGGTAGGTTGCCCGTTGGTAGCGCGTGTGGCTGCGCTCTCCGCAGCTTGCACCACTGGCAGTGGTGCTGCACAGCACGCAGCGCTGCCCGTAGCCCGAGGATCCAGTAGTGTTGCCTTAGCTCGTTCATCACCGTGGCGTGATTCGCGTGATTGAACCGGTGATGGTAATGCGCCACGATGAGGCGCGCCACCTGGTGGCGCCCGTCGAGCACCAGTGGACGCCTGTATGCAAGGCTGACGCCTTGCACAGCGTCGATGCGGCCGCGCAGCTTGATGACGCCGTCCTCGAGCACCACGTCAAGGCGACGCAGCTGGCTGCCTCGCTCCAGCTGATGCTGCAGCCGGAGGTTGCGCAGGTCGTCTGCGAAGCTGTCGTGCTGGCTGCGCGCCAGCAGTAGCAGCTCTGCGTCGAGTGGCACAAAGCGCGTGCTAGGCGCCTGTGCGGTGGGTGGCGCCCGGGTAGGCGCCCGCTTCGGGCCCGCCTTGCGCCAGGCGGGTTCGTGGCAGGCGTGCACATGCACGCGTCGTCGGCACAGTTGCGTGAATTGCAGCACGCGCGCTGTCGCGCGCAGCAAGCGCGTCCAGGCGCTGAAGCGCGCCGGGTCGGGTGTTGTGTGCACGACGCTCTGCACCGTTGCTACCGCGTCGACTGCTCTCTCTTCGCCGGTCGGCTCGGTCTTAAATGACCGCCTGGCCGGCCATTTGTCCTCGCTATAGGTAAGGAAGTCGGGACCTGTGAACCAACGGTGATTAGCATTGAAGTGTTCGGGGACGTCGCGCGTCGCGTCGTCGGCGGGGTTAAGTGCGGTCGGCACCCAGCGCCATTCTTGTGGGCGCGTTGATTCTTCAATTTCGGCCAGCCGATGAGCAACGAACATCTTAAACGTCCGCGGGTCCGTCTTTATCCACGACAATACAACGCTGGAGTCTGTCCAGTAGACCTTTCGCTCGACTTGCAAATCTAGTTCCTCTTCTACCGAGCGCGCCAACCTGCTCCCAAGTAGTGCCGCCTGCAGTTCTAGTCTCGGTACCGACACGGGTTTCAACGGTGTGACTCTGACTTTAGCTGCCACCAGCCGCGTGTGGTTTCTGCCGTCTGCAGTACTGGTCCGCCAATACACTGCAGCTGCATACGCCTGCTCACTTGCATCTGTGAACGTATGCAGCTCCCCTTCTGTGCAGTGTGGCGCCAGGCACCTAGGAATCTGTAAGTCCTGTAGAACCTTCACGTCTTGCAGGTACTTTCTCCAGGCAACGTCCTCTCGATTCTCGATCTGCTGGTCCCATGACACTCCGCTGCGCCATATGTCTTGTAGTAGTTTTTTTCCCTGTATTAAAACAGGAGACGCTAATCCTAATGGGTCAAAAGTCGACATTACTGCGCTGGTTACCTCTCTCTTAGTGGGCGTGCGTATGCCCGACGCTATGTCCTGCGGTGTGTTGCGCAGGTTAGCCCTGAAACCTAATTTGTCTGAAGTTGTAAACCAGCGCAGACCCAGCGTCTTCTCTTCCTTCTCACCCAGGTCCACTTCCGTTTTTACAGCGCTGTTCGTGTCGATTAACTCATGCAGGAGCCCCGGTTTATTAGACGCCCACCCACGCAATTCAAAACAAGCCTTCTTGTGTATCATATTTACTTGCGACGTCACACTTATGAACTCTGTTTCTGAATGAAAACTGTGCAAATAGTCGTCCATATAATGATTGTTTATTATTGCCTCAGCCGCGGCGGGGTATTCTGTAGCGTGTTCTAATGCGTTTTTGTTTTTCACATATATCGCTGTGCTTGGCGACGACGTCGCCCCAAATATGACCGAAGTCATTCTATATTGAGTGGGCGTTACCTCTCTATTGTCGCCTCGCCATAAGAAGCGTAGACTGTCGCGGTCCTTTTCCCTTATTTTTATTTGTAAAAACATTTCCTTAATATCGGCTGCGACAGCGTACGGTCCGCGTCTGAATTTCAATAAAACACCGAATAGCGATTTTAATAAGTCCGGGCCCGGCAACAATGCATCATTTAGGCTAACGCCACGCGACCTGGCGGCTGCGTCGAAAACTATTCTTATTTTCTTTTTTACCGGGTGCGTCACCGCGAAATGAGGTAAGTACCACTGCTTATCATTTTTTATCTCATCAGCGCATGTCGGCGCCTTTTCTGCGTAACCGTTTGTTATGAGGTGGTCGATTTGAGCAGAGTATTCTTTCTTTAAATGACTATCTTTATCTAGTTTGCGCTCTACATTTTTCAATCTATTAAAAGCAGATGCGTAACTTTCCGGCATACACTTGACGTCGCGTTTCCACAATAGGCCGGCCTCAAACCGCCCGTCTTCTAGTCTTGTGCACGTACTTTCCAATATGTCAGTGGCCTGTGCCTCTATATCTGTGGACGGCCGCCTAGGCGTCACGCCTAATGATTCTATATCGAAGTGACGTTTAATTGTCTCGTGCATTTCTTCATCTTTATTAACTAAATGTGATATCGTGTTAATGAAGTTTACCGGGCGTGCTGCGCCCGCGTCGGTTCCGTGTAGCACCCAGCCTAGGTTAGTACGCGACGCCACTGGTTCACCCGGCTGACCTCGCCTGACCTCTCGAGTTACTATGAGGTGCCAATTGTCTTGGCCAATTAGGAGCCGTGGTGACTCGGGTGTATAACATAATTCATGTACAAGTTTGCTCAAATGTTTACATGCACTAATTCTATTTTTATCAATATACTGCGGCGCCAGCTTTAAATTATCCATGGTTCTAACGCGCTCTAGAAGTCGTTTCGTATTTTGGTGAACGCCTCGAATTTTAACATTTAATTTTTCAGATTCTAAATGCCTTATTAATCGACCGCCTACTGTTTCTATTAATAATTCCTCCTTTTCGCCGTTAGCGCCTATCTCTGTCGCCACCTCGGCATCTAACAGTGAGACGGTAGAGCCTTCATCTAATAAAGCCATTATCTTTTTAGAACCCGTGCGCCCATATATTTCAACCGGAATCATCTTTAAATATGCGCGTGTAGTGCACATAGTGTGCACAGGTGCGACCACGTTAGTTGAAATTTCCTTGACTTTCTCGTCGTGCGCACCTTTATTATCACTGTGAAGTAACTTGTGATGCCAACGTTTACATATTCGACACGGCGGCTTCCTGCATGAGCTTTTTCTATGTCTGTCTTTCAGACACTTGAAACATATGTTCGACTTTTTGACAGCTTCCCAGCGGTCATCGACCGACATCTTTAGAAAGTTGCGACACTCGTGCAGCGCGTGATCATTATCAGTGTTATTGCAAAGTGGACATACCTGGTTCCTTTTCGTGTTCCTGTTATCACTGCAATCCATGTGGTTTGTGCACTGACGTTGCACTCGGTTATCACTGCAATCCATGTGGTTTGTGCACTGTCGTTGCACTCGGCGAACACTGACATTTTCACTATTGGCGAACGCACCGCACTTGTCCGCTTCTTTGTTCAAGAACTCACTGATCATTGTCAAGTCGGAAAGTTCACTGCAGTCCGCACCTTCATGGTAATCGTACCATCGAAACTTTAACACTGTGGGCAACTTGTCAACAATCTGTTTTACCATTTCGGGCGAGCACAAATACTGTGGCCTTTTCAGACCTTTTATTGCCGCAACACTATTGTTTACTTGGCTCGCAAACACACATATGTCCCGCGGGTTATCACTAATTCGTTGTAACGCACGCACTTTTTCTAACTCCGCGAGCACCAGCGCCTCCGGGCGGCCGAATCTCCTCTTGAGCGCGAGGATGACGTCACCTGGTGCCGCCTCGGAGTACAGTAGACTCTTGATGGAGTCCCGGGCTGCCCCTCGTATAGCGCGTCGTAGGCGCGCCATATTCTGTGCCTCGTTGAATAGGGGCGCCGTATCTTCGTAGACAACCCGGAAGGCCGTCCACTCGCTGCTGCTGCCGTCGAACATCGGTAGTTCGTGAAGATACTTTGGCGGTGCCGTTGCTGCGCCGCTCCTCCCGAAGGCGTCCCTTAGGGCGGCGGCGAGCGTCTGCACCTCCATCGACGCGCTTCCCGATGCGGCCTCTTCCTTGGCCGTGACTTGCTGCACCTTCTTGGCCGGTCGTTCCGGGCTTTTCCGCCGCGCCTCTTCTCTGGCGCCGTCCTTAAGGACTGAGGTCTGGATCCAATCCTGGACCTGGGCGGTCTTCTCTTCGTTGTCTACTTCCAAATCTGAGTCGTCATCTTCACACTGTGCGAGTTCTAGGCGCACGCGGGCTAGTTTAGTCGCCGCCTGGGCAGCTTCCAGCTCCAGACGCGCGAGTTCTTCCCTTGCTTCTAGTTCGCGGCGCCTTGCTGCTGAACTCGTTGACTTGACGCTTCTTGGCCGACGACCTGCGCCCGCCGGCTTCTTCGAGGTGGCCTCTTCCTCCCAGACTTCCGGCGTTTGGTGTGGCGCCTTCTTGGCAGTCGCTTTTTTCTGACGCGACGCTGCCGTTGTCACAGTCGTATCCGTGGTGGTCGTAGTCTCCGTCAACGTTGTCGCTGATGTTTCTTCCGTTCCCGTTGTACCGGTGGACGCCGTCGCGGACGACGCCTCTTCCGACGTCGCTCCCCCCGTGGCCGATGAGGGTGCTTCTTCATCCTGACGCGTCGGCGGCCGCACCGGCACGCTCTTTTGCGACCTGGTAACTGGCATGTTAAGTTCTTCGATTGCAGGATCCGGCTCGAAGGACCAGCTGTTATCGCCACCCGAAGATAGTAGTCGGCGGCGGGGACAGTCTCCCCAGTTGATGCGACGTGAAGAAGATGTTAAAGCGCCGGTTACGCCGCACCCCGCGCACCCTGCCTGTGCGCTGAAGAACTTGACACGAAGTCACACAGATACGCCTTCTCGGGATCAGGATTTCAGGAATAAAACACGAGCATTTCTTGGTTCCAACAGTCCGGACGCGTCGTGTTGCTTCAACGGAGGCTCGATGATGACTGACTGTGTGGGCGCCGCGGCCCGCCTTTTATTGAGTGTGCGTTCGCGCAGCGGAATCACAAAATACATAGGTACAGAAGTCAATCTCATGTATGTACTTCACTTTTCATGCCTAAACTCGGCGGTCGCGCTAGGGTTGTCAACTTTTTATGCGCATAAAACTAACGTGGTAGTGGTACTCGTAGGTATCTAATTATTTGATTTATTGTTGAGAATAAAACAGGAAAAATGAAATATAAACCAATAATAATAAAATATTTAATGTGGCATACAAGAGGTTAATAAACACTTTCAACGGAAATTCGTTTGAACGAGATACCGAACTTTTTCAGAAACCGCAATTTACAATTTTGTTATTCATACATAATATACTTACCCTACTCTTTACTTGCGAAAAAAATATTTTTGTATGTAATGGGTTGGTGGTACAGTCCCTGATCTAAGCTTGCTTCTACCTACAGAAACCTTGATTTGCGAGTTTTATTTCGTCTACCTTACAACATACTCTCGCCATGAATTATCAACTCCTACTACTTAGTAATAATCTTTGAGGGTAGGTTGGGCGGTTCGCCTGGGCCGACACTAGCAAAACTTATTACGGCATTGGGCCAGAGGGCGCCAGGGCGCTTACCTACCCACCTAACTGTACCTACCTACTGCGTTTATTAAAAGAACCATCGAAATATGAGAAAATAAGTAGGTCCATACTATAGGTAATACGGCAGGCTAAAAAACGACAGTTCACTTTTTATTGTTGTATTAAAACAACCGTCCACTGAACAATTACATATAATACGACTTTTTTTGTTACTCCATTATTACTTTTTCTTTTGTTATTAAAATTAAAAATATTACAGTCAAATTACAGTTAGGTAGGTATCAAAACGCGTGCACATTTATCTACCTTGTGTGTGACGCGCGTATCTCAAGAAAACGGCAACCCCGCTCGCACTGTTTTGAGTTGTTTTGAGACAGCGCGTCTGTGAACACGCACACATAGACACCTATGTCTGCGTGACTCGAACGCGCTTTATATGTAGATTGACTTCTGTACCTATGTATTTTGTGGCGGAATGTTGTTGAATTTAAAGATTTTAATTATGCAGATAATTAGTGTAAGACGTCCTATAATTGTGTATGGTAAATACAAATTTGTGTATGCAGCCATTGTGGAGAAATTCACCAAAAACAGATTCCGCTGGGCGAACGTTGGCAAACGTTGTCCTGGCGGAACTTTTTTTAATCCATAGACTTTAGAAGAAAAGAGATGTGTCCGAAAATTAGTGTGTATTTGTGTATAATTGATTATGTATGAATGAAATCAGTGCATGCATAAACTTCGGAGAAATTCAAGTTTCCGCTACGCGAACGTTTGGCCATTAGCTAGTTTTCATATAAAGCGCTTACATAGAGAGCTGTAGATTTTTACGTACGTTGTTTTGAATTTGTTTATATTTGTTTAAAAAACAGATTTAGAAAAAGTTGTAGGGTTTAAAAGATAAAAATATAAACGTAAAATACACTTATTAGGTCTTAGTTCTTAAAGTATGCAGTTTGGGGTCTAGATTTTCACGTTTACACAAACCTTGTAAGTGTCTCCAACATGTTGCCAAGTATCAATGATATTCCGTTAGTAATTAAAAAGTTATAGGATATTTTACCATGAACAGATCACTGTTTACAAAGCAGTCGAATATCACGACGTTCTAAAGTAATTGCATGGTAAAATGTATGCCAATAATTAGTTTAATCATTCAACTATTCACTTGCAAAATTTCATGTCATTAAATTCAGTAATTAAAGAAAGACAATTATAATACTGACGGAGCATCGAAACCCTACATAATCCGACCAAGTTCGGACAGGTACAAAAAAGCGGCCGTGCCATATGTCTAAGCAACGTTCTTAACTTGGAAGGTTAGTATATTTATTAATATGGTACATTTGCGTACACAAGTGTTAGGAAAAAATAAAACAATTGCATTTCTTGAATGAAAAATATTTTTTAATAATAACGCCACTATCTACGACATTTTAGTTAAAATACGTAACGTTTATTAACGTTATTTTTAATCACGTAGTTAAGTAATTTATGTAAGTAATAATAATAAAAATATTTTTGTACACTCATATTTAAATAGAGAAGTACTTGTTAATTGAAGATTTATTTTTATCGTAGATAGTGGCATTATTATTAAAAAAATGTTTATCAATCAAGACATACAATTGTTTTATTTTTTCCTAACGCTTGTGTACGCAACTGTTCCATATTAATAAATACTAACCTTCCAAGTTAAGAACGTTGCTTAGACATATGGCACGGCCGCTTTTTTGTAGCTATCCGAACTTGGTCGGATTATATAGGTTTTCGATGCTCCGTCAGTATTATAATTGTCTTTCTTTAATTACTGAATTTAATGACATGAAATTTTGCAAGTGAATAGTTGAATGATTAAACTAATTATTGGCATACATTTTACCATGCAATTCCTTTAGAACGTCGTGATATTCGACTGCTTTGTAAACAGTGATCTATTCATGTTAAAAATCCTATAACTTTTTAATTACTAACGGAACATCATTGATACTTGGCAACATGTTGGAGACTCTTACAAGGTTTGTGTAAACGTGAAAATCTAGACCCCAAACGGCATACTTTAAGAACTAAGACCTAATAAGTGTATTTTACGTTTATATTTTTATCTTTTAAACCCTACAACTTTTTCTAAATCTGTTTTTTAAACAAATATAAACAAATTCAAAACAACGTATGTAAAAATCTACAGCTCTCTACGTAAGCGCTTTATATGAAAACTAGCTAATGGCCAAACGTTCGCGTAGCGGAAACTTGAATTTCTCCGAAGTTTATGCATGCACTGATTTCATTCATACATAATCAATTATACACAAAAACACACTAATTTTCGGACACATCTCTTTTCTTCTAAAGTCTATGGATTAAAAAAAGTTCCGCCAGGACAACGTTCGCCAACGTTCGCCCAGCGGAATCTGTTTTTGGTGAATTTCTCCACAATGGCTGCATACACAATTTTTTATTTACCATACACAATTAAAGGACGTTTTACACTAATTATCTGCATAATTAAAATCTTTAAATTCAACAACATTCCGCTGCGCGAACGCACACTTTTATTGAGCGGGTCGTGGGCCCGCGTTGAAACAACACTAGCGCTCGGTTGTGGGCGGTTTTATTTGTCATACATAGGTAAATTCTTATATTACAATGTATTTATTCTAGTTACAATTCCAATTTTAATTATAATTAGTTTCTAATACGTATACATTACGTTATATATTATTCCCATAAGAACCTACCTAGTTATCTATGCTAAGTCTCTTAGTAGGATCACCATTTTCTAGGCTAGACCTAATCTAGGAAGCCAAAGTGGTGATCCTAACCTTTGGCCTTGGAGACTTAGCACATGGCTGTGATCCGTATGTACCAACCACCCTTTGACCCATTCATGGTCACGAGGTTGTGTCCTGGCTCTCTGGCGCTGACACCCCTCGGCGTTTTACCCTAGGGTGGTGGCACTCACCGGATTCCCTAACCCTGCTCATCACGTCCCATGGTGAAGAGCAGGTCGCCTATTCCTGTAACTAAGCCGCCTTTTCACCACTAGCAGCAGCGGGGCGAGGCCCTTCAAAGCATGCTGCAGGCGACTTAGTTCTAGGTATCCTAAATATTGACTAAATAAAACCACCCCAATATAATATGTTTATTTTCCAACATTACTTACAAATATAAGACATCTTAACTTATTGTTAAGGTACACATTAAACTTAAACAACATAACACTTATACGTACATAAATCACAGTAAAACATGGCACATAATAATTAAATAATAACATCTTATCTTAATCTAAACATAACATTACTACATAAAACAAGTAAACAAGACACTTAAAGTTACGAAATATTTACAATTCAAGGAAGGAGACCGGTGCGCGCCTAACTGTGGATGGCTCTGCCTGCCACTACTTGAGACCCCCGTGTCCGAGGGTCTATGTTTCGCTCGCCGCGCGTAGTCCGTCGCCGACAGTATGTCTGTGTACTTATCTTTTTCATGTCATCAGCTTTGTTTGTCATGCCTGTGTAATGTACCTAATTAAAAAATATGAATAGAATATTGTTGTCAAAAAAAATTGTGTAAAAATTTACCAATTTTTTTTTCAAGAGGGTGTAATACTGTGGGGACAACAAATGATTGTACAACGTAGGTATACATATCGCGTACTATACTGAGTATTAATATCTAGCCTAATAAACCAGTTGACTTCTAACAGCGCATTGTTTCAGTCGTCGCCTCGTACACACATAATCCTACAACAACAAAGCTGCTTTCTAATCAGTTCCTATACTGACGCTGAACCAGTTAGCAGGATTAAAAGATATTGCAAGAATGCCAAGAGGAAAGTCGATGTTGATTATCCTAACATTGTGAAAGAGTATAACAAGAATATGGGCGGTGTAGACTTGGCCGAAATGTTGATCGCTTTGTATAGAACTCCGTTCAGGAGTAAGCGATGTTCGCACAAATTATTGATATTTGCGTCGACAATGCGAGGATCCTGTATCGCAAACACGCAAACCATGCCACTAAATGCATGCGGCTGAAAGATTTCCGCTACGAAGTGTACCACAGTTTGAACAGCACAAACAAAAGTGTTACGTATAAGAAAATGGATGAAAGCACGATGAGGCACCTTTGTAAAACAAGACCAGACAGTGCACGCTACGATGGAGTTATGGAAATAACTCCATGTATTTAAATGTATGCACAAGACCTGATATTTCTTATTGTTGTAGTTTATTAAGTCAATTTAATAATAACGTCAATCAAAGTCATTGGTTGGCTGCCAAGAGGGTCCTTCGTTATCTTAAGGGTTCAATTGATCATGGTTTGTTATTTTTGAAAAATAATAAAAATCTTGATCTGGATCTTAATAAAAAAACCCCCGACCCAAAAAAAGTACGCAACAATTATGACAAAAGGTTAAAAACGCTAAACCCTATAAAAAGCAAAAAATAACTTTTAACACTACGTAAACTAAATTTTGTCGTGTCGGGGGACCGCTCTAATTCATTACTTTAGATACGTGTTTTTTTTTTAAACGAATGTTGTAATTAGGTAGGTATCATTTGATTTATGTAAGTATTTATGAAGGTAAAAAGCGGTCCCCCGAAATAACTCCATGTATTTAAATGTATGCACAAGACCTGATATTTCTTATTGTTGTAGTTTATTAAGTCAATTTAATAATAACGTCAATCAAAGTCATTGGTTGGCTGCCAAGAGGGTCCTTCGTTATCTTAAGGGTTCAATTGATCATGGTTTGTTATTTTTGAAAAATAATAAAAATCTTGATCTGGATCTTAATAAAAAAACCCCCGACCCAAAAAAAGTACGCAACAATTATGACAAAAGGTTAAAAACGCTAAACCCTATAAAAAGCAAAAAATAACTTTTAACACTACGTAAACTAAATTTTGTCGTGTCGGGGGACCGCTCTAATTCATTACTTTAGATACGTGTTTTTTTTTTAAACGAATGTTGTAATTAGGTAGGTATCATTTGATTTATGTAAGTATTTATGAAGGTAAAAAGCGGTCCCCCGACACGTCAAAATTTAGTTTACGTAGTGTTAAAAGTTATTTTTTGCTTTTTATAGGGTTTAGCGTTTTTAACCTTTTGTCATAATTGTTGCGTACTTTTTTTGGGTCGGGGGTTTTTTTAAATTTATAATTTAATTTTATTTCATGCTTTTTAAAGGAGCTCCTTAATTTTTCCTTCTTTCATTTAATTTATTTTATCTTAAGATGGGTTCGCTATATGCGATCTCGGGCAAAGGAAGCTGTTTAACAATCCTCATGACAAACTGGCTCTGGGAGAATTGCACAGATTGAGAAACAATAAAGATTAACCTTTGGACATTCTAGATTTTCAGCAAAAATATAAATCGGTTTATCCGTTTCGTTCCGGCATTCCAGGGTTTCATCCGCCACATCCCATTTCCAGCATCAGGTTCTCGTCAATCAGAAACATGAAGAGAACTCGTCAAGACAAATTCAACGAGCCCAAACTCGATGGGTTTACTAAGAGGCAGTTCAGGGTTACGTCTCCTACCTTCGTGCCCTAACAGCAGACCAGCTCAGTGGTTCCAAAAAACATTAGTGTTTCAAATTTCAGATCCCACATATACTTGCAAGTAAACTGAGCGTGTAACATTCCTATCACATCTAGCAAACGAGCTGATGACCTTGAAGACCTGAACCAATTTCCACCAAACATAGCTAAGAACACTCCTGACTGACATACCTTTTAAACAAAAAAAACCGCATTACAATCGGATCATCCGTTTGGGAGCTACGATGCCACATACACACACACACACACACACACAGACACGTCAAACTTATAACACCCCGTCGTTTTTGCGTCGGGGGTTAAAAAGCTTTTGCAGATACAGATTGGGCGAATGACCCAACTGACAGAAATTTAAGTCATCTACTGGTTTTGTAATTAAATTAGGAGGAAATACTATCGCAAACTAAATCTAGAGCTTTTGGACTGCTTGTCCCTGATTATGAGAACAACCATGGGTTTTTACTAATTAATAATATAATAAGGACTAATTATGTAATTCTTTAATTGGGAAAGTAGAAAACAGCGTTGTGTTGCAATGTCAAGTACAGAGGCTGAATATATATCAATGAGTGATACTTGCTCTTTTTTTGTTCGAGTTAACTGGTAAATATTTTAAATGTGAATTAAGAAATGATAACCAGAGTGCTATTAAAATGTTAACAACTAAGGATTGTCATAAACGAACAAAACATATAGACTTGCGATACCATTTCATTAAAGATTTAATACGAGGGTCAAACTGAAAGTTCTTAGAAAATCAGAAACTGATTACATTAGCCAGTTATTAGTTTTATTATATGTTTTATTGTAGTGTTAGTACGTCGAACACAGCATTTGAGTCACCTCCGTTAAATCTTTCAATCATTTTACGGCACCAATCCACACTATGGAGATTTGAGCCTCAGTCAAATTATGAGGTATCCAGCGGGTGCAAAGCTTCCTGACCGCTTAATGTTCGTGGAGGATTTTGTGCACTTGACTCATAACGATGCCTAAGCTTGTCCGAATGTGCTGATAGGTCACTCTTTTGTCAGTCTCTATCATACGCCACACAACACAGATTTTATCTTCAGTCGTCGCCGTAGAAGGCCGTCCCTCACGTAAATCATCAGTGAAATTAGTGCGACCACGTTTAAACTCATTAAACCAGTTGTAAACAGTCGCACGAGATGGGGCTTCATCGTGAAAGGCCAATCGTAGTCTATCATAACTTTCTTGTTGACTTAAATGACATCGAAAGTCATAAAAAATCATTGCACGAAATTTTTCTCGTGTTAAATTCATGTTGACGTGACACAGACAATTTTCAATTTGCCGCCAAATCGTAAAACAAATGACAAATGAATTAAATATATACTCAGTAATATTGGCAAAGAGTTCTATTTTCAAATTTTAGAATTATTTTTTTATTATATTGTTTATAAGTGGCCAGTTCTAAAAACTTTCAGTGTGACCCTCGTAAGTAAAACTATGTTAATGTGAATTATCTTCCCACTATAGTTCGGCCGTTCAGAGAATGCGTTCCTGACACATCGCGATTGAACTGACGACGTAACTTTGTAATGGCGTTGCAGTTACGATAAAAATTTTTTGCTGATTGTTTACCGTTTTAACAATTGATGAAATAAATTTAAAACAACATTATTATATCAATAATCAATGAATGTTATAATTTTGGTCCAAACTGAGTGTCAAATAACTTGGTAAACAATATTTTTCTAAATCTATACTGCGCAATTACAAGGTTATGTCAGCGCTTTATATTTGTAGTGCTGTGCTAAAAATAACAGGCAAGTATCGTAATCAGTTCTTTTACAGTTATACTTATATTATAAAATAAAAGATTTGTTTTTCTTTTTTAAAATTTGAAAATAATGGACTATAAGATAACTTTTATGAATTTAATACAGCTAATTTCAGCTAATTATTAAAAGCTTATATTAGTATCTTAAGGTAACAAACTGCGTAAGTTAAAACTTCAATACCAATCTGTGTTTAATAATCTTAGCAAATTCGGATTTGTCTCACATAGCTTAATCTCATAGACACCAATAAGTAAGTAGTATAATATGTGCGCAGTCCTGTTTACTATATTATGTCTATGGTTTTTATTTGATTATCCGGCTTATGTTTAATGGACTTGTAGCGACATGAAACGCATACAACCTTTTCGACTCGCAACCTTCAATAGTCATGAAGAAAAATACAATGAAGTTCAAATGTCAAATTCAAAATTTTAAATTTTCAAAATCAGATTTTCGTTGTCGCAGGCGTACACATATAAATAGGGCGCCGCCCGTATAAATAAATTAGTCGACATAAATTCTTCGTGCGTAACTCATCTCCTTAAGACTGTTTCTGCTTTTCAAACTGACATCGGCGCTAAATAGGACTTCGATTGTGTTTTTTATTGCGTTCTTTTTACTTTTGGTGCATAATAATGCCTAAACGTGGACAAACATTGAAAAGTGGAGCCCGTGAGTTAATCATCAAGCTGCAAGATTACTTTGAGCGGGAGCGGCAAAATTGCGGACCCCTGATACCTGTCGAACAAGTACAAGAACGCGTCTCTCAGGCGCTTGGAGTTAGCAAACGAACGATAACAAATATTAATAAAGAAAAGTTCGGCTCGACTGGCATGGAAGATAATATTTTACGTACTCCGAAGAAGAAACGTAGAACTAAACCCGTGACAGATATTGACACCTTTGACGCCGATGCAATCAGAAATCATATATATGGTTACTATTCCAGAAATGAATATCTCAACAGGAAGAAGCTTTTGGCATCCTTAAGAGAAGCTGGACTGTTTAGGGGGGGTAAAACTGCTTTAACCAAAATCTTAAAAGATATAGGTTTTTCGTATAAAAAAACAGACAAAAGAAAAATTTTATTAGAACGATACGACGTAATTTTAAAAAGGATAAGTTTTTTGAGGGAAGCAAAAAAAATTGATAACTGGGATAATGTCGTGTTCATTGACGAGACATGGCTAAACGCCAATCACACGGTTTCCCGTTCCTGGACGGATGATACACAAGCGTCAACGTCAAAAGTACCAATGGGTAAGGGGGCCCGTCTGATAATATGCCACGCAGGTTCTGCAAAATACGGCTTTGTGGAGAACGCGTTACTGGCATTTCAATCAAAAACCACAAATGACTACCACGAGGAAATGAATGCCACTACATTTAAAGAGTGGTTCCAGAACGTGCTTTTGCCCAGCCTAGCAGAGCCTTCTGTAATATTCATGGATAATGCCTCCTATCACTCGGTTCAAATACAGAAACCCCCTACCCAAGCTAATAAAAAAGAAGAAATGGTGGCTTGGTTACAAGCAAAAGGCATTGACGCAAATATGCAGATGCTAAAAGCAGAGCTAATTAAATTAGTTAAAGAAAATAAAGCGGCAAATGTGCGATACGAAATCGATGAACTGGCTCTGGAGTACGGTCATCGCGTTCTAAGAATTCCACCGTATCATTGCCAATATAACGCGATCAAGCTAATCTGGGCTCAAATAAAAGGTTACGCCGCCCGCCACAATACTTCCCCGCCATTCAGCACGAAAAAGATGATGACCCTATTAAAAGAAGCCTGCGGGGAAGTCACAAGAGATGACTGGGCAAGGGTTGTTGAGAAGACTAAAAACCTGATTTTGGAACATTTTGACCGAGATATCAGGATTGATTCTGTTATTGATAATAATATAATTATACATGTAGGGGAAGATGATGATGAAAACACCACCTCCTCAAGCGAATCGGAGTCTGATTAATATTCTGTACGCACATTCAATTCAATGTACTTACTTTATTGCATAGAAATTGTAACTTTGTAACAAAGAATAAATAAAACAATTTTATTATATGAATATTACCTTTTTTTGGTTTCCACTTAAATAACTAAAATAAAAATTTAAATGATTCCGCCAATTTAAAACGAAAATAATCTTAAAATAATTTGGCGGTTCATTTTGGAGGAACGGTAACGAACTCAGTGTTATGTTGTGCCCATCACTAGTCGTGACTAACTGACAGGTGTCAGGAACGCATTCTCTGAACGGCCGAACTATAAACCTTTATCAGCTTCCAAGCATAAGGATTTCATAAGTCAGATAAATGTAAAACATGGTTTTTTAGTCTGTGGCAACCCTGTTGACAAGACGTCAACAAAACTTCTCCCAATTAATTAATTTAATTTAAATATAATTTTAGTGTTAATTTATAAATTATAATATTAATTCGCAATAATAATAAACTCTTATTGCTGGGACGGTATTTTTTTTATATACTTTGTGTTTTTACTGTGTAAATATAACCAAATCTCGACCTGTCAAAGTTCGAAACTTGGTATAACTGTGGTATAACGATCTTTGAAAGTTTTTGAATTCAAGTGCATTGTCATCGTGAAATCCTGTAAGTACTATCTTTTTTCAACTTAATTATCTTATAAATCTTCGTCAGTGATTACTGGGGAGAATAATTATCCTCAAAATAGTGCCTAGAAAATAGTTTCTCACACAAACTTAAACACTTTCATAAACATCTACCTGAGTTATTGTTTTTTTTCTGTGCAAAATGGAAAGAATAATGACCAGGAAAGCCACTGCACGTTTGGAGGAAGCTAAACTTGAACAAACACTAGTGGAACTTAATAAATATAAGGATTTGTGTGGGGTTCTACAGAGGGTACAGGATGACAATGAGAAGGAAGTACTTAATATTTTAAGCAATAATAGTAAACTAAAGAGTGAGATGGCAGAACTGCACTGTCAATTAGTAAACATCACAGAAGAACGGGATAAGCTCCAACACATTGTTGACCAGTTTGACCGGTGCAGCGATGAGTTTGACACAACTCTCAAACACAACGCTGAACTGAAGTGTAGGTGGGCAAATTCACTATAAACGGCGCAGGTTTCGAAAACCACTTTTAAAAATTTAGGTTTCTTTTCGGGTTTGAAATTGATGATTCTTTATAGATAATGTTATTAATTACATAAATTAGCTAAAAGTTTCTTGTTTAAATACATAATTATTACGTTAATCGTATTTTTATAAGGAGAGTAATGAAAATTTTGTCCTAATAGTCACAAAAAATAAAACTAGATAAAACTTAAACTGACAAGACGACATGAGAAAAATAGACTAGTGATTTTTACCCGTGTTCAATAGATTAAAAAAGAAAATTTTGATCGTGTTAAAATAACCACATTTTGTAAAAATTAAAAAAAAATGTCCATTAAGTAACAAAAGAATCCAAACTTAGGTTTCATTTTAAGTTTTAATTATTTAAATGATGAGCTAATGATAAAATGTTAACAAGAAATTATTTGCAATATGTTTTATTTATTAAAAACATAATAAGTTACATCATAATTAGTAATAATTCAACTGCTGTGAAGAAAAACAAGAAAAAAATTTAGGGACCGTTACTAAATAGACATTAAGTGTTACGATTTGGAATTGTTAAGAGTAGTCCACAGCATACCATTCAAAAGTAAAAAAAAAAAACATTTTTTTCTGATAAACTCTTTACTAAATCAGCTGTTTAAAAAATAAAAAATATTCTACCAATGCCTCAGGTTATAATTTGTTTCTGAAAACCTACTTAATTTTAATCAGTCTTACTTTAATATCAAATTAATATTTTTTATTGCCGTTTGAGCAGATCGGCACATAAAACTAACAAACAAGAACTACAACTATGGTCGATTTGGAGTTGAACACCAATGTATGAGAAGAAATGCTCATACGCTGGTGACCTTCTTCAAATTCTAAAATTTTATACTAAATTAAAAATTCACATTAACGTCGCCGGTTTTCGGGCTATTTGATCTTTTAAACGACCTTGTAAAATGTAGCCCGGAAAGGGTCGAAATCTTACTTTAAAACAAATCAAAAAATTTTAATCAAATTCAGCTGTTTACAACTGAATTAAACAAAAATTAAACCTCTAAAAATGCCTCGCATTATAATTTGAAAACCTACTTAGTTTAATCAGCCTTCATTCAGTCTTACCTTAACATTAAATTATCAATTTTCTTTATTAAAATTAGTGTAAAACATAAACCTAGAAACAAAAACAAATCAAAAGTCAATTTGGAGCTGAACTTCAATGTACGAAAAGCAATTCTCGTAGGCTGGTGGCCAGCTTCAAATTCATAAATACTGTACAAGATGTAAACCCTTAGGTACGTCCTATATAGTACTTATAATAACGGAACAATCTTCTAGCAAACTTCTTTTTCAGGAAACGAAAATAAACATCTTGTGGAAGATTTTTCAGTTTCAACTACTGAGTAAGTCCTTATTCGTCGACATATTATTTTACACAAATCAACGAGGGATATAAAAAAAAAATGGTAGGTACATAAAGCTAAAAATTGAACGACAAACAAGGATCACAAATAAAGTCAATTTGGAGCTGACCACCAGCACATGAGGAACAATACCATAACATGCAGATAATACACTTAGCCAATTGTCCAGTAGTATGACATGCAGTACAACACAGAACTCGCTTGACGTTTATTGAGGTTTTTGTTTCAGCATTATATTTATTTTCATCGGATTTTTTTTTTAATGGCTTGAGTGATTCGAGACATAAAAATGATGAATTATCTGTACCGGACGTCAAATCTATATATTCAGTAGGCGGTGATGGACTGCCGGATTTTGCCATTTCAACGGGTATCACAATAGACTCCTCAACACTGATTTCGTCAACAATACAATTTTGATCAATTTGGAAATGATTACTGACAAATTGATCATTCCCCACAATCTCATCTACTGAAAATGATTGATCAGTCATTTTCAGTAGATGAGATTGTGGGGAATGACACAAACACATTCCTTTAACATCGCCACAAAAACAGCTCAATTCTCTATATTTAATCTCGTTCTTTTCACTTGTAATTACTTGATGTAAGTTTAACGTGCCAGACAAGGTTTTTAAGTTTTGAATTTTGGAAATATAGTTTTCAATTTGACTGTCATCTACAAGATACATTTTTGTTGTTTTAAAGTGTTCTCTTAAAATGTAATATATTTGTGTTGCATCTTTTGCATCGACTCCGTATGAAACGTGTCTGTCCAAGGTTCGTTTGACAGCTCCACCTATGCCGTCCGCAATACTTTTGCCATGACCACTCTCTGAAAACGACCAGGTGCAGTATTCAAACTCCATTTCTTTGGGAAGAATATTCAATAAGTGAAAATTTCCCTTTTGACGGTACTGTGAGGTGGGGCCATCGGAAAAAAAGTGTAAAATGTTGACATTAGGAGTCATTTTTTTTATTTCCTGAAGGATGGGATTTAAATGTGTCCATATATTTTCTGGTCTATGGCTTGTATTTTCGGATATTGTACAAAACGATTGCATAATGTCTTTCCAAAAAATAGCCCCGGTATGTAGAGACACTTGGTTTTTGGATGATCCAAAGTGAAGAGCTTGAACTTCTTCTCTCATTTTGCAATCATAGTTTTCACTGAAGTCACAAATAATCACAGCTTCTTTCTCGCTTAAATTATTAATAATCATTTGATATTGTTTGTATTGATGCTTCATAACAAAAACATGTTTTTTGAATTTAATAATATCGGAATCAAATGCACATTTTAGTTCAGCGATTGATGTTGTTTTTAACGACTTTACTGTCTTTTTTGTCTTGATAATTTTGGATTCGTTCCCTTCCTTCTTTACAAATTCGTGGTCAACACGTTCCCATTGCCACCAGGTGGCATTTTTACGGTCATCATTGTCACTGTCATTATATTGTATTTTGTAATTTTTGCACCGAGTACATCTATTTGTCGCACAAAAATATGACTGACGGTTACAAGTAACTTGATCCAAAACTTCCTCCAAAGATATTTGTTTTAATGGTCCGTATAGCTGTAAAGCTTTGAATTTTAATTCAATATTCGCATGTTTGATACATAAACAAGTGTTTCTTGATTTTAATCCCGGGTAAAGGACGTAATAGGGTTTGTATTTCCACAACGACGTTATACCGTATTTACCACCTAGTTCTTTATATTTTTTAAATAAATTTTGTAATGTATCGGTTGTGTATCTTATTTGGTGTTTTTCGTTACCACGAGACCTGCATTCTTTTTTTCCTGCCGTTGCTATGGTGACATCGTCTCTTAACCAAAACTCTTCAATTTCTGTGCAACACGTTACCCTATTTTTTTTCTGTTTATTTCGAGCTGTTCTTTGAAGGCCAATTAATTTGGCGACATATGTCTTATTTCCGTATTTAGAGTTTCTTATTAGTCTTTTCAATACTTGTTTTTCTATTCTTTTCTCACAATTTTTATAAGTCCGGCGCAGTGTGGCTTCGAGAACTTCTTCTCTGGCTTTAAATTTATCAATTAGTTTTTTCTGTCTTTCAATTATCTTTGACGAAGATAATCGTAGGCGATAATATTGTTTTCTTTGTTTTTCTGTAATTTTAGTCAGCTGTGCAATTTTATTAAGTCCTTGCTTGATGGTTTTTTTAAGAGATTTAAGATTTCTTATAGTCCGCTTATCCTTGTCCGTGTTTTGTTTTTTCTGCGAAACTGTGGCTTCGTCTTTCAAAGTTCCTTCACACCGGTTTGCATTATTAGATTTCCTTGCTCTTTGCTTTCTTTTATTTTCTTTCCACTGTTTACGGCATTTGGTCTTTTCTTCTTCTGTCATTTCAGATATTTTTATCCGTTTGGCTTTTAGTCGAGCTAATTGTTTCTTTCTCACTTCTGCGGCCTTCTCCGGTAAGTTTTTAAGTTTGTCTCGGTACCTTTGAGCTCTTTCAGCAGGTGTTAGTGCCATGTTTACCTAAAAATAATATATAACTAATTTGAACACATAGTGTGATAAGTATTGTCATCATCACGTGAGCGGTTCTCATCATCATGCAATCATGACAAACGTGGGTTAACTTTGTGAGACATTCACGAACTGTACGATTTTATATAACTCGTTCATAAATTTTGTACATCCATTATTAAAGTAAGTTTTTTAGTTAAAAATAATTAGATTAAGTTCAAGTTTCGTAAGTGGGTAGACTATTTTACAGGTTACTAATATGGATCATTCATTACAATGATCACATTCATCGGACGGGAAGTGATCATATACAGAAAAATGGCACGTTTGACACCAAAAAAAAGTAGCTGCTGACAATATTTTAACGTCTTCTTTAGTCATAGCCAATATAAAATGTAGTGGCAAATTCTCCTCAGTTTTATTTTTACAGCCATAACAAGTTTCTAATAGTATAAAATGAGTCTGCGCCCAGGGCCAGGTAAAATTGTTCTGTACACATATCTGTAAATCTTTCTTCTCCAAAAATTTATCTATGTTAAAGAATATAACCATTTTGGGAAGTGATCTACGCCACGACCTGTAAAGTTATAAAAAAATGTTGTTGAGATACTATGAAACTAAACTAAATCAATACTTACCTATATTAAAATGTTACAATATATATATATATCTGT
Source organism: Helicoverpa zea (assembly GCF_022581195.2). Taxonomy (NCBI): domain Eukaryota; kingdom Metazoa; phylum Arthropoda; class Insecta; order Lepidoptera; family Noctuidae; genus Helicoverpa; species Helicoverpa zea. The sequence continues at coordinate 6,904,173 of NC_061480.1, read as the reverse complement.
CTTACTAAATTTCATGGCTATATCACTGAAATTTTGTATGTTTAAGTTTTACACTGAAATACGTAATGATCGAGTATTTTGTATCTGACCGATTTATAATATAACCGACAATCATGCGGACTAACGGCCATTCCCAATATTCTATCTATCTGTTGACATCTATACTAATATTATAAAGAGGAAAACTTTGTTTGTTTGTTTGGTTGTAATGGATAAACTCAAAAACTACTAGACCGATTTAAAAATATTCTTTCACCATTAGAAAGCTACATTATCTGCGAGTAACATAGGCTATATTTTATCCCGGTGCGGGCAGTAGCTCCCACGGGACGCGGGTGAAACCGCGGGAAAACGGCTAGTTATTTATATGGAGCTTTTGACAAAATTCTATCTTTAGTAAGCAAGACAAAAGATAGGACATAGATTATTCGGAACGGCCGTAAGACCTGGTCAACAAAATTAGACCAACTTCCAGCCACAGAAATGAGACTTCACTTTTTAGGAAGTTTTCAGTGCGCTGAATCCAAATTTGGCTTCAGAATTGTTCTGTTAGCTCGGGATTTTGAGATATTCTGACCTAAAAGTGCGTAAAACACTGTTTTAACCATTTTAATGTATGCCTATGTAAACCGGCGAGTTTTTATTTAACCTGAAAAAGTATTCCAGGGGTCTCAGAGAACAAGTCTTTTTCTTTCAAATGGCGTTGAGTTTGCTCAAATATCATTTTTTTTCACTGAGATATTGCGATTTGAAGTTAACAAGTTTTTATCCAAATATATTGAGTATTTCCAATTATATGGGATTTTTACTTGGTTTATATGGAAAAAAACTTGTAGACCAGTGAATGAGAACCGCTCACAACCTACATGAACATTTAAAGTAGGTATGGGTAACCAGGTAATAGGAACAGACAATATCACTTAAAATCAGGTGGCCTGTAAACTCAAAATTTTATACCTTCTAGGTACTCACAGTGTGCAGTAAGCTTTACTTGTCCTTTTCGTAACGTTTTTGTCCACCCAATAGTAACGGTTACGAAAAGGACGTTACGCAAGTAGTTCACTTTTAAAACAAATGTGTATTACTCAAAAAATATAACTTTTAAGCTTCTAAATAGTACATAAAAGGCCTCACTAAACTTCAAGGTATTACTGCTCCAAAATAATTAACAACCAGATAAATAGTTTTATGTAAAAACACGTTACTTACCGAGACAAATTCTTTGGATAAAATTTTCGTTACGCACACGTGCGGCCACCAATTCACCTTTATTGCGACTAAATTTAAAATGGCGGCATTTGTTCCGTAGATTTTGGGCTTGAGGTTGCCATTAAAATAAAAAATAAATGATAAATGGGTGAATTGGTAGGAAAAGAACGTTACTATCTAGACTTGTCCTGTAATGTTTATATTATGGGACAACGATTTTATGCAATTATCTTACTATTTTGCTATTATAGCTATTGTTTATACTTAGTTTATTTGTAAGGATAACTTTAACACAATTGAATTAAAACATCGCAAAACTTATTGTGGGACATATATTTTTTTAATATCTATTAAATGCGGGAAAACTGATCTTGGGACAGCTTCAAATTAAGGTTTTGCTTCACTTCAAATTAATATAAAAAATATAAAACCTTATATTTATTGATAAATAAAAATCTTATTGAATATATTAAGAATTCTAATTGTGTTTATTACAAAGCTTTTCCGATAGTTTTCAAAATATGTTCAACTATCATTATTTGTTTTCATGGGACAACACGAAAACAGCTTGCGCCATTTAAATTGAAAATGCCCAGGTTCAGTGAGGCCCAGGACACTATTATTAGGATGGAGAGTACCAGCCAGAAACTTCAAACAGAGCAAACCAATGCACTGTTTGTTGATCTAGCAGGTTACAATCGAACTCCAAATTCATCTAACCTTTGTTTTGTTCCCGATTGTACAAACTCGGAACGTCTAAGAGTTCCTATTTACATTAAGCAACAAATATTAATGGACTACAAATTGTATGTCTCACCTAATGCCCGAGTATGGGAAGAACATGCAAGTGTATATAATTGGGAACTGTTGACTGAATATCAGTTTACAACGCAGCTTGCTCAAACTCATATAGTAGAAATGCTAGATTTATTAAGAAAAAAAACAGTAAAAATTATTGGTTGAAAATATGAACAACCATATTTGTCGTTATTGGACAGGCTGTATTACAAGTGAATTGTCAAATATATGTAAAAAACCTAAAACAGCTTTAGGATTGTACCTCATGAAAATAAGAACTGGGAATAAATCGGTAGCATGCAGTTACATGAAAAAGGCACGTCACTGCTTGAACGAATATTATTTACCTATACATTTAGGTGTAAATCATATTCCTCGAACAAGCCTGTCCAGTAGAAACCTTTTAATCCCACAGGGTCTTTTTGGAACAGCAGAAAATAACCCCATAATTATTTGCGATGGGACATACATATATTTACAGAAATCATCTAACTATCTGTTCCAAAAAAAAATCATATAGCTTACACAAGCTTGCAAATCTTGTAAAACCCTTTTTACTGGTGGCCACTGATGGCCACAACATCAGACGCTACAATTATGTAACGTAAGTAACTACCAATCCTAAGTGGGATGAAATCACTCGGGAGCTTCTTGAGGGTCAGGCACCGCATGACCGCCATGATATCATCGCAAGAGTTTTTCATTTGAAATTAAAATTAATGATAGATCTACCCACCAAAGATGACATTTTTGGAGAAATATTGTGTTATATGTATAGTATTGAATGGCAAAAACGCGGTTTACCTCACGCACATATCCTGCTTTGGTTAAAAGAACTGTTGGAAAATCAACCAATCAAACAGCCAATTACTGAGGGCTCGGACCAAACTTTCCAAGAGAATATGCCGCTGTCTAGTTATCCAAGTCTAAACACTATCTTACCTCAAGGTCACAGCGAAACCAACAACACAGAGACCCGTTATGTGTATACTTCTAGTATGCTTCATACTATTGATGAAGGGGTCCCTTTAAGTAACGTGATTTCTGTTAATGAACATGATATTGGGACTGAAGTGAGATTGGCAGAAATCACCCGCAAAACCGTTCCTCCTCTAAATTTAGAGCGGGAGCGAAGAGGAATTGGGTTGGTATTTCTTGTTTCCTGATGAAAAGAACGGCTTTGGAGAAGACAAAGATGTTCCCATTACACCTTTGGATTACTTCCAAGCAAGAATAATGAGTTCGGAAAAACGATTCCAAAGAAACGACTATCTTTTTTTTGCGTTGTCTGTTGTAGAATACTTTCGTGCCAAATCCAGCGTTTCTGTATCTTGTAGAATGCGACAAGGGTACGGGGAAAGAACACCTCAAGGATTAGTAGAGAACATGCATTTAACGATGAGAAACATAAGTAGTTCCACTGCCTATTGGAGGCGGTGTTGCTCAGAGTTAATTGCTATGGTTATGTCCCTTGGAGCTCCTTGGTTTATGACATTCTCTTGTAATGGTTTGAATTGGCCAGACATGATCAAAGTGTTACTTATTGCTGACGGTGGGGCTTTGCATGACTCTGAGAGTTTCATTTCCAGAACGCCTATTTTTGGTGCAAAAGTATCCAGTAGTGGTGGCACGGCAGTTTAGTGTAAGAGTAAATGCTCTACTGCGTTATTTAAGAAATAATACCTGCTTGGGGGGACCTGTTCAGGACTACTGGTACCGCATTGAATTTCAGAACAGGGGCAGTCCGCATCTTCATATGCTGTTGTGGTGTGAAGGGGATCCAGATTTCTCTACTGCGGAAGGCATGGCAGCAATAGAAAATGTCGTATCATGTTCTTTAAACCCTGACGATCCAATGCTGAGCAGTTTAGTTGAAAATGTACAGATACACAAACATTCAACCACTTGTTACAAAAACCGCAATGATATTGCTGTCGATTTGGTTTTTTTGACGAATTACTCTTAAACGCACATGGAGATCACACGAACTTCAAAGTCACGCCGCGCGAAATACTTATATTTACTATGGCCGAGGCTACCCACCGGCCGGGGCTACCCCCCTTTCCCCTACCTTCTTGTAGGCCCAATATAGTAACAACAGACCCTTTAAAATAAAATCGTTGAATTTACAAAGAAAACAGGAGTGAAATAGGAAGCAATAGGAGTCCAAGATGAGTGACCCAATCGAGCGTGGTATCCCTAGAGACGAAGATCAGGAAATGGATGCAACAACGTCGGACGAACAACCCCAGCAACCAAAAAGAAGTTTAAAAAGAATAGTAGATGCGGACGATCCAACCCTAGAAATCCCTGACCCTAAGAGGCCTAAGCTAATGCTGAATAAGCAAAAGTGAAATGCTTGAAGCTTATCATAAAATCTTATGAGAAGATGGCATTGATGATTGTGAGCAAAAACGCAACAGGCACTACCGAAGAAAGAAGACAATTCTCAGCAAGATTATTCAAATCAATACATACAGCAAACAACATTATGAATGTGCTCTTCACTTGCCACAATCTGAGGAGACAACAGGCTAGGCTGTCCAAGTCTAATCTGATAGAGAAGTCGGCCAGTACTGATTTTAAGGTGACCTTGGATGAAGGTGAAACTATAATTATCAGACAGGGAGCCTTAAACATGTGGGACAGGGAAGTTAATGCTTTAGGATTCAAATATGGTTCAACAGTTGACGAAATGGATGCAACAACGTCGGACGAACAACCCCAGCAACCAAAAAGAAGTTTAAAAAGAATAGTAGATGCGGACGATCCAACCCTAGAAATCCCTGACCCTAAGAGGCCTAAGCTAATGCTGAATAAGCCACTAAAAGTGAAATGCTTGAAGCTTATCATAAAATCTTATGAGAAGATGGCATTGATGATTGTGAGCAAAAACGCAACAGGCACTACCGAAGAAAGAAGACAATTCTCAGCAAGATTATTCAAATCAATACATACAGCAAACAACATTATGAATGTGCTCTTCACTTGCCACAATCTGAGGAGACAACAGGCTAGGCTGTCCAAGTCTAATCTGATAGAGAAGTCGGCCAGTACTGATTTTAAGGTGACCTTGGATGAAGGTGAAACTATAATTATCAGACAGGGAGCCTTAAACATGTGGGACAGGGAAGTTAATGCTTTAGGATTCAAATATGGTTCAACAGTTGACGAAATGGATGCAACAACGTCGGACGAACAACCCCAGCAACCAAAAAGAAGTTTAAAAAGAATAGTAGATGCGGACGATCCAACCCTAGAAATCCCTGACCCTAAGAGGCCTAAGCTAATGCTGAATAAGCCACTAAAAGTGAAATGCTTGAAGCTTATCATAAAATCTTATGAGAAGATGGCATTGATGATTGTGAGCAAAAACGCAACAGGCACTACCGAAGAAAGAAGACAATTCTCAGCAAGATTATTCAAATCAATACATACAGCAAACAACATTATGAATGTGCTCTTCACTTGCCACAATCTGAGGAGACAACAGGCTAGGCTGTCCAAGTCTAATCTGATAGAGAAGTCGGCCAGTACTGATTTTAAGGTGACCTTGGATGAAGGTGAAACTATAATTATCAGACAGGGAGCCTTAAACATGTGGGACAGGGAAGTTAATGCTTTAGGATTCAAATATGGTTCAACAGTTGACGAGGATAATGCTTGGATCGGAACGATAGGGCCATTCATGGATTTCTTCTTATCTATGCTGCGTTAGGATAGTTCTTGTTTTAACTTCAAGTGAGTTTAACTCTGATTTGGACCATTTTATAACTCCAAAAGAATAAGTAAGTATAGGGATCGCATATGTATTTATGGATTTAAATAAATTTTTACTGGCTAAGTGCATTTTGCATAAGGAACGAATTCTATTGAAGTATTCTTTTTTGAGTTTATCTTTAATGGATTTGTGTTCTAGTAATCTTGACCTAAGTTTTATGAAATTGTAACCTAAGTATTTATATAGTTCGGCTTCTTCCATTGCTTCAATCACCTCTTCTGTATTTGTTACGTAATTACCTTCTTATTATTATTTTAATATTATTCTGTGGTATTACACCCCGTTACCCCCACGTCTGTCACCCCGCAGGTAGGTAGGTACTAACTCATAGAACATAAAATAAAACAAAGTAGATATAATGCTGTCACATTATTATTCTATTTTGTCAGTTCACAATTGAAAGTCATTTTTGCTAAATTCTCATTTACCCTCACGACTAAAGTAATCGCAGAATCTTTCTCTTATCAGGCTTCATTAGTTGAGTTACGGGTAGAAGAGGGCTCCAAAACGTTCAGTCCCATATCAGTAGCTTTTGTAACTTTCTAGTTTGATGCAAAGTAGCGACTGGACTTGGTTTTCATTAAGAAATTATGTAAATAACAGCAAGCCGTTACTATCACTGAGGCTTTTTGTGACTCAAAGCATATTGCCTTTTGAAATACACCGATTTTTTTTGTTATTATACCAAAAGCACCTTCAATAACTGATCTAGCTCGTGACAGTCGCCTGTTAAATTCTTTTCGCTCATTATTATTGTTACATGCATTTTGTGGATATGGCTTCATTAAGTTTTTCCCTAGTGCAAAAGCCTCATCAGATATAAAAACAAAAGGAAAACTTTCGGATGTGTATGGCATTGGCGATGGCTCTGGTATATCTAATTCACTTTTACTATATAGATCCCAGAATTTCGTATAAAACAGAACACTCGGATACTCGGCCATTCGCACCAACATCAATCATTATAAATTCTTTATTTGCATTTGCCAGTACCATTAAAACAATACTAAAGTGACCTTTATAATTAAAATATAGTGATCCGGAGTGTTCTGGTCTTTGGATCTTAACATGTTTACCATCCAAAGCTCCTAGACAATTCCAAAATTGATATTTATCCCCAAAATCAGCGGCTATCCTTTCCATTCCTCTTTTGACGGTTTCTGAAATAAATAAAAAAAGTTAATATTCTGTTTTATTTTCTTTTTCAGGATGGTGATGGTGATGGTAATCACAATGAAGCTGAATCTGATAAACCACAAACAGAGCAAAAAGTGACTGCGACTATTTCTTCATTCATGAAAGCCCCACAACCACCCGCAAGACCACCTGCACTCAGCACGAAAAAAATGGTTCTTAAAACACAAAATGAATTACTCGAACGAGCATGTAATTATTTGTCAGAATCTCAAGTTAGTGGCACTCAGTCAACTGCATTTGACTGGGCCGAAACATTAGAACGACTGACCCCTACTCAAAAGTTATATGCCAAGAAGGCCATTAACGATATTCTATTTGAAGCGGAATTGGGAAATTTACACAGATACTCTGTTCAAATAAATGTCACATCAACCCCTTCACCTACACCATCTCCCTATTACACACTCAAGTCGCATCTCCACCCGAACCATCTTTCTACTCAGATACAACATCTCTCGACTACATTCAAACCCCAGTCTCAGTTCCTCCCGCACAATCTCCTAGCTACTGAGAGAGAGAGAGAGAGCCGTGATTGTTTCGCGACAACACAACCCTCCCGCGCGCAGGGATGTTCGCGCCAGGCGCGCGCGCTCGCGGGCGGCGGCGGAGGGAGGCAGTTGCCCACGCAGCGTTGCCAGACCGTACCAAAAAGTACGGTTTTCCGTACTATTCATCACACAACCGTACCACAACCGTACCTCAGTGTAGACCGTACCTTTTTCGTACCTTTTCTATATTAGTGATTTATTTTTTACTGCAAACTACAAAGGGTAAAAAAAAAATCGCCTTCTCCTGTTTTGTCAACATTATGAATTTGCGTTTAAAAAACTTTTTTCTTCCATCCAAATAAGACTTGGCTGTTTGGATTACATTCCTTGCCTTCCTTCCTCAGGAGCGATGAATTAAAAAAAAAAACAGAGCAAACAGAATATAGTCTGCGGGACTATCGCCGTTCGCCGATGTCTATAGTCAGTCTGGAACCGAGATCGAACTAAAGATAACTCATTCTCACAAGTATGTACGACGTGTGACGAAACAATACGAATCTATAGACGGAAGAAAAGTTAAGTCAAGGTAAGTTGATGTTGATGATGGTTTGCATTTTTCATGTTTTTTGTTTGCACTGCAAGAAGGCAAAGTTGTATGACTAGATGACAATGCTATTATCCTACTTCTTTTCTTATCACCACTGCCAAGGTGTGGTTCATTGCCTTTTATCCATTATTATTAAATAGATACTGACAAACTTAAAATTTTATGAACTATCTGTTCCGATCTGATGGTCAAAGGTAGAACTTTATTTAATCGCCTCGAATGTTTGACATCTAAATAAATTATTTAAAAATAATAATCACCACTAGCGTCAAAACGAAACAGATAAGTTTGATGTTGAAAAATGTACGTCCTGTTTTTTTAATGTTTTATTGAGGTTGCCATCTTGTGAAATAACAACCAAAGGAGAAGGGGACTTCTGGGCCCAGCAGTTAACTACCTGAAATATGTATTAAAAAAACCGTTACATTTTTTTAAATAAAATCACAAAATATGGTACCAGGATTCTACCCAGGAAGAGAGAAAACTTAAATTAAGATAATAAGACTAAATAATCGATTAAATAATGCCTGAAATGCCTGAATTACTAGTAATCTACTGTATTTTTATTCCGGCAACACTTGTTGGTGGCATGCGTCTGTCACTGACTGACAGATGCACTCGTTTGTTTTCTTTCATTCTGAGTGCGCACATATTTTCCTGGTTTTACTATTTAAACCCACGACCTTGGCTTTTCGACGGATCTTGCTACTCTGAATTACCTGGCTCTCGATTTTGGACAACTGTTACGCCTATCGATTGGATATCGACGACATGGATCGCTGTATGAATTGTACGATTGCGCTTGGTCGCAGTAATTCTATTGGAAGAAAAGTCTTGGAGGATGAGGCGATTTTAACAGTTATTCGTCAGTGGCGTGCATCTCAGCCTGTAAGTTTTTACCCATTTTTTACATATTCAAATCGTGCTTTTAGCAAGCCATTTTAACTTCATATCTATCGGTTTATTGGACAGTATTATATTAGATCAATAGTCAATTAGTTAGCTTAAGGTCTCTGCACACAGCGGGCGCGGCGCGGCGGGACGGGACGGCGACGCGACGCTGAGCAGTTGTAATGGTCTATTCACACAGCGGGCGTGGCGCGGCGGGACGGGACGGCGACGCGACGCTGAGCAGTTGTAATGTACTAGAGCGACAGTTACCGTCGCGTCGAGCGGGGCGGCTCTGTGTGAAGTCGTCCATAGTATCTAGACGACTACGACTTCACACAGAGCCGTCCCGCTCGTCGCGACGGTAACTATCGCTCTGTGTGAAGTCGTCCATAGTATCTAGTACATTACAACTGCTCAGCGTCGCGTCGCCGTCCCGTCCCGCCGCGCCGCGCCCGCTGTGTGCCTTTAAATAGACATATATTTTAATCTGTGGAATGTGGAGTTTGATCATTTCTCTTATAAAAAAAGTGAAGGTCACCCTCGAGTCCCGATAAATCAATTTCGGTCTCGGTTGTGACATCGACATTATTGAACATGCACTAGGGGTTGAACAAGATTTAAATGGTTATGTTATTTCAGGTAACCAGTGAGAACGTTGTATGCCAAGCATGTTGGGACTTGGCCCAAGATGTGGTTCTTGGAAGACGTGCGATTGATGCACCAACCCAAGTTGGCCATTCAAGCGTATGTCTCCGCTGTGGTCGTTCACTCTTAGCCCGGCGGTTCAACCACCTTCTTCGTAATGATTCTGCTCGTGAATCTGCGATATATAATGTGATTAGAGAGTGGATTCTACCACAAACGGTAAGATAGTTTAGTATTATATTTTAAATTATTTAAACTATATCTATACTAATATTATAAAGTGAAAGAGTTTGTTTGGTGCGTTCAACGCACTAATCTCAGAATCTACTAGTCCGACTTTAAAAAATCTTGTCTGTTAGATAGCCTATTTATTGAGAATGGTTACATAACATTACGCTACATCCAATAGCAGCGGAGCAGTAAACAAAGATGCTAGTGAAACCGTGAGGTTCAGCTAGTTAAAATAATAAAACATTTATTTGTAAAGCTAACATGATTTAAAACTAGCACTAAATCATAAAAATAAAACACTTAACTGAAAGACAAGGGCACCCGACACAGGTTAGGTTAGGGTTATTTTTTTTTATTACTATCTGGACTACTGTATTATAGTATAATAGTGAATTTTTATTTTTTTGAAGGTGGACGAGGCAAGTCGTATATGCCATTCCTGTTGGATATTAGCAGACAGAGCTGCTGTTCATATGAGTACAGGTCCTTCGACTTCCTCACAAAGTAACCCACCGCCAGCCCAATCATCAGTTGGTGTTTCTGTTGGACAATTGGATGAAAATCATGACAACATTCTACACGAACCTGAGAATGTTTCCATTCAACCAGAACAAAACCAAGGTAATGATGATGTGCATGAACCCTCAGTGGAACTACATTCACCAAGTGCCCCAATTGTGGAACCAGTACAACAGCACCCTGAACCAACAATTGTATTGCCAGATTATATGCGGGCAGTTGAAACAGAGCGACGGTGCTTCATAGAAGGTTGCCAGAGAACTGAACGATATAGAGTTCCTCTAGCAACGAGAAAAATGTTGCTTAATGAGCATAAATATTATGTACCACAAAATAATCGACTTTGTGATATACATTTAGTAATTGAGGCATGGGACTTCCTTGATAGTTTAAGGAGTAATTATTTACAAACATTTACTGCAAGACATATCCAAGATATGTTTACACTAAAAGAAACCCCAAAAGAAAGGTTTTTGAATTTTGAAAATATTGATAATATGGACGACCATGTTGTGCATACCTGGATCGGGTTTACTAAAGTTCAGTTCCGTCAATTATTTGATGAGGTTCCACAATTGATAGAAATTCGTAATAGTTCTTCAGTTTTAGCAGCCTATCTTATCAAATTAAGAAGTGGGGACTCAAATGAAAGATTAGCAACATTATTTAAAACATCTAAGAAAACTTTAGCCAAGTGGCTGTGTCAAGCCCGTGACATATTAACTGAACATTTTGTGCCTCGGCACTTAGGTTTAGAACACATCACTAGAGAACAAATAAAAGAAAGGAACTTAGCCATTCCTAGTGCTTTATTTGAAGGAGATTCTAGGCCCATCGCTATATTTGATGGAACTTACTGTTATATTGAAAAAAGCTCTAATTATTTATATCAAAAAAAAACATACAGTTTGCATAAATATAGGAACTTAACCAAACCTTTTTTAATGGTGTGCACAGATGGTTACATCATTGATGTTTTGGGCCCCTATCCAGCTACCACGTCAGACTCAGATATAATGAGACATGAATTTTTAAGTGGAAACCCACTCCAGGATTTTTTCCAAAATGGTGATGTATTTATACTGGATAGGGGTTTCCGAGATTCATTACCTTTGTTAAACCAATGTGGATATAGGACATACGTGCCTGCTACTTTGGCGCAGGGTGAAACACAGCTGTCAACACTTGACGCAAACAAATCGAGGGCAGTCACCATTTGCCGTTGGGTCGTTGAGATTGTGAACGGTAGGTTTAAAAGAGATTTCAAATTATTCAGGCAATGTTATTTTAATACAGCCTCAAGAAGTTTAATAAGAGATTTTAAGGTGGCTGCTGCTCTCATAAATAGGTTTCACCCTCCCATAACCGATAGAATAGACTGTGGGGCTATCATTAATCAGATTAATTTAAATATGAATAGACATAACATATTAGGTGATTTTATTGTTAACAACCAATATAATAGACGTAGGGCTGATTTTGAAACAATAACTATTCATAATGATAATTTAAATGATTTTCCCCAGTTGTCATATGATGAATTAATTCTTGTATGCTTAGGTACATATCAATTAAAGCAGGCACGGTCCTATTTTGGTGAACATTTGCGGGGAAATGATGGGTTTATAATAGAAGTGTGCAGGGAGGTAAGCAGCAGCCTTCTTCGACAGCTGTCAGCTTCAAATACTTCTTGGTTATTGCGAGGCCGAATACAATCCCGCCATATAAGTCGCAAAACATATTTTGTTTATATTTTAGTTGATAGCTGTCGAAGAGGACGAGATTCAATATTATCATATTATTGTAATTGTATTGTAGGTAGAAGAACTGTAGGCTGCTGTGCCCATGTAATGTGCATTATATGGTATCTCAGTTGGGCAAGATTCCAAGAAAATATCGTACCCCCTGCACAATTTTTAGATGACATTCTAATAATAATTGAAGATGAATGATAATACATGTTTAATTATTAAGTATATTGGTGTTTTATTTTACTTCCTTCTCCCTTTTTTAGTTTTTAAAAGGTTGGTTCCTGCTGCTTATAGGTTACAGGAAATTGCAAGTAGAAACTTGTCTTCGACTATAGCGAAAGGCCGCGTTTCCACTGACGCGGAGCTGGGCGGAGAGGAGCTTAGCGGTGCACAAATTGACCAATGATTATGCTTGAAATCTCCGCTCCGCTTCAATGGAAACAGTACGAGCGGGGTGGAGCAGAGCTGAGCGAATATTCATACATCGAGGCGGTGCAGAGCGGAGGACAGCGAGCATTGGGGTGCAGAGCGGAGGACAGCGGGGCGGTACGGAGCGGTGCGGAGCGGGGCGGTGCGTGACTCGCGTGCAGTGTGTCTGTAAAAATGCGCGATTCCAAAAGCATGCTCCACTCCGCTCTGCTCCGCTCACTGACCACTCACCGCTCTTCATCGCTCCTCTCCGCTCAGCTGCGCTCCTCTCCGCCCAGCTCCGCTTCAGTGGAAACACTGACCACTTTTCACCGCTCTTCTCCGCTCCTCTCCGCCCAGCTCCGCGTCAGTGGAAACGCGGCCAAAGTCCAGGGCACGCGCCGGTTGCCGCTGCGTAGGGTGATGTCTCGAAGATCTAACAGGTTAGGCTTTCACATGCTTCATGCATAAAACCATTACACAACCGAAGTGATTCAGAAGTATTTCGCAAATTACATAAAAAATACAATGTTATAATATAACCTAACTTTTACTATAATTCAGATAACTTGGTTTCTGGGTAGCCAAAATTCACCAAATTTTTAGTGAAGCCTTGTTATTATATCCTCTTACAAATAAGGCTACTTTGATTCAGTTAACACCTGGGCCCAGGAACCTATGGAGCCATTCCCTTCTCCTTTGGATAATTTCGGAGCATTTACGTATATCACATAAATTCATTCAAGTAATTGGCTATTTGACAGTTGTAACGATGAAATATGTTCAATATGATAGCTTGTAACCAAATAATATAATTACACAATAGGTATTTCGCTTCAAAAGAAATTTTAAATATTTTATTTTTGCAAAATAGATTTGCCTTTTTATCTGTGGATTATAAGATTCGAAACGTGGTCGGCCATCTTGTGACGTCACATCTCACAGAAAATGTCAAGCAAAACGTCATCTGTTAGTTTGAAACAACGTTCACTGATTGGCGAGAAATTGACGTTTTTGAAATGCGACGTCATCAAATGTCACGTGACCAGCTGTTTTCGCGTAAATTTTAAATTAATAAATACTTTTTTTACTATTAAATAACGCTTTTTTTCGTAAAAGCATAATTGTAAGAGGTTTATTATAAACGTACGTAAGTTTTTAAATATTTTTTCGAAGGCTGTCAAGTAGCCAATTGTATGTATGCATGTGATTCTAATATTTGAACTTATTATATTAAATAATAAATTATACTTCGTTTTAATATTTTTTGTTTCATAACTTTTTTTTCTACCTATACTTACCTACATTTTTAATAAGAAAATTGTTAATATTGTATTATGGTGTACGTATATACTCCGTGAACGGTCGAAGTAAAAGTTTGCGGAATGCACAGAACACAATGTATCAGATAGAAATGAAGACAATTGAAAATCTTAGTTATTTAAATTGTTAGTTGGCCTAGAAACTTTCATGAACAGATGGCGCCACCCGTCACATGCTTATATATTATATTGTTTCTATTTAGTGAATTACGCAAACTTACCTTCCCTTTCAAACTAAACTATCCGTACCTTACCGTACCTTTGCATGGTGCTGTGTGTGATGGATGGCATGTTTTTTGTCCAAACGCAGGTGTTGGGAAATGGACAGATTTATAACGAAGCGAAAACGTGACCCTCCTGATAATAATAGCTCTCAAAATAGTAACCAGCCTACTAAACCTGGTCATTCAACTAAGAAGAAATGTTTAAGTCCTAGTATCCCTGGCCCTTCATGTACTGATGCACTAATAATAATAAAACCTACCCAGCCACAAGAATCAAATCCTTCCAACGACTTCAGTTTGCTAGACGAATCAAATCTATCTAACAAAAAAAAACCACAAGCCTTACTTGATACTTGTAACGAAAATGAAGAAATCCAGATAGCAACAAGTAATGAAGAGCATAAAAAAAATATTCCAACCAAATCTAAAAAAGCATCGGATAAGACTGAAAAACATTTATATGTTTTTAGCGAGAAATGGTTAGAAATTAAAGAACTTTCAGAGTGGCTAGTTTCAGACACAGTTAAAGGCACAATCAGTGCAAAATGCAAATACTGTCAAACTACGTTACCCAACCACAAGCCGCACTTGATACGACACTCTGAAACTGATAAACACAAATCAATAATGAAAGCCATTAAATCCACATCAAATATTAAAGAATCATTAAAACCATCAGATGAAGATCTCTCAGTAAAAAGAGGTGAGCTTAAAATTGCTGCAATGCTGGCTACAAATAATTTACCATTCCTCTTATCAGACACTCTAGTTAGCTTAATAGCGGACATTTGCCCCGATTCGAAAATTGCTCAGAAGATGAAGATGGGTCGTACGAAAGCAACAGCAGTTGTAACACAAATTTTAGGGCCCAGTCTTCAAAGTACTTTGCATGATTATTTAAAACAACCCGGTAATTTCTTTTGCCTAATAATGGACGAAACAACTGATGTTGGCACAAAAAAACAATGTGCGATGACAGTGATATATTGTGACAAAGAATTTAAAATAAAAACAGAATTCTTCGATTTGCTGGAAATGGCCTCAGGTACGGCTGATGACTTGTATAACGCATTAATACAGAGCGTTGAAACTAAAAATATCCCACTAGAAAACTTAGTGGGATTTTCTTCAGACACGACGAACGTGATGGTCGGCGAATATAATTCTGTGTTCGCCAAATTGAAAGAAAGACTTCCTAACATAGTGTGTGTCCGCTGCTCTTGCCATATGATTCATTTGGCTGCCTCCAAAGCTTGTCTACAACTGCCAAAATCAGTAGAAGATATGTTACGGAACATTGGCTCCCATTTCAGCCGCAGCCACAACCGACAACAGAAGCTTGCAGAAATGCAACGCTTCTACCAAACACAAATTCATCAGATTCTTTTGCCGGCAACAACCCGGTGGCTTTCTTTAAAGGCATGTGTCGACCGAACGCTGGAACAGTATCCTGCACTGGAAGCCTATTTCAGACTTGAAATAGTGGAAGATCCGTCCAGAATAACTGAAAGTATCATTTTCAGTTTGCGTAACCAGTTTACAAAATTTTATCTCGAGTTCATGGCATATGTGCTAGACCTGCTAAATGACTTCAATATTACTTTTCAGTCTGAATCGCCATTACTTCATAAACTGAAACCTGCCGTAGAAGGGCTCATCCGCACAATTGCAAGTAACTTCATTGATTTACATCACGTCAAAAACACGCCTCCTCTAGAGATCGAACATAAAAACCCAAGGTTGTACTTGCCTTTGGAAAATTTGTACCTTGGTGTTTCTGTGGACTCAAGCCTCAAGGAGGTTCAAAATGATGTTAGAAAAGAGGACCTGGAAAGATTCAAACTAGATTGCCTGGCATTTTATGTTGAAGTAATAGAACAAATAAAACAAAGATTTATATTTACAGACCCAATATATGACATAATCCAAATAGTCGAACCAAAAATTATAAAATCGTTTGATCCACAAATGATAACTTCAATTTTAAACAGATTTCCTTTTTTAGCCCCCACATATCTGAATAAAAGTGCATTAATAAACGAATGGCGGGAGTACTGTTTATTAGATCTGGCAAGTGTGGACGACAGTATATCGATTCAAATGAATGCTGCTGATTTTTGGACAAAAGTATTTAAATTAAAGGACATAGCTGGTACAGAAAAATTCAAAAATTTGAAAATCCTGATAGGATTTCTATTAATTCTGCCTTTTTCTAATGCCTCAGTGGAAAGAGTATTTAGCAAACTAAAGCTGATAAAGACTGAACATCGGAATCGTCTCAATACCGAAACTATTGCTGCATTAATGGCTATTAGTTCATCTATACAGCAACAAGGTGGTATACACAATTTTGAACCCAGCTCTTCTATGTTAAATAAGAAGATAAAGTACTAAAATTAATTTGATTCAGTAGTGACGGATTTCGCTGATAAAGTAAACACCTAAATACAACATCAAATTACCTTTTTTGTAAATTTTGAAAACTAATGATTTCGAGATGAATAAATATTTATCTGTAGAGAAATATTACTAATTTTGTAGATTGAAATGAAAACTATTAACTTGCATTGAGCATGGGTGCAGGCTAAGTATTAAGTATTTTGGAATGAAGCAAAGCATATCTACAAACGGAATGACACATATCCAAACTATTGGAGCTTCAAGCATGTATTAGCAAGTTATTTATTTATAAACTCGTGGTAAGTCAAATTATTATTTTACAATTACAGTCTGTTGAGAAACTAATAGAAAATAATGAGACTCATACTTTCTTCGACTTTCTGTCACATTTGACACTAAAATATGGACACAAATTATTTAGATGGGATTTTCTTAGTTCCTAAAACATTATTTTCATAATTTTTTTGACAAACAACTTGTTTTCGCTGTAGGATATGAGTAGACTATAGCATTTTTCAACATTTTAGCAAAACCGTACTACTATGATAAATTATTATCAAAAAAATTTTTAATTCACTGCATCATTAACGAATATAATGACTTTACTCCTTTCCGTAACTCTATATTGATTTATAACCTCATTTCTCTAATTGATTTACGAATGAATTTGTTCGATATTGGCAATCGGTAATAATGTTCTACTTTACCATATCGTTCTGAACATTCGATTCCCTATCGCTTTTTTTCCAACCTATGGTCGCAGACAGCCAACTCGAAGAAAAATAAAACTGATCTAGTTCTTGCAGAAGTATCCCGACCTAACCGTACCTTGAAGTTAAAAACCGTACCTTTTTAGAAAGCCAACCATCCTTTTTTGGGAAATCATACTGGCAACACTGTGCCCACGGGACATCGTGACGATCGGATTGACTAGCCGTTTAGTCGCTTATGTATCGAGCGTAATCGTTTATCACAAACACTAAATTGTCTTTTAACTCAGTAGTGGGACGAGATTATTGTGTTGTGTTGTGTTGTATAAAGTGCTGTGTTTACTATGGGTTCGCATAAAAGTAAAAAAGAAAAACGAGAGTGTAAGTTGCGACGTCGGCTTTTGGCCGAGATGGAAAACCGTCGTTTGCTGAAGCGGGTGTCGTTGCTGGAAAGGTACATTGCTGCACCGATGTCGGCGTCGCCGTTGGAAGGAAATGCAGCACCACCGCCAACGAGTGGTGATACCGACGACGATGGGATCACAACACCTCCGCTGCCCTACCCAGAGGTGACGTCGGTGCCTGCGGGTGCTTCGGCGCCGACCGTGATCCGGCGAAGCAGGGCTGTCGGGGCGTCCGCGCCTCCATCGAGCGACGCCGCGCCGTTGGTAGCATTGGGCGCGGGCCGCCCATTGCAGCGCGCTTCAAGCGTACATTGTGAGGCATCCCCGTTTCCCAACCAGTTTCTTCAGCCTACTTCGAACCCGTCGGGCTTCCCACCTACGCCACAATCAAACACCATAAATCAGTCAGCCGCCAAAGTTTCCAGTGGAAAAGAATCACTGAAATCTTGGGAAAGGATTCCAATGCTGCATACACGAACATTCTTGAAAAGTTTGGATCTGATTTATCGAAGCTACAAACTCCATCGAGTATTATATCATTTATAGTTGAAAAAAATCGCAGCCAAAAAACTCGAAAAATTCGTGTACAACCAACATCGATCAGTCGCCGGAAAGAGAGAGGTCTTCCATGCAGTGGAAGGATTCAATCAGGACGACCAGCCAAGTCAGAAACTGTTAAAAGAAAACGTGTTCATAATATTGCATTTAATATTGATGAAAATGAACCATCTGCCAAAAAACATTGATTGTGTTAGGTATAACTTTTCCTAGGTATAACATTTCCTACTATATCATATTTGTTTTTGTATTATTTTGTCTTAATAAAAAGTTAAAAACCGTTCGAGTTTTCTTGTCTATTCATATTACCATTCACACAAAAATACCTTCAAATACACACGGGTTTGTGGCGCATACTCCTTGCAAACCCATGCGCGATTGGAGGACGCATAGTCTTAATTGAACACGTGTTTGGAAGAACATATGGCGTTACAAACCCGTGCGCGATTGGAGGACATGTGCCTTGAATTGAACACGATTTTTTCAAGGCAGTTAGCGCAACAAATCCGTGCGTGTTTCAAGGCAGCATTACCTCCTAATGTACACGGATATGGAAATACGCCGCCCGAAATGGATTTTATTCAATTCTATTATGAAGAACAAAACCATGCAGCTGCTAATATATTATCGCAAAGTGATTTAAAATATATAATTGACAAGGTGGGGGAAATTTCGAATGATGGAATTGGAAATTGCTTTCTAGACACACCTGTTTGTGAAAATGAAACACCACGACAAGTACCTGAAAATGATAATGAAAAATCTTTGGTTACAACACCAATGCCAAGTCCATGCAGGACCTTTAGGGACCCCGAAAATGAGTTTAACTATTTGAGTGAGAGTAGCGCTATTCTTTCTGATGCCACCTTAAGATCTAGTCCGTTAGGATCCAGCGAAATGTCTGGTTCATCAACACCGCACCATAGAAAAAAAAAGCGTCAGTATGTAAGAAAAGCAATAACAAAAAACAGAATTATTAACAAATCTAATTGGCTAGATGAAAAAAGGAAGGTGCTCGTTAATTTGGGTGAAGCCCATGCATCTCAATCTGGCAAACAACAAATGGCAAAACAAATAAAGGGTCCATGTTCTTCTAACTACGATTAAAATGTTTTGAAAAGTTTTAAAATTCCAGTGATCTTTTTTATCACACTGGTGACCATTTTGTTTGTGTAGTGATCGCGGTGAATCGTGAGTGTTCTTCAAGAAAACAAAATATATCGGTAAGTTATGCTATATTTTAGTTAGGCTATACAATTTATTCTGACAGATAATGCCATTTACGATTGTGCAAACACTGGAAGATGGAAAAAAGGTGCTTAGCTGCGTTCCTGAAGGTTGTCTCGAAAAAAATGGCATTATCTGTAATCTCAGAACAAATTGTACAGCCTTGTCAATGAAAATATAATATTACTAGCGTAATGAATGTATGCGAATACATTCATCGTCCGTCGTCGTACGTCGTGGTGGCCTAGTGGGTAAAGGACCAACCTCAAGTACGAGGGGGCGCGGGTTCGATCCCAGGTCAGGCAAGTACCAATGCAACTTTTCTAAGTTTGTATGTAATTTCTAAGTATATCTTAGACACCATTGGCTGTGTTTCGGATGGCACGTTAAACTGTAGGTCCCGGCTGTCATAGAACATCCTTGGCAGTCGTTACGGGTAGTCAGAAGCCAGTAAGTTTGACACCAGTCTAACCAAGGGGTATCGGGTTGCCCGGGTTACTGGGTTGAGGAGGTCAGATAGGCAGTCGCTTCTTGTAAAACACTGGTACTCAGCTGAATCCGGTTAGACTGGAAGCCGACCCCAACATGATTGGGAAAAGGCTCGGAGGATGATAATGAATGTATGCGAATATTTGGTATTCGCAAATTCGCGTATTCAAAAAACTTGGTATGCACTACAAATAATGCGTGTAGGTAAATTATATTACCTAACAAAAGTTATTTTCTTTTGCAAACATTTTTTATTTAGGAAATCAGAATATTTCTATAATCATACAGTTCTAGTTTCCTAAGGTTGATTACCTAATACAAACGAATTATTATTTAGTCACTAGTAGCATCAAACCATGACTAAATAAGCTTTGTTTACCAAACCTGTATGGCCTCGAAAAATGCTGACAAACTTACGAGAGTAGAAAATTCGCTTCCTGGTGCTGACTGGTTTTTGATGCCATATATAGTTAAAAGGTTAGGCTTAACCTATGATGAAGGTCAGCTAGCTATATCAATTATGACCGAAGTAACAGACACCGAAGAGGACGGCATTCCTACAAACATCAAGGAAGAAGGAAAAGTAAGCAAAGTCTCATAATGACATACTGGAACGATGTTTTTTATTATCTTTACCCCCAAAAGTTTATTCTATGTTGGAAGTGACAATGGACAATGTGCGTTATTTCCCACCGGATTCTAATTTCGAATTTGAAGAAGTGGAACCAACTTCAGACGAAATCCTCATTATTTCAGATACTGAAGATGTGGCGTAAACTGACATTTGTTTTTTTTTTGGTAATGTTTACTCCAAATAAGTCCAGTTTATTTCTCCCTTTTCTTTCATAAACTCAAATTTTAATAATGCTATCCACTGCAGTTTCAACTAATACTTCAACGGAGGAAGCTGCTTTATGGAGTGCGAAAAAATCTTTGAATTCATTATTAGATGGGACTTTACCGAATCCCTGCCCAACATGTCTGATACTTCAGAATTTCCTTACAATTAGTATTTCAGTGGCGTCGTGCGAAAGAAATTTTTCAAAACTAAAACTGATAAAAAATTATCTACGATCAGTCATGAGTGAAGAGCGACTTGCTAGCTTGTCTATTTTGTCGATCGAAAGAAAAACAGCGTCGTTTTTGTACTTTGATGACGTAATTAATAAATTTAGTACATTAAAAGCCAGAAAACAAAATTTGAAATGTTTGTAATTCATTTTAATTACCTACTTACTTGTAGTGTTATTGCTTGTTTTTTTATTTCTAAAGCTGTAACTGAATATTGATAAAAATTTTAGTTTCTACATATTTGCATTTGTTAATTTAGTAAATCTGAAGGGGGCGGGTGGATTTTCAAATTAGCATATTATTGGTGGGATTCTATTTTTTCACAAAAATACCACTACGCCATATGTAAAATATACCTAAGAATATTCTTTATACATTTATTTATGATTAGTAGGTAATAAAATAACAAAACAATTATACCACAATATTAAAACTTAAAAATTGTATCACGGAAATCATTAACTTCTCCGTTACTTTCATTACCATGTTTACTAATTTTACAAAATCTCATACAAGTTTGCCTAAATCTTATTTGATTTAATTCCTTAAGTAATGTTTTAAGTATAAACTTAATATTTATTACTTTTCTTAAATCGAGATTTACCCCTAATATCGTTATATAACCATTTAAAAATTCGTCACAAAAATATCGTCATTAGTTTCCACGATTTTTGTTTCAAGAAATTTGTTCAACGAAAATATTTCATACAAGTAACCAAACGCATTTCGAGTAGCTTCCCCCGCACGCCACTTCAGTCGTCGTTGATATTCATACGAGTCTGCACGTATACATAGTAAAATTACGTTTTGAAGTGAATTGATTTTAGTTTGTCAACGAATTCCGTCATTAAACGATTGGAAATATTGTTGGTAAGTATATTTTACTTTATTTTAATGATAAATGAACATGGATAATATTGAATTTGTATTAATTATGAAGAACAGTGTTACATTGTAGGTTTGCGTTTGCTTGGACAGGAACGTGTTTCAACTTGTTTCGTCATTTATCGTAACATCATTCATCGTCAATTTGTAGATGAGGTGAATGATTTCTTTTGAGGAAAATGAAATTTTTGTTACGTTCAATGACGCTATATAGAGGTTAATGATTTAGGTGTAATAAATTAGGCATTTCAAGAGCAATATATATTTATATAATTAGGTTCTTCTAAATTTTATTACTGGACAATAGAACATTTAGATGTAAATTAATAGTTTTAAACTAACTTGTTTACTCTATTTCATTACTCAGATGAGACAGCTATGGCTAAAACGAAAGCAGAACGTTTAGCTCAGCAAAAACAACGAGCCAAATACAAGAAACGTAAAGAAGAAAAGAAACAGACATCCATCACAGAAAAAAGTCCACGTCAACAAAGAAAATTGCGTAAGTAGTGGAAGGAAAATTCGAAGAAATATAGACAGCGACAAAAAGAAGCGGCATCAGAGTTTCCAAATGTAATTAATGTTCAAGCAGATGAAATTTCTGAAGAAACCGATTTTACAAAAGACCCTATCGGTTTATTTACAAAAGAAGACGTACAAAAAGCAGTAAGGAAGATAAGATATCACGAATTGAAGAAGAGAATTAAATTGTTAAATATTATAAAGAACCTGCGGAAAATTAATGAAAATCAAAGTATGAAAATTTTAAGGCTAAAAGCAAATCTCAATAACAAGAGTGACATATCAAAAAAACAGAATGATGATAGCAACCTAGAGATAACTAAAGAGAAGGCGTGTATAATAAGAATCGTTTTAGAACTATTTCCCTTTTGAGGTCCAAAAAGAACACAAAATTTCACTTGCTTCGCCAACAAGTGTTAGAATCAATCGAAAATTTTTACAACAATGACGATGTAAGTACTATTTCTGCTGGCAAGAAAGAATTTATAACAAAAAACAAGAGGAGGATGCAGAAACGGTACCTTACAGCCCCACTGAAAGTTTTACACAAAAAATTACTATCAGAAGCAAATTTTAAAGATTCATTTTTCACGAAACATCGCCCGTTTTGGGTACTTCATCCTAAACCTTCAGGCAGGGAGACATGTTGTGTAAGTGACAAGCAACAACTAGACAATCTGGAAAGAAGTTTAATGAATAAAACTGACAGATCAAAACTATAACAACAGCTGGGATTTTTGTTTCAACCATGTGAAGGAAATGCCTTGACTTTTGGCTATAAATTGATCGACTCAATGGTTTCACGGGAGTTTCTGTGTTCTGTGTGAGCTCCTGGTCTGGGGGAAGACGTGGCAACGTTTCGAAGGTCCCTATGAAAGACTACAAAATCTTGTCAAATGCTTCTGTGATATGATACGTTCATGGGATTGTAAATTTACTATGGGACAAACTGTAAAGTTTTTTAAGGTCATTCGGAAAAATGCTGAAAGGAAGTCAATAAATTAGCGCTCTGGCAGCTAGCCGTAGTCTAAATTCGAGGCGACGCCGTGCTGCAGCTGTGCGGTGCGCGGTGAGCGGTGCTGTGCGGTGCTGATTGCGGTGCCGGTATAATGTGCCATGACCCTAATGTACAAAGCAGCGGAACCTTCGCGAAGGCAGAAGAGCAAAGGCGTTGCACTCGCGCACGCGGGACAAGGCCTGTTGCACCAGTCGGCTTTCGTTCGCTGCGCTAACGCCTACATTTCAAATTGTAAAAACCGTTCTTGCTTTTCTGCTTAGATCTGTCTAGGCTAAACTGTATGTACTGTACTGTATTTTGTGCTTGTGACTCTCTGTGCTTCTTCTTGTTCTTCCTTCTGACTTTCTATTCTGTGTGTGTGTGTACAAACTGTACGTGTACTTGTGCTGTGCATAATAAACTTTCCGCTTCTGTATTGTGCACCCTGGACTATCATTTATTCTCCACTACACGTCACCCTACACACCTACAAAAATATACTTGCAACTATGGATTCCTCGAGCACTAGTGTAGTGTCCCCTCTATATCATAATCTTTGTTATCCTAATAGTGTATAAATTAATTATATTTCATTAATAAACGCAGTATATTCTGAGCAGTCAACCGTTTCATTTCGCTCCTTTACACCTACCGTACATGGCGATCCTGCCAAAAGAAGGTGTCATACGAGTGTCGCGTATGTGATACCTATCGCGCAGAAGTCTGAACTGTTTTTGGTATAAGAATGTAAAACAATAAGTGAACTTTAGTCATCGTCATTGGCAAGATGAACAATTTAGTCTCACTCATAGTACCCTTGTGTATTGTTTTATACGTCGAAAAGTGCCAACATGGGAACCACACAGTCAAATGAAGAAAAAGTTGTCGTCCAAAACGCAGCCGGTGGGTCCAACCAGGCATCATTTGAAGAAATCAAGTTTCATCTCAGTACTGCGAGCATAATTCTGAGGATAATCGCATTGATTTTGGGAGTTGGTCTACTTATTTTCCTGTACCGAATGTATAGGAAGTGTCATAGGCGCTGGATGCAGCAGGAAATACATCGGCAAAACTTGCGCTCTTCATTTCTTCGTCGCGGCCGCCGGGATGCAAAAAGCGAGAACATAGCATGACGGTGCGACGTAATATACGGTATCAGTTCGGTAAATAATATGTTCAAAAAAAAAAAAAATGTGAAGTGCGGTTAAATGGAGATAAAATATTTGCTTAGATATAATATAAAAAAGGTGAAAAGTGCAGTGCAGTTAAGTGCGTGTTAAATAATATTTCCTAACAAATATATTAAAATAAATACATAATAATAAATAAATACGGCCTAGACAACACATAACGACATAATACATTTCGCAATCAAGTATGACTACTAAGACTTTGAACTTTACTAGTGGACTCTAAGTTATAAAAACAAATAAAACGTGTGTTACTATCATCGGTAAGTTCTACACGTCATGTGACGACAACGCTTGGTAAGTTATGATTTTACAATTAAAAGATTTGTATGATAAACTGAAAAATATAAGGACTTATTTGATTAAAATTGGTCCTAATAGGCGTCAAGGGCAGATTATTATTAAAAAGTTAGAGGAGGCAAAAATATTTTATAGCGAGTATACGTTACTTATAAGTGAATTAAACGAAGAGATAAATAAAGGAAATTTATCTACCCAGGACACCGATTTAGTTACCAAATTGTCCTTCGATTTTCAGTCTCTGTATACTGATATAGAGTTCCTGTGTACAAAAAATAAATCTAGTGATTTTAAAGATAAAGTTTCTGATATAACCGACTCTGAAATTAATGTAAACATGGCGGAAACATTTAATCTAAAAACTGCTTTATCCTTACTTACTCAAATGACTGACGATGAACTCAATACTAAACAGTTGATTGATAACATCGAGTACTATGCCTCTGTATTGGAAAAAGATGAATGTAAACGTAAATTGATTCAGTTTGTATTGAGAAGCAGATTGTCCCAAGGTGCAAAATTGAAACTAAAGTGTAGTTATTCAAATGCAACTGATTTGATCAATGATATGCGGAAAGAGCTTTTGCCCCAAAAATCAGCCCCTGCCATACAAGATAAATTGCAAAAATGTAGACAAAATAATTTAAATATTCAGGATTATGGTAAGGAAATAACCGAGATGTTTGTGCGATTTTTAGGGGTGCTGATTCCAGTCCCGAGAAGGCGCTTTCCATCATCATGGAATACGATGGCATTAATCTTCCCGGCGCTAGCCGCCAGCGTTACAATGTTTACGAAAGCTACGGAAACTTGTTTCCACCGAGTAGAGGCGCGTCACGTCCACCACGAAGAGGACGAGGACAAACGCGTTCGAGGCAAGGGTTTCAAACGGCAAGAATGGAGAATAAGCGAAAAATTGAAGGTGCTAAAACAACAGTTGGAATAGATACGATGATAAAATCAACATTACATCCAGGTGCGAAGTCAGATGATGACTTACTCGCAAAAATAGGTGAAAACCATAACTTGAAGGCAATTACATTAACAATAACTACACGAGGTATTGGTTTTGGACTATGTCACCTAAATTTTATAGCCGTTTCGTACCACGAGATTGTGGTCCCAAATGTTTACGCGCAATATCGAGTATTCTTAGCAGTTTTAGAAGCAAAGTTAGAAAACCTGAAAACTGCTTACCCTTTGCCGGCCCGAGATACAGATCAAGTCTACAATTGTGAAGTAATCGCAGATTTGCTGCGTATAGCACAAACCGTTGTGATAGCTCCGGAACCGGTAAAACGATTAGTAAACGCAGTAGGAATCATCAGTTATGATGAAGGGGTGTATATCCCAGCCGTCTCGCGTGTCGAAAACGACGACCGTGGTCGTTTTATTCCACAACCCCAGAACATATTGTTTTCATCCCTGAGACGAACAGTTGAAGCCTTAGCCGATCCTGCGACCCCTGAGCGTTATCGAAGACGCTTTATAGAGAATAACCCCATACCAGGAGTCATATGGCATAACCATCTACTTCAAAACGCGGATGAGATAATACCGC